>NW_022196915.1:33655145-33689999 GCF_008632895.1 Mastomys coucha
GTCCCTGTTACTCCAGGTCCTCTACGCACATAGTACACTGTCCAGTCCCTGTTACTCCAGGTCCTCTATGCATATAGTACACTGTCAAGTTCCCCAGCTCCTCTGTGCACATAGTACACTGTCCAGTCCCTGTTACTCCAGGTCCTCTGTGCACATAGTACACTGCCCAGTCCCTCTTTCCCCAGCTCCTCTATGCACATAGTACACTGCCCAGTCCCTCCTTCCCCAGCTCCTCTATGCACATAGTACACTGCCCAGTCCCTCTTTCCCCAGGTCCTCTATGCACATAGTACACTGCCCAGTCCCTCTTTCCCCAGGTCCTCTATGCACATAGTACACTGCCCAGTCCCTCCTTCCCCAGCTCCTCTGTGCACATAGTACACTGCCCAGTCCCTCTTTCCCCAGGTCCTCTGTGCACATAGTACACTGTCCAGTCTCTCCTTCCCCAGCTCCTCTGTGCACATAGTACACGGTCCAGTCCCTCCTTCCCCAGCTCCTCTGTGCACATAGTACACTGTCCAGTCCCTGTTACTCCAGGTCCTCTGTGCACATAGTACACTGCCCAGTCCCTCTTTCCCCAGGTCCTCTATGCACATAGTACACTGCCCAGTCCCTCTTTCCCCAGGTCCTCTGTGCACATAGTAAGCTGCTGTGGTTTATTCCTGACCCTGACTCATTCAGCTTTTCTCCTGGAAGTTGTCAGGATGTATGCCTGGTTAATGGAGAAAATCAGTGCACTGCCCAGACTACACAATGCCATGACTCATTCTTGGCATTTCGGAGCTTTGTAATGGAAATTGTGGTGCTGGGCCTCGGTTTGTACCAAGTGGATATGTGAATATTAATGAAACAAGGCAGAAGCCTCTGAGGGTCCTGCATAATTCTCACCCCAGATTCCATGTCTGTGTGATGGAAGGATGACTTTTGTGGGGTGGATTGTTCCTTCCTGTAACCCACACATGCTTGAATACCACAATATTGTTTTAATTAGGCTTATAAAACACAGTAAAATATTTGTCCTTGGAAGAAGAAGGAAATTCTCTCGTAGGTTGGAATGTTTTGTTGAAAGGGTATTTGTGTCTACTGAATTAATCTCTTGAGATTTACTCTAGTTTTTTTAATGCTTTTGTAAATAGTCTCTAATGTTCTACAGCCAATTCACATTCTATCATTCGATCTATCTATCATCTATCTATATATCTACCTACCTATCTAGCTATGTATCCATCCATCTATCTATCTATCTATCTATATATCTATCTATCTATCTATCTATCTACCTATCTTCACCTATTACCTACACACATCTATCTAATATAGGGACAAAGAAACATCTTTCTTTCCCATCAGTGAAAGCTCCAATTATAAAAGATAGTATAGGGGATGGAAAGATAACTCGGGTTGAGAGCACTTATTGTTCCTACAGACAGACCTACATGGTGTCTCACAAGCATCTGTAACCCCTATCCCAGGGACTCCAATGCCTTCTGACCTGTCAGGGCACCAGGTGTGGACATGACACACATAAATACATTCAGGCAAACAGTCATGTAAATAAAATCTTTTTAGAAAAAGAATTTAATAAGAGGATAGGATAGAAATTGATGTACCCATGTTTTAGAAGACACGGAATGAAGATACACAGAAGAAGAGGAACTGCTGTGTTTTGATGCTTCAGGTTTGATGAACAGTGTATAAAGCAAACTTGGGAGAGAAAGGGCGTGATTTGGTGATAATATGCAGAATGGGGACTTCACACGACCTTCTGTGTCTTCAAGGATGGTCATGTTTCTTTGCTCCACCACAGTTCCTTTGGAGTGAAGTTCTAAGACCTGCCTCAGGGAGGACAGGGCCAAGTGAGAATGCTCTTCCTGCCTCAGCTGTTTCCTCAAGTGCCATCAGCCCATGTTACGAGAGGTCTGTGGGAATACTGTGGAAAATATGAAATTCTGGACAATAACAACCCTTTCTCTTTGCCTAACACTAACCACAAACTTCTTTCTAAGCCCATCCTTTTTTGTGCTATGTAAGACATAGTGTAAACAGCCAGGAGGTAGACTGCAGAGTGAAACGAGGGTATCAAGAGTAGACCATTCTGACACGTGTCTTTTGTAAAGTTGCATTTGAACTTGGATGTGATGGGCAGGCAGAACTCAGATAAGAGTCCCCCATTAGTCTTTGAAACAAAAGGTCAAATATTTAAAGTTGGGCTTGGGGATCCTAGTGAATTTATAGCCCCTTAGAGCAAGGCTGTTTTGGAGTAGCTCACTGGAAGTCAATGTATAGAAGGTATTTTCAGCAGCAGAGCTGCACATATCCCTTCTAACTCAACCACTTTATTCTGCTCCTGTCCTCTCTAACAATAGTTCCCTGCTGCGTGCTCTCAAGATACAAGTGCTAATATTGTGAGGAATGAATTGTATGAGAAACAGTCTAATCTTTTCTAAAAGTGCTAAAAATACCCATCTGCCACCAAGAATGCTTAAGCATGCTCTCCCACTTCCAGATGCTGTGGGGTGTCAGGCAAAGCTACACGTCAGTGGACACCATGAGGTCTGAGCAGGAGTAGAAGTTTAGCCCATAGAAAATCAGGAGCCCCAGATAAGGATGTTCAGAGCAAATGTCAGCCATTGCACCAGGGCTGAGTTGTTAGGCACACAAACCGTTCTTTTCCAGAACATTCCTTGAAAGTAACTTGTGGTAAAAAGAACCTCTTTATTCCTCTCCTAAGGAAGCTGAGGAGTAAGCCATTACATTCCCAGAGTTAAGGCAGGTGGCTCATTCACCAGGGTCCTTAGACCTGTATTCAGATCCTCAACACGTATGTATAACATTGGATGTGGTAGCATATGTCTGCACACAGCCACTTGTGCTGTCGTTCCAGCACTGAGGGCATAGAGACAGGAGGATGCCTAGTGCTCTCTGGTCAGCTAGTCTTTGCCAGATCTGTGGACTCCAGGCTCAGTGAGAAACCTTGTCTCAAAAAATAATCTGGAGAGTGATTGGAAAAAATTCAACATTGACTTCTGGGCTCTACACTCTCACACACAGAAATGTACACAAACATACTTACATACCTGAAGGAAGAAGTGGGGGAGATTGTGTGTTGCAGACCTAGAACCTTGCGTTATGTCCCTGAGGTCCTGTGTGAAATCAAGAGACAAAGCAGAACCAAACACCTGCCATCTCCTTCTCATTGGATCCTGCCCAGTCACTGTCCATCCCCATGCCCGGCCGCATCCAGTCAAAGCCTCCGAACATCTGAAGGGCAGCATTTCCTTCCACTTGAAAGTCTTCAGGGTTTGCCAACAAGGTCTCAGACAAGACCTGGAGTGACCTGGAGGATATGGAAGCAAATGATTAAGGGACAAATCGTGTGCATCCAAACAAGAAGGAACGATAGGTTTACAGTTTTCCAGGGCTGCACCCTGTGTCTTCAGTTCACATGTGATGTTCAAGAGTCTCAGCGTGCCCCTCCCCCGCCATTCCTTCCTATTCTATATCTGCTAGGAAATCTCCCAGGCTTGCCTCAAGTCATTCTGTCTTTTTTTCAGCTTTGTAAAGTTGTAGACATGGAACTATAAAAGGCAGAAGTAGTGTCAATTTTAATAATAATAATAATAAAAAAAACAGATTTTTCTATCTGGAAAAAAAGACACTTCTCAAAAAATAAAAAGCAGTAAGATGTGAGTGCATAGTGAATGAAGCCTTACCAGTGAATACTTGCTTTCTAAACACAGATTTCATTGCAGAATGGCTTACCGCGGATGCCGTGTGAGGCTGAGGTCTGCCTCTGGCACTCCAGTTGTTTATATTTCTGGACTGTTTGCTAAGGTGATATTTATAATACTAATGTATTAGTCGTGGTTGTTGGGCTTGTTTTTTTCTGTGTGACTACTCTTTGATGTCGTTATTTTAAGGAGGAAATCTGCTTGCCTAATTTACATTTATCCAAATCTGTTAAAACATCTTTCTCCAGAAGAGTAAAAAAATGACAGTTGAGACAAGATCCCGAAATCTCCACTCAGCGTTTCTGCTGGCTTCCAGTGTGACGGTTTTAAGAAAGCTTAAAGCAACCAGGGTCACTGATAGATAAGGACGTTGTTTGTATTTTAGCTTTATTATTTCACCTCAGAAATGTGCTGAGACGTAAGGGAAACCTTATGAGTTTAGGGCATTGCCAGGAAGAGTGCTATTATTATTAGAGAATCATAATGGTGTGTTCTAGAGTCCTCCTCATCCGACACACCCAGTTTCCTCACAGTTTGCCAGCAGAGCCAGAGAGGGGGGAATAAAGCAACGGCTTGTTTGCTTTCAGAATTTGATTCTGTGTTGCTGTAGAGGCATGCTGGGATATGCTTTTCACCTGTGATTAAATTTCTAATGTCTGTCAAGGTTTGGATTTCCTACCAAAAGAAAACCGGGTAGCATGGAAGAAGCGATGAGGCCTTGCCTTCAGCCAGTGACAGCTTAGCCTCCGTGGGGGGAGGCCGTGGGTGGGCAGCAGGGTTGCTAGGAACAAGAGCGAGCCTTAGTTTCCCCGCCTGGGGAACACTCATTTTGAAAATGAGAAGTAATTATGCTTGGCAACAGAGTTTGCAACCTTTTAAAAACACTACTATGCACTTAGTAAATGGTATTAACCCATCAGACACTAGCCAGGGATGAAGCAGGTAAACACAGGCTGTGTGTACCCATCATTTGGCTGTGGGGAGTGGGATGCCTGTCAAAAAGCTTGACTTCATGCAATGTGAATGGAGTGCCAAATAAAAAAAAATGTTTGAGAAACCAGTTTAGCAGAGCTCCTCTGAGGAGAGAGAAAAGGGGAAGGGAGAGGAGAGGGAAAGAGAGAAAGGAGGAGCGAGGGCTGGAAATCTCCCAGAAGCAAAGCTGTAGGAATGAGCTGGAACACAAACACTGCTCTTGAGTGGGGAAGGATTTATGATGGATGCAATATCCCTCTTCAATAGGAAGTGTGTAGTTATTGAAGAGAGACCACAAAATCGTTATGTTGTCATAACATGCAATCTATGGTTACAGGGCTGGCCTGATGGGAACTGTTGGGGTGAATAGCTCAAACATACGCAGAGATGGAAGGGGTCTGTGGTTTCACAAATCTCTCACAAAAGAAGGATCCCTGTGACATATCACAATATCACCTTTAATGCTTAGGGATGTGGGGGCTCTGCTGTGTGCATAGAAGGGTCTGGAGAAATGGATATACAGAGGGAAAATCCTAAACTGTGCCAATACCCACAGCTCAAGAGGCAACAGAAATAGCTGGACAGAAATTGCTCAGTTCCCTATCAACCTCTCGCTCCTCCTACTACATTCCATTTTTTAATCCTACATGGCCTTTGTGTCGTCTCAGGTTATGCCTGCATGCAAGGAAGTTGCAGAGTCTTCCCTTGGGCCAATAGTAGCCATGTAACAAACACTGAACTGATCTAGGCCCTGCATTCTGAACCTGACTCAGCTTGCACATAGCCACTGAAGTCTCTTTTTGTGACTCTCAGATATGTCCCCATCTCAGTAACCTTATTGACAGTGCATGCTGCTCATTGGCTGTGTTTTAAGTGTCTGCTTATGCAGACCCTGGTTCTACAGGGTCAGGTCTCCATGATGTTCTGCTCTTGGTATGTACTCAACGGCTTCATTCTTTCAAACAATAAATTTAAAAAATGCAGTGTAGAAAATCAACATGCACTAAATTAAAGCATAAAAGGAGACCAAAGTTCTCCTTTGCCCCATGAAGGTTTCGTGGCTTATATTTGACCAGTGCTGCCTGCTTGATGTAGAGAAAAATGACTGATTCCCACGGGTTGCATGATTGCTGGTACCTAGTAATGGCTCTGTGGTTCACAAGAAGACCCAGGTTTGATTCCCAGTGCCCGTGTGATGATTTATAGCACTCTTTAACCCCAGTCTCTGTGCCTCTGACACCATCTCCTGATCTCTGTGGGCTCTGAACAAACACAGTGCACGTGCGCACATGCAAGCAGAACACCCATACACATAAAATAAAAAACAAATCTTCAAAAGAAATATTTCTGGGGTGTGGATAATCAACCAAATTTTCTCTGTAGTCTGCATGTTGGCTTATCTCGTTGTCAGATGCCACACGATGCTGCCTAAGGTGGACTCTCCCCAGGGAAGCCATGTTCTGGAGGAACAAAAGTGGCTGCTGGTGTTCTGGCCTCCAGAGTATGGGTTCTGGTCTATCTGCAGAAGGCTAGGAAGGACAGTCATTTCCCTCAAAATCTTCTCGTCAGGACACCTCCAAAGGGGTTGGAATGGAAGGCAAATGGAATTTTCCCCAGGGTAATCCTAGTGAGGAAAGTTGAAAACACAGGTATAAATAAGTCTGAGGCCCAGGTTCAGGTTCAGGTTCAGGGAGACTTATGTAATCCCTCCTTCTGTCTCAGGAGATGCAGGTAGGTGACGGGGAGACCCCAGAGCCACCACTTGTGACTCCATCGCTCTTTACTGAAAGGGCTACTTCCTACAGTTTAAAAGGGCTGTGGTAATGGAGGATCCTGGGTGGCCTTTTGTCCATCTCTTGTGGTTCTTCACCCAGGACACTTCTTGACTTAGTTTATTCCTACCTAAGAGCCCACCACACAGAGACTTAACTTCTCCCATAGAGCACTCCAAAGCTTCATCTGTCTCTTTAGTTTTCATAAGGAAATGTAGGTTCCTATAGCTGGCCAATTTCACAGAGGAGGGATTGGGAGAACAGGAGCCTCTTTTAAAGGGAAAGGGATCATGAAGGAGTTGAGTTTCTATTCTTCAGAGTAAAAGGCTCCTTCTCAAACCAGGTGACTGAAGTCTAAACTATTCCACACAAGAGAGCAAAACTCCTGCTTATCCAGGTGTTGACACAGAAGAGAGGCAGGGTTGACTCCAGGAGATTACAGGTTCTTAAGAACCTCTCTGGCAAGTCCCAAAACCAAAAGATTCCCAGAAAGGGTAGCTTTTAACTCTGCCTTTCCAAACTCCAGACAAAATATTGGCATTGGAAAAAGTTTTCCAATGTCAACCTATTATTGGCTCCGATATTAACAGAAAATCAGAAGTCAAGAAGATGAAGATGGAGAAATTAGCCCTATTGACATGTGCTTTGTCCAGCTGGGAGGGGAGGCACACATACATGAACATGCACACACACACACACATCTTATACATACATGTATACACACATACTACATACATGTACAAGCACACACATACTACAATGCATGCATGTAAAGACACACACCCTACACATACACATGTATGTACATACACACACATACACACACACACACGTGAGCCTTTCCCAGGTATACTACTCACCTGCTAGGAATTAATTTTTTAAAGGTTACCCCATGAAGGTTAATTCAATTGACATATAAGTGGCATTCCTTAGAAAAGCTGTATGCTGTGCTTGTCAATATTTACCATGTTAGCAACACTTCACATGGTACCCCTAAGTCACTGGCCCACTTCCAAAGGGTGAGTAGTCCACTTTCAAGAAATAGATGACTCCTGTAGACCCAGACCAACACCCAGGCTGTTCATTTCAACAGATCTCAAAATACAAAAGGGAGTGTGCCTGCCTCAAACTTTATACCCTTTCCCCAGATGGTCAGAGGGTCCTGAGTGTACCTTTGCACCTGGGATGCAATCTACTCAGCTCTGGGGGGCTACACCCACCTAGCAGTCTTTTCTGAACACGCTGATCATGCCCCTGGCTTATGGTAGAGTACAGAGAAGCAGCCATTGAGACCACTGACCACTGACATTTGCCCAACACCCAGAAGCCATTGGAAAATCTCCTTAAAAGCTCTTGCTGAGCTGAACCCCCTCTCGCATTGCCTTCTCTAGGTTAGCTTCTCAGCTGCAACTGGCCATCTGGGGAATAGAGCCAGGTCGGGGACAGTGGGTGTCGAGGTGGTTTCTTGATTTGAATTCCAAGACCTTCATCCTAGTAGCTGAAGCAGGTAGTCAGGACACCCACTCTGGGCAACTCTTAGTGTTGTGGTTAAGGAGGTGCCTCAGAACAGGATCCTGAGGAGAGGGCAGCTGAGCCCCAGTGCAAGGCTCAGCTCTGGACACCTGGTTTTCAGAGATACTAATGTACTCAGAGGGGGGAGACCAAAAGGCAGGGGTGCCTAGAAATAACATCTCCAAGAATAATTTTCAAATGCTGTGAGCTTTAGGCTAATAAGACAGATATGGGGGAATAGCTGTTTTGTGAAAAGGAGAGTAGATTTATCTTTCTATATTTTATTGTCATATAAAATTAACCCGTTGTAACAATGTTATGTACTGTTCTGGTATTAATGACATTCACAAAGTAGAGAGGGCCATCAGGACTATTCTGTTCTAAAGTTCCTTTGCCATCTTAATTAAACAAGAGCTCAGTATCCATTAAATGGCAAGCCCTCTTCTGCTTACCCTAGCCACCAGCAACTTCCATTTTGCTTTCTATCTCTAAGAATCTGATTCACGTAAGTGGAATTGTACATTATTCATCCCTTTTAATCTAGCCTAATCCACTGGGCACAATGTCTTAGAGGCTCGGGCATGTCGTGGCTAGTGTCAGAACTTCCTTCTCTAGGAAGAGTGAATAGTATCCTGTGTCTATCACCCATTCTGTTTATCAACTGATAGACATTTGAGTCCTTCCTTGCATGTTATATGACTACTGTGAACAATGGCATGTGGGTATTAGAGATTTGTTCTTCACCATTTTAGGAAAATGGATCCCAGTTAACTGGGCAAATGTTACAGAGGCCAACTACGGCTTTGGAGACCCAGTTCTCTGACAGTGGAGGAGATTCCCACGGCCTGGAGCATCAGGGCCAGGTGACTCTTAGGCAAGAATTCTTTGGTAGAGACATTCCCATGCAGTAAAGGGGACCCCTTCCAACTCTATAACCTCATGATTTAAGGCAGAGTTTGTAGCCCCTAGAGACCACATATGGAAAAAAATGATAGCTATGTCAGATGAACCTTCTATGGGAAAGAGCTGAGATGTCAGTATGAGGAGTAGAATCTACTACTGTCTCCAGGCTGAGCCTGAACTCACAGGCTGGTATACTGGGAAGCTCAGATGGAGATTCTGCACAGGGCTGAGGAGGTCTGTCCAGGGCATGGCAGTTTCCTGGACAGGATGCTTCAGTCCGGTGTCCTTAGCACGGTCCTTCGTGTGTGTGTGTGTGTGTGTGTGTGTGTGTGTGTGTGTGTGTGTGTGTCTGCTGGGAAGAGAGCACTCTCTGGGGAGGCCTATCCCTAACCTGATTTCCTCACAGGCTGTGAGAAGTCTACGTGTGAATGGGGACACGTGGATGCAGGACCCCTTGGGGATTTCAGGATGGCCTGTCAGCCTAGGTGGGGATGCCCTGGGCTCTCCCCCAATTGGTTTCATCCTGCTACTGTTGGGGTGGGGGAAAGGTTCTTATCATTAGTTGAGAAGGTCCTGCCAAAGAATTCCAGTATTCTGGAGTAAGTTTAATTGTGAGTGATTTCATGCTGTCCTTTTTTATGTTGAAGCCAGGGGCTTGCATCATATGATGCAAGTGAATTCGGGGAGGTTTTTATTTGCATGTGAATCATAGCTTTTCCAGCTGAATGTCACTTACTTGGAATTTTCGTCTGATTTTGTTTTTGTTTTTGTCTCTTGGTGTTTTTCCATCGGGCTCTTGGCTAACCAGAAGAAGAAGTGGGGGAAAAAGTAGGGAGGGCTCAGTCTGCCTGGAGCAGGGTTTGAGCTGGCAACTCCGAAGGGGAGTCTTATGAATGTGAAAATAAGAAAACGGATGCTTTATTTTGCTTTGAGGGAGGAACCAAAGCCAAGTCAAATCGAGAGCTCTAATTTGGGAATAGTGTTATTACAGGTCATTGGGAGTTGGGTACGCGCTAAATTGGGAGGCCAGTCACATGAGGAGGCAGCAAAAGCAGTCACATGGGGCACAGCCGAGGCTCATTTACAATGAAGTTTTATTTTATTTACTACGTGGTTGAAAGTAGTTTATGGCAGATTGGGAAACCACATCACCTCAGCTGTTGCTGATCTCTCCAGCTCCTGCCCAATTAGTTATTTTATACCCAAGCCAGAACTTCCCATGTGTGTGTGCTTTCTGGGGCTTTATTTAGGACCTGGGATCTGTTCCTTGATGAGTTGAGCAGGCCATGTGCTAAAGGTTATATGTCTGCTCCCCACATTCCTGTCTTATTCCAAGTGGCTTGCTTCCTTTTTCTCTGAAGTCCCTTACACATCAGGATCAAGGTACCTGTATTCTCTCTCTCTCTCTCTCTCTCTTTCTCTCTCTCTCTCTCTCTTTCTCTTTCTCTCTCTCTCTTTCTCTCTCTCCTATACACCACACACACACACACACATGCCTCGCATGCGGGGATGGACAGGCAGACAGAGGGCACACCCACACCACCCTTCAGTTTCATTTCCATTTCTTCAGCACTAATGCTGCAAATTCCAGATTGAATTTAAAAAAAAAAAAAAAAGATAAACCCCATCCCTGCTGTGAACAGTTATGAACAGAGCTCTCTTCCTACTTCCTCCTGCCGATTTTTGGTATTGTTGGCATCTAGGGTAGGACCAGGGTTGTGTGAACTAAATTGCTGTTCTCCAATCCAAGTTGCGTTTCCAGATGTCTTAATCTGGGCTCAGTTATAGGCATTTGAGAGAAGATGTAAACAGCTCAAGACTATCTAGAGCCAGCGAATTGATATCCAGAGCAAACACATTATGGGTCACGGTCCTAAATGGAGTGCCTTACTAAGAGTGTGACAGTCTGCTGGTGCCACCGAAGCATGTGGGCCAGCAATACTTGTGATCACCGTTAGGAATAGAAGGTGTGTGGAAACTTTCTATAATAACAGCCTGGCCCTCCAGACTGACCCGGACAAGTGATCAGGGACTCTGGCAACATCCACAGCAGTACCAGGGTATGGGTGTGTGCCCTTAGGCAATTTGCATGGTACATTGGTTTCCCATGTGGATTTGGAATAGGGAGGATGTTCAGGAGGTGTTTGAGAAACGAAGTGTCATCAGGTAAACAGAGAGCATGAAGAAGTGTTCTGAGAGTGCATACCACAGTCACACATATGCTGGAGCAAGCCTGGATGGCTCGCCCCTTCTTAGCATTGCTCCCTGTGGCTGATGCCTCTGACATCACAATACTCAGGTGGCCACTCAATAATGATGAACTATCCCCAGCAGACACCAGAGGAGGGGAGAAAAAGGAGGAGGACAAAGTGGAGAGGGAGGAGATGGAGCAATCCCTTAAGTGATCATTCCATCCACGCACACAGCTTTCACCTAACATCTGGTTCAAGTGTAATGTTTTCAGCTCCATATAACCTGTACAGCGTCTGTGCCCTCCCCTTCAAACGCAGCACAGTATTATGGTCCTCTAATCAAGAGAACTGTGCTCCCCTCGACGTGTGTCTCGTGATTCACCAGCAGACCAGTGAGTTAATACGTCTTCATCAGACGGCTCTCCGGAGCAGCTGTTTAGAGGTAATGTTCTGGCTGCCGTGGCTTCCGCCAGACCCATCACAGCCCTCCTCCTAGGAGTGGAGCTGTACTCTGTGGACTATGTAAAGGCTGTGAGGGTGGGAGTCCGGGTTAAAAAAAAAAAGACATGGGCAGCACTGACATTTTTGCTGCATTGTGTTTGTGATCACCCTGGGCTGGGTCACACCTTATTGTACTGTGCACTAACACCCTGATAAGTAGAGTCATCCCTCCTCCATCCATCCTTAGAAGGACTTTGTACCTCTCTTTTCTGGACAGAAGGTGATGAATAGAAAACAGGGGAGGTCAGCCCTGTCTTAGAAATATTGTGACATTTCGATGGCTTATTGTTTTAAACTCCACGACTTCTGGGGTGGGGGGTGAAGGTCCATGCCACTCTTGAAGCAATTCCTCCTAAATCACCCTTTCTCACCTGGCTTCACACTAGCCTCACCTGGGGATTATAATTCGAGAACATGGTGGCTATGCACCTCTTGGTTCCTTCTGTCAGTGGTTCTCAAACATAATTAAGCCTTGATTTCAGTCATCTGGAAAGCTAGTCAAACAGGGTCTGTGTTCCGTACCTGGGGTGGAACGTGGGAGCAGAATCTGCATTTCTCACGAGTTCCAGACACACAGCCTTCTACCCTGAAGCAGCTTAGACCTTTTGGACCACTCCTTCTCCCAAGTTCATACAGCTCAGCGGGGATCCAAGCCCAGATGATACTGTGCTATGCTTTGGGATCTATCTTCTTCTGTCCTATCCCACCTCCCACCCAGTCACTCGGAATAGCCAGTCATCTTAGGTAGTTCTTGGAAATGGATGCCTCCAGAGGATGTTCCTAGAGCATAACTTGGGTACTTTAAACTACGGTCCTGAATGCCATCCACTGCTGACTCGACCTCACCTGTGTTTCTGTGTGAGGAGCAGCAGGATTGATCCATGATCCATGGTACAGCCATCTGTTGAGTGTCTGTCTGGCTTAGGGGAAGCTGGTATGGAGCTGCTGAGAGCAGGGAAAGGCTGGTTCTGTCTTCTTCTGGGCCACTCTTGTTATTGCAGCTCTGCTTTGGTTTCTTCTGTTGACCTGAGCTTCACTGTCTGAGGGGAAGGGATATCTGAGGAGAAAGAACAGACTGTTGTCAGTCAGCTATCACAGGAAATTTTACGCATATCTTTCAACCCATTCTGTCCAGCAAGACTGTATGGTCTGCTTAGCAAAGGGAGTAGCGGACCGCCTGTGTGACAGGGCTATGACTAGAGAGAATGATGTGAACAGGTCAGTGATGGGGCTCAAAGGTGTGAGGGCTAAAGTGAAAAAAATGAGATTGGGGGTGGGAGGCAGACTCTTCAGCTGGTGCCACAGGTGACAGAAGGGGCAGAAAAGAGGAAGGAGAGAATTTGGATATATACAAGGTACATGTCCTTTGGTTCCAAAAATGGAGGCTTTCTCAGAGTGAGCTCCTGTAGTCTGATTCCTCCCAAATCATTATCATTGAAGACATTTCTATGATCTCAGCGCCTTCTAGAGACTCTATACCAACTTTATCGAAAAAGGGCAGGTCCTAGTGCCAGGCTGTATACCTTGATAGAGACTAAAAATAAGTAATAAACAACTACATCCTTGTCTAAAGGTGCAAGAGCCATTAAAACAAAGTGACACACTACTGTGTCCTCCTCAGCTCAGGACCGGTGAGGATTGCATTGTCTTTCTCCTCATGGGGCCATGTCCCCAAGACCTGGAGGTAAAGATGAGGGCCAGTCGGTGAGTTTCTAAACCCCCCCAAACATAGAAGTACACCCTCCTCCCTCCATAACCATCAGAAGACTTATCTCCTGGAAGGAGCCCCTCCCACCCAGGTCTCCTCTCTCAGCAATGAGATGGGGCAGCTCAGAGCATAGCATGTGGGTCTGCGGGACCTGGGCAGTTGAAAGTGCATGCACAAAGCTCACTCATGTCTGGACCCTGCTGCCCTGGGCCTTTTCTTCACCCTCTGCTCTTCCTCGTTCCCCATGACTTTCCCACATCACCAAACCTACTAACCTGTGAGCCTGCAGCACACATAGCAGGTGATTACAACCCTGCTTTTACTGCTTGCCTCTGCATATATTCCCAGGGTAATAGCTTGGGAGTGGACCAGGAAGGGAGGTGTGCCTCCAACTCCCTCTACAGAGCTGTGCTGGTACAGCACAAATAGATGTCTTCCAGGGTCACCCACCTCTGTTTTTGTGGTTAATCCAGACTTTCTTTCATAAGGCAATGCATAGTTAATTTGCGACAGAGATTCAAATAGCTTACCTCAATAAAAAAATCATTCATTTCTTCTCCATAGGATGACTTAGATGTGTAATGCTTCAGATGTTATGCCAAAATGCATAACATATAAACCTTACCATCAGCACCTTTGATATGCATGCTTTGGGAATATCGGTGTGCTCTTTCTTGATAGTATTTACATAGCTACACCCCACAGCATAAACTCACACATTCACACTGGTGCATTAGATTCCTAGATCTTCAGATGAAAATGTTTGCCTATTCGTTGTTAAGAAACTCCGTTTAGTTTAGGAAGTGTGGGATCCCATGGAGGAACAATCTGGGCTCATTTTACAGAACATCTCTCTGGTGTAGGGTGGAACTCGTTGGCTGTAATTCTCCTCACACTTCCTAGGGTCCATCCCTATTGTGTGAATTAGCTGCTGTCCATGTTGGCCCATGTGATCAAGCAGGAAATATCAAAGCTCTTTTATGAACTGCTAAGTTCTCCAAGATGCTCCCTCCCCATCCCCTAACTCTCCTCTCTGGGCAGTACCAAGCACTTAGGCCTTGGCGTTGTCTAAAGCCACCTTACATTGCAGTGGATGCTGTAGAGTGCGGATACTGTGGGATTCTGTCAGAATTCTCATTTCTGGTCTTCCCATGGGACAATGCCTAATGCTCATGCAGTATTATCAAGCATGAGCTTTTATTTTCTTTCAAGTCAGCACAGGATTGCTGACTCAGAGCATTTTAAAGACTCAGAGCATCACTTTGTGAGGTTAGGGGGGTTGGGCTCAGGTAGGGGTGGGGGACGATTGGCAAGAGCAGAAACTCAAACCTTTACACAATGTGCCGTCTCCAGAAAGGCTTCCAACACTAGCAGCTATGTGAATGGTGTTTGTGAGATTACATCATGTGGTTGTCAGGCACAAGGGAAGGGTTTTCCCATCGCCAACTTCCATAAGTTTTAGGATCCCCGTTCCTAGGACATTTTATTAAAACTGTCAACATTCTGACATGAAGCATCTTGACACAGTGTCATTAGGATTGCTTTTCTTTCGCTCTTCAACAGATGTTTGCAAAAGAGTTACATTAAATATGTTTAATTCTGCTATCAGCCTCTCAAATTTTTTTTTTGGTAGGGATTACTTTAATTGGTGTCGTGACAATCAGGAAGAGCACCCAGGATGCTTTTGTTCTACAGCAGAATTTTTCACCCTAAACAGAATGTTAAGAAGGGACTTCAGTAGAAACCTGGAAATTGAACTGTTTTGTCGTCTGTTAAACATCCAGTACAGGGATGTGAGAAAGTAAAACAGTGCCAGGGATGAGCGAGGGCAGGGCGAGAGGATGAGGTGAGCAACTTAGTATGAGTGAGGTTTCCTTAGAAAAGTGATATTTGCACAACAGTGAACTGATAGGAGCAACACATGGCTCAAGGAAAAGTGTTCTAGGAAGAGAAAACACCAAGTACCAAGGTTCCAAGAGAGGTGTGCCTTTGACATGTTAAAGGGACCTGAGCTGGCACAAAGCAAGAGAGACAATAACAGAGTGGGACTGAATTATAGACCCAGGACAACGCTGGCTTTTCCTCATGATGAGACCGTGTGCCGCTCCATTCCCTACCACCCTAGCAGAATATCAGAGACTTGGGTACCTACAAGGAAAGGAGGTTTACAGCTCATGGATTTGGAGGTTAAAAGGCTAAGACCAGACCTAGTCCAGCCCAGTTGGTTGAGCCTCTGGTGAGAACCTCATGGTGAATGGCATCACAGCAGGAAGAGTCTATGCAGAAGAGAAGCTTTGATAAGACAAAAAGCCAGAGAGAGTCAGGGGATGAGGCTTGCTCTTTTTACAGTTCACTGTCATGGCACCTAACAAGGGTCCACTCAGTTCCTTCAGCTTCTCACAAAGCCCTACCTCTTAAAGTCACATCGCCTCTAAACTACCACATGGGACCCAATCTTCCAGCGTGTGAGCCTTTGGGCCATCCTCACACCATCCCCAAACCACAGCAGATGGGTAGCACTCCAATCTTTAATCAGGAGAGCGATCAACTAGTCTTAAAAGTTCATTCTTGCAAAATGATGGTTATGATTCCTAGACTTTCACTGATGATGGAGCAGGATACCTAAGTGTGTTCAGATTCTGGATATATTCTGAATATGCTAACAGGTTAGGCACATGATAACAGATCTGGAGGGAGAAAGGCGATGGGACATACAATCTTTGGACATGTAGCTTTGAGACCCTGTAAATGGAGATGAGGGTAGAGTTGAATCATGTCTAGAGATCAACAGAGAGATCTGGGCTATAAACATAGATGTGGTAGTTTCCCTGCATATTCATGGCTCAGAGGTCAGAGCCCAGATAGGTGGTTTGGGAAGTTGGCTTATTTTATACACTTTCTGACAATGGGTGCCTCACCTACAAAAGTCAAACAGAGACAGCAGTGGTCAGAAACTAAAAGAGACCCACAACCCTAAGCAGAGCTCTTGGCCAAGAGACTTCAGGATGAATCCCCAGCTGCCCTGGGTCCTTTTGGAGCCAAGGAACCTTACTTGGGCACCCAGCTATGCCAGAGCCTAGGGAGAGTGGCTACAGATGGAAGGTTCTTGTTGAAGAGACAACCAGACCCCTCTTCAGGGGTGGCTGAGCCATTGCAGGTCTTTATTGAGGCTGGAGATTCCTGATTGCGGCCCTTTGAATGTCACCAAGTGCCCATGGATAACCAACATCTAGTGGCTTCCTGCCCTCAGAGAAAGCTATCAGGCTTCATGGTTCTACTATACAGATCCCTGCCTTTCCTGGCATGCTCAAGAAGCAGGATTTTTAAAAATTCTTTGAGAATTTCCTATGTGTATACAATGAAAACCGATCACATCCACCTGTCATTTCCCCACTCCAAACTCAACTCAAAGCTCCCCTGTCACATCCATCTCCCCACTTCCTGTCCCATTAAAAACAAGCAAAATCCAGTAAGTCCCATTAGTTCTGGCCATCTCTGTGTGTGCATGAGGTCACCCAGTAGAGCGTGGGCATCCAACCAGTAAGCACGCCTCCAGGGATGACTAATCCTCCCATTCCTAGCAGCTAGCTGCTGATAACTCCTCACTTAGGGTAGAGTCTCATGACCCCTTCCCTCATCCATGCTAGGATTTTGGTTGGTTTGATCTTGTGCAAGTCTTGTGTCTTGCACAGCTGCCAAGAGCAATGTCATATCCACAGGCAGCACTTTACAATATATCTCTCTATCTTCCAGCTTTTACATTCTTCCCTGAGCCTTTTTTGTTTGTTTGTTTGTTTGTTTTTACTAAGTATACAAACCCTTTGTATTAATTAACCATTGCTGTGTAAGGAATTACTTCCTGAGTGAGGGGGCAGTGGTTGGAGGGATGCTTCAGCAGTCCAGAACTTTGTTGCTCTTCCAAAGGATTGGGGTTCAATTCCCAGCACCACATGTCTGACAATCATTCATAATTCCTGTTCCAGGGAACCTTCCTCTGACCTCCAAGGACACAAGACACAGTGGCACACAGACATACATGTGAACAAAACACTTGGACGTGTAAAACAAAATAATAAAAATTAAAAAAAAATTTAAACCCCCAAACTTACTAGCTTAACATAACAGCCTAGCTGGGTAGGTCAGGTCTGATGTCTCTAACCACATCACTGTTGGGATATTAACTGGGGTTGGAGCAGTACTTTCAAGATGTCTCAGTGACATGTCTGCCAAACCTGTTCTGACTCTTAGCAGAAGGCCTGAGCCTTCATCTTCTCTGGAGATGCCTACATCTCTTCATAATTGATATCACTGGCTTCCCTCACAGCAAGGGAACAGAGAAAGCAAGGCAGGAACTGCAAAGCTTGGCAAGACGTCTCTGCCACAATCTGTTAGCCACACAGACATTTGATTAGTGTAGGAGTGTGTGCAGGGTGGGAATGCCAGAGTAGAGGACCGGTGGGGGACCATTCGACAAAGGAGAAAGATGCTTCAGGCTGCTTGACTCCCTCAAACAAGGCACTGCTGGTTACAATAGGGCCTTGGTAACTCCAGACATTTGGGTGTCTCATGATAACTGATATGTCAGCACAATGTGCAGACCCCCACCAAGTTACCCAGATTATTCTCCCAGCTCAGGAAGATACCCTAGGAGACAAGAGGCAAGAGTAGGTACCTACATGGGACGCTCACTACGTGCTTGCTGCATTTGCCGCTTTTGTCTTGATTTGGGGGGGTTCTCTGTGTCCCTATCAAATGCTTGCTATATGATGTTATCATCCGTTTTGTTTGCTTGTTTGTTTTGTTTCTGGTTTTTGAGTCATTCAGAGTTGTACTAAATTTAGAAGCCTTCTGTTTCTGCTGTGTCCAGGATTGAGTTTGTAATGTAAATTCTAACCAGGACTATTAAACCATCAACTCCCACTGGTGTTACTGCCTTGTAGCAAGCACATGTATTTTAGCCAGTTCTTCATGCGAGTATGCACTTAATTCCCAGTCATTTCTTACATGAACAAATTGTCTAAATGCACTTGTGAGAAAGCCTCTTTATGGTGAATGTTATTAAGCTGAAAACAGGGGTATAATAAGGTAGCAATTTAAGGGTCATTTACTAACAATTGCAGCTTTAAACACTGACATATGTCTGTATGGCAATGATACTAAACTCGTCACCCTGAGAGTTGTGGGACAGTTTTCTAATACTCATGGTCTTTAACTATAACTTTCCATTTTTCTTTTACTCTTCTTATGTCACTGGATTAAAATTAGTAAATCGTTAACTTTTTTCCCACATTAATACCCAGCACATCTGGCTCCTTACTCAGTGAAGGCTCTCAGAGGATAGTGAGATAAGTTGGCATCATCAAAACTCATGGGGATTGGACTTTAGTTTCCCATGTTTAGTTCTCACTCCATACAGGCTGATGCTGGGATGAGTCAGGACGAGATTAAGGGGCATAGACACCCCAAAGAAGGCTGGTGGACATCTAGCAGGATTTAGCTAGCATGTAGGATCCGCCTTCTGTTTGATGGTAGAGATGTTCTCTCCCATAGCATGGTCACAGATGCTCATGCTGAGAGGCTAACGTGCTGTCTGGAAAGCAGGGAGGCAGATCCTGCAATGCTGCCTTGGTAATTTGACTTGGGGAGTAGTGGTTGACAGGATGTACTGAAAATCCAGATAATCAGCACACTGTTTCCTGCAGGCAGACCACCATGGGAGGCCAAATTATAATCAGAAACCATTTTCTAAGTCGCCCCGAAAAATCTCACCCCTTAATGTGGGAGTAGCTCCAGGCTCCATGATCAGTACGTCGTTTCCCTGAAGGTACTTTGAGAGCTAACTCATAGTCTACCATTGTTGGTGAGCAGGAAATCGAGGCAAGGGAGGTGAGGGAGGTGTTTAGTAGCAGCAAGTTAGCGAGCTGGGTCTGTTTCAGAATAGGAACAGCAGTGTCAGATAGGCGGAGCATTCTAAGCCAAATGGCCAAAGCTCCCTTTTTTCCTTAGATGCACTTGGATATACATTAGTTATCTTTGGCTGTGAAACAAATTACTCAAAACTTGGCTGATTAGAACAATACATATCCAATTACGCACTGTTTCTGTAGATCCTGAAATGTGTGGTTGTGGTTCAGGGTCCCTCAGAATGCTGTCTGGAGCTCTAGTCATGTGAAGACTCTGAGATTTCCTTTGCAAGAGGGCTGGCCTTACATGACTAGTACCTTTGAGGTGGACATTGGCAGAGGATCTCTGTGCTGGTGAATCTATGTCAATCTTAAACAGACTCACCAGAGAGGAATGAGCGTCAATTGAGAAAAGGCCTCAACCGGGTGGTGGTGGCACACACCTTTAATACCAACTGGGTGGGCAGAGGCAGGTGGATCTCTGAGTTCGAAGCCTGTGTGGTATACAGTGCAAGTTCCAGGACAGCCAGGGCTATACAGAGAAACCTTGTCTCAAAAAAAGCAAACCAAGCCAAAACAGCAACAAAAACAACACAAAACAAAAAACCCAAACAAACAAACACAGGAGAAAATGCCCTTGTAAGATCCAGCAGCAGACAAGCCTGTTGGGCAGTTTCTTAATTAATCATTGATGGGGGAGGGCCCAGCCTTTAATCCCAGCATTTAGGAGGCAGAGGCAGGTAGAGTTCTGAGTTTGAGGTCATCCTGGCCTACAGAGCAAGTTCCAGGCACAGCCAGGACTGCACAGAGAAACCCTGTCTAAAACAAACAAAAAACAAGCA
Source organism: Mastomys coucha (assembly GCF_008632895.1). Lineage (NCBI taxonomy): Eukaryota > Metazoa > Chordata > Mammalia > Rodentia > Muridae > Mastomys > Mastomys coucha. The sequence continues at coordinate 33,675,182 of NW_022196915.1, forward strand.
AGCAAGCAAGCAAGCAAGCAAGCAGCATCCCTCCACAGCTTCTGCATCTCCAGGTTCCTGCCTTGCGGGAGTTCCTGCCCTGACTTTCTCCTCAAGCTGCTTCTGCTCATGGTGTTTCATGGTGGCAATAGAGTAACCTTAACTAAGACATCCTTGGTTCCTTACCAGAATGACCTCATTGGGTTGCTTCTGGGTGAAGAATTGACCTCTCAGTAGGACTGCTGACCTCCCTGAGAGTGAGCCATCCAAGAGCAGAGAGCAAGGCAGGAGCTGCATCTTTTATCCCCTGAACCCTAAAGTTGTACACTTCTATCTCCACAATACTGCCTCAGGAGACTCACTAAACATGCCCCACTAGACCTCGGGGAAGAGGATGAGGTTCCCTTCCAAAGACAAGTGTCCAAAGAAATTACAAGCACCCTAAGACTACAAAAAATATCATTGTCATTGTCTCTGACGCTCCCTTTGCTACACTTCCACAGCTTTGTAACTATAGCCAAGCATTTATACACAGTCGATGTAACGACTGCAAACCAAGAATGCTAAAATATCTAGCGTATGGCCTTTCTAGCATGATAACCATCTGTAGCTGAAAGCTAATTTGTCTGCCTCCATGCTGCCTCTTTGCTAGCCAAGGGACCGATGGCAACTTAGTTGCTCCACCTACGTCTCTGTCTCTCTCATCAGCGAAATAAGGCTAGTTATAAGATCCGCCACCCCGCCCCCTCTCGCTAAGCTCCTTGAGAGCATTCAATGAGTAATTAAATGCACAGGGCTTACAAGAGAGCCTGGCCCACAGAAACCACTCAATACTGTTAGCTGTCAGCATGACAGCTAGAGCAATAGAAGTTTGAGCCAGTAGGTGTGGTTAGCCTCAGAAAACAGTCTTATAGCTGAGTTCCCAGGAGGGGTAAGCAAAAGCCATGTTGTCTTCCTGGCCACACAACCTCAAACCCTCACAGGGCTATTCCCAAAGATAGTGCTATTTCAGCCCTAGAAGGGACCAGGGACAGAGACCACTCATCCTTCATCTCTGGTGTGCCTCTTTCCTCAGAGTCCTGGGTTAATCCTTGGCCGAAAGTGCTTACTGGAGATAACCTGTCTCACTAGCACTCCCAGTCCTATTTATGTTTTATTTTTGTCCTGACATTTTTTTTTTAAGACCGACCTTTTGTGAGGGCAGACTATCTAAACAGGGAAGTGGCCTTAGCGGGAGTCTAGGAAGTTCTTCAGCCTCACGCATTTTTTAGTTCCCAAATTTAATTGTAAGGGTATGTGTGCATGCGGCCTGCCCCAGCTCACTGTTGGCTTATGACACCTCTGTTCTTCCTCTGGGCCTTTTTGTTTCCTTCCTGGGACTCTTGAGACCCTTGGACAGACTGACTAGGTTTCTTTTCCTCCTAAATATAGCCATCATGGAAAGCGTGCCAGACTCATGGCCCGTGCCTATCATCCTAGCAGAGTCTGATGCAAAAGGGCTGCTGTGAGTTGGAGGCCAGAAGGAACCACGTAATGAGACTTTGTCTCCAAACAAATAAACGAAAAGCACCCCAGACTTCAAGGAAAACCCAGAAAACGGTGCCTGGTCTTTGCAGACAAAGGGATGGAGATACTATGATAAGTTTTTGTTCATTTCCCAGACCCCTTTAAAAGATAGGCTCTGTCTAGTAAGACATGTGAAGTTCTTATATCTGGTGGCAACCAGATAGATATTATACCTAGTGGCAATTAGCTAAATCGTCAGGGAGGTAGGAGGGACCTCCCAAAGTCACCTGTCTCATGCTCTTCTCCACTAGAATGTCTTTAGCTTGTGCTGACTGGCTCACTAGCCACGCATGGGCAGGGCAATATGGCTCACTCAAGTACGGATGTGTCTGTGATAACATAAACCTCAGATTTCAAACATTTAACTCAAGTCCAAAGAGGATAAATGTCCTAGTGATCTGCAATGATTACATGTTGAAGTGATATTTTAGTGTTGGCGTAAATCAAGTAGCTCATTGCTATTTTGTAATTTGACTACTGTAAAGTTGCAGGTATTATACATGGCTTATGTTATTTTACTAAGAATCTGTGCTGCTGGTATTATATCTAGTATTATTAGTGGGGTGTCTAACAGTATTCAGATACCCCACTCCCCACCCCCATCCCCACCCTTATCCCTCATGCCCCACCCCCAAACTCCTACCACTGCCCCGGGAACAAGGATTTAGACACTTCCACCACAACTCTTCTGTGCCTTTCTATGACCCTGGCTTCCCAGTTCTTCTCTATAGTCTTCCTCGGTCTTCATGTCAGAGGCTTCTGCCTCACACAACGACTTTTCGGCATCCCAGAAAACCCCACATGAAGAGTCCAGTCTCACTTCTAGTTGTTGGAAGGGCTCTTTGACAATTTAGCTAATTGCTACTAGATCTAGTGACATCACAACTAGTTATTTTTTCTACATCTTACAATAAAGACATGAATCACTTATGATCCCTGTTCCAGAGATGAGAGGCTCAGCAAGATTGGGTAACTTCCTCAATATTTCCTAAGTACTTGGTGGCAAAAAAACAATTCGCGCCTAGATTTATCTGATTCTTAAATCTCCTCTCTTAACTGATACATTCATCTACCTCCCACAGTTGGGAATCTTTTTATAAATGAATTTCGAATTGGCTTTTGAAGGTAATGTATGAGGCCTCTTTCTTAAAGTGGTATGGGAGATGAAAGAAACTCTCTGTAGCACCCTCCTCGCTCACTCCTCATCTTTTTTCCAACTTGGTGATGTTTTAATGACTTCATTGGTGTCCTCCCTCTATTTGTAAAACTAAACGTCAGAAGCTGCTTACGTCATCTTTCTGACTGATACAGAATGAAGGGAAAGCGTTTCTGCCATCAAGTTCTCAACAGGTCCAATCCAAGGGAGGCAGAAGCTATCGGGACTTACTACCCATGACTGTGTGACAATTAAGGCTCAAACAGGTTAAGCAATGTGACAGAATTCCACTACAAAGTAAGTGGCAGGCAAGTCTGGGATTAACTCCGATGCCTGACTCCAAAGACACCGTGTCCGAAATGCTCATTGGTTAACTTTCTGTAACTGCAACATAATATCCAAGAGAAAAAGAGGAAAGTTTTATTTTCACTCTCAGTTTGGAAGATTCCAGTCCATATTGACTGGATAAGAAAACTGTAGCCCATGATAGCCAAGAAGCAAAAAGAGAAACATGAGGTAGGGGTCTACTATCCATCTCAGGGGTATACCCAGAAGTGATCAGAAAATCTCCTTCTAGACTCCATTCTGAATATCTCTAAACTGGGTGCGACACCTTCAACGTGGGACCTTTCAGGGAACTCTAGATGAAGCCGTAACACTGAGATTTTTCTTTGCAAGTGTTCTAAAGCGGCCTTAGTACACACTGATGAGTTTGTAGCTTATAATTAACCTCTCCAACCTGAAGACACCATATGAAATCCACTGGGGAAGGCCCCACTCTGTGGATAACTGTCTGTCTCCAAAACTCAACAGGCACCATGTATCGTTTGCCATTTGAGAGGGACTGGGAAGGAAGTGTTAAGGAACAGATCTTCATGTGCATGAGCCTGAAGGAAACTGTAGAGTGGTGTGAGGCATTCAGTGGGAGTGCTGGGCAAGCTGCTTCATGCCTGCTGTCCCAGCATCCAGAGACAGAGATGGAGTCAATCACGAGTTTGAGGCAAGCCAGGGCTTCAGAGTCTGAGACCTTGTCTCAAACAATAAAAAGACAAACTCTGAGGTCTCACTTGTCTGAGGTACCTAAAGCAAAACCAGGTTCTTGGGGACAGAAAATGGAATGGTGGCATGCCAAAGGCTTGGAAAGGGGTGGGTGGATTTTTGTTTTGATGAAGACAGATTTCGATTTGGAAGGTAATGAAGGTCTACAGCAGTGGTTCCCAAGCTTCCTAAAACTGTCCCCCTTTAAGACAGTTCCTCGTATTGTGGTGACTCCCAGCCATAAAATTATTTTCGTTGCTATTCAGAACTAATTTTGCTGTTCTCATGAATAATAATAACGTAAATAGCCGTGTTTTCCAATAGGCTTAGGCAACCCTTGTGAAAAGATTGTTTGAAACCCTGAAAGGGTTGAGCGACCCACTGGTTGAGAACTGCTGGTCTGCGGGCAGATTACATGCCACTGTGAGTGTCCTTAGTGACACTGAAGCACATGCTTAAAATGCTTAAGAATGAGGACCCATGTGGAAATGGCAGGCAGAGTGGTGCACGCATGTAATTCCAGCCCTGCAAGGCAGACACAGGAGGATCCCTGGGTCTCACCAGCCTAGCCAGCCTAGCCTAGTTGAGCTTTCGGGACACCTCGTCTAAATGGATGTAGGTACTGCTCCTTAGAACAGCATCCAGTGTGCTCTGCTGTCCTGTGCCCTCATAAGCACAGCACGCACAGGTGCTACGCTCAGTCACACATCAATTCCAATAAAAATATTAAATTAAAAATAAAGTGTTAAAAGAAACCCACAGAAACAGATCTTTTTAGAAAGATAAATACCCTACCGTATATGGGATCCAAGGTGTCCCTGGAGCTGTATGGCTCCTTTGCTCCATTATTTTCTTATAAGAAAGCTGTAGCTCTCACATTAAGATTCAGGGACAGAGGGGTTAGATCCCTTTCTCCTGTCATGTTCCTCTGCGTACGAAGGGGAACCAGCTTCACACACATCCCTTCTCCTGCACTTAACATGCTTCCAGTAGATGTCTAGAGCAGGGAGGCATCTTCACTCCAAGAATTCTTCCATGTGAACCCTCAGTTGATGGAAATTTCATCATGCTTGGCCCCTGTCTAAGGTTGTGCCTAGTCTTGTCTATAAGAAGGAAGACAGGGCTGTCAATTCTCATTGGTTGGACCAAAGTAGCCATCTCTTTGACAACTAAGCACTTGTTAGTTTTAAATGGAGACTTCTATTTTATATTTTATTATACATTATATAATATATAACATTATATATGTATATGCATAATAAAATATCACCTATTTTATTATAAAACAGATTAAATCTGTTTTATGTATATAAGTGTCTGCCTGCATGTATGTCTGTGCACCATGTGTGTTTATGGTACCTGAGAAAGCCAGAAGAGAGTGTCAGATCTCCTGGAACTGGAGTTATTGACAGTTGTGAGCCACCATGTGGGTACTGGGAATTAAGCCCAGGTCCTCTAGAAAAGCAACCAGTGTTCTCAACCACTGAGCCATCTCTCCAGCTCCAAGGATTTATTTGTTTTTTTTTTTTTTTTTTGAGACAAAGTCTCACGTAGTTCATGCTGCCTCAGACTTCCTAAGTAGTAGAGGATGGCCTTGAACTTCTGAGCCTTCTGTCTCCACCTTTTGAATACACCAAGAACACCTGTAATCAGGTGTTCACCACGAAACCCACATTTTATATAGTACAAAGGATCACAAGGTCTACCATCTGCACTCTCTAAGAAGTTTTGAACTCTATCTCGTTGAAGTGCCTGGCCCCTAAAAACCTTAAGCCAGTTAACCAGATCTCATACACAATTGAGAACATTTAGCCAGGGTTAAGAAGTCGGGACTCTAAGCCACAGACTTTTAGAGTGTGGTGTTTCGTGTGATCGTGGGTGTATTTGCTCATGTGTCCTGTGTACTTTTCCTTTCAGGAATCATTAACCAATGGCAACAGGAATCCAAGGATAAAGTGATTTCCCTTCTGCTAACTCACCTGCCTTTGCTGAAGCCAGGAAACCTCGACGCGAAAGTAGAGTATATGAAACTGCTGCCCAAGATCCTGGCACACTCTATCGAACACAACCAGCACATTGAGGAGAGCAGGCAGCTGCTGTCCTATGCTTTGATCCACCCAGCCACTTCCTTGGAAGACCGCAGTGCACTAGCCATGTGGCTGAATCACTTGGAGGACCGCACATCCACGAGCTTTGGTAGCCAGAACCGAGGCCGCTCAGACTCTATGGATTATGGACAGACGCACTACTATCACCAAAGACAGAACTCTGACGACAAGCTCAATGGCTGGCAGAACTCTCGGGATTCTGGGATTTGCATCAGCGCCTCCAACTGGCAGGACAAGAGCCTGGGCTGTGAGAACGGCCATGTGCCCCTCTACTCTTCATCATCTGTCCCCGCCACAATCAACACGATTGGAACCAGCACAAGCACGAGTAAGTCCCCCGGAACCCCTTTAACGCATTCTGGTTTGGTGATTTGCTGTGTGTGGCACGTCCTGCTGACAGCGTCTGCTCTGAGCACCCTGTAACCCTGGGAGAAAGAGGGCTGGTGGCATTCGGCTGTGGGAGAGGGCTCTTTGGACCTGGTATTTGTTGCTCTTTGGCTCTAGAAAGATGAAAATTCTGAGCAGGTTAGAATGATGGATGGTCCAAATTTAGGGTTTAGACAGACCAAAAATAAAGAAATGAGAGGAGAGAGAGTCAATGGTGAAAGAAGGAACCATTCTGTTTCCACAAATAAAAATGTCTTTCACCCTGGGGCTCAGGGATTTGCAGAGACACTGGGTTACTGTGTGATTCTCTGAACCTGATGTTAACCCATGGTTGACCAGCCAGCTTTATGGCTTCATGCTCTGCCTTCCTTCTTATGCAACATTTCTTCTCCTCCTCCTCCTTCTCTCTTCTTCTTCTTCTTCTTCTTCTTCTTCTTCTTCTTCTTCTTCTTCTTCTTCTTCTTCTTCTTCTTCTTCTTCTTTTCTTCTTCTTCCTCCTCCTCCCTCCTCTTCCCTCCATCTCTCTCCTCTTCTTCCTCCCTCTCTTCCTCCCTCCATCTCCCTCCTCTTCTTCCTCCCTCTCTTCCTCCCTCCATCTTCCTCCTCTTCCTTCTCTTCTTCTCCCATCTGCCTCCCCCTCCTCCTTCTCTTCCCCCTTCTCCTTTCCTTATGTATATAAAAAAAATAACCTTGAGTATCCTCTTGCATTTTCTGGTTGAACCTGCAGTTATTGGGTGGCCCCAACTGGAGGGAGCAGGTTTGCTGACTGAGAATGCTGCTCTGTGCTATGAGCTAATGTGAGTGCTGTGGCCTTCCTCTCACTCGGTCTAACATGATGTGAAAGAAGGGTCAGGAGATGCCCTCTGGAAAGAGAGAGCAAATGATAACCACTACACTCTTTTGACCACACTATACTGGGCATGAGGGCTGGGAGTCCTTTCTATGGTGTCCCACTTAGGCCAAACAAGGTGGCCAACTTCCCCTCGTGCCTGTAGACAGCAGTGCTGTGGGTGGGTGACTCCCATTGAACAGCTTCCCCTAGTGCTGATTTGCACAGATCTGAGACTGTTGTGACACTTCCAAGATAACTCTAAGCTTTTTTAGGGGAAAGGTTTTGCCCCTGAACCCAATGTACCTGTTGCACACACAGGTCAACTCTCTATTAAAAGAGACAAGAAGAGGAGCTGAAGGTGTAGAGCACTTGCCTAGCGTGTGTGTGGCCTGGACTCTATCCTCAGCACCATAAACACATGGGAGGAGGGGCTAAGAGAAGATTTAAAATGAGAAGGGATGTGTTGGCCTCTCCTCGAATCGTTTGGCAGTTAGAACTCTTCAAATAGCTTTTTCAAATAATTAAGTACAACAGACCATAGCTGCGTTAGTCCAACAGCACATTGCTAGAACATTTCGACATGGAAGGTCATACTCTCCTTTAGGCACAATATAAGTTATTCTTTGTTCATTTTCCCTTTTTTGATTTACTTTTATCTATGAGTAACTTGAACAGTTGTGAGCTGGGAGAGAGTCTTACATTGTTGACTTAGGAATCTTTATAGACTCATGGTCCAGCAAGAACAAATTTTATCAACCTCTATGTACCGGAGAATGGCTGAGACTATAGCAGATGTGAAGGTATTTTAGCCCGAGTTTTCTGGATGAGTGATAGGGTCCAGTTATGGTCACAAAAGGCCTTGGTAACTAAAGAGATGCCAATTTCAAGCAACCCGTCAGTCTTTATCTGCTTGTATATCCTGTGTCATTCACCCTGAACTTAGTCTTGGACCATTGTGCATTTCATTTTGCAGATTGACCTACTCAGGGTCAGGTTTTACAATACTGACACTTTGAACATGCTCATCAGATTGGAATTAGCAATCCCACTCCCTCATACAGTAACTGCCCAGACAATGGAGAAAAGGCTATGGATGGCTCCCAGGGCTGTTTTGATCTGGGGAGCCTTATTATATACGTGAGTTACAAAGGTCTTGGAGACTCAACCAGCTGACTGCATAACACATATCTAGAAGAAGAAAGAAGTTTTAGAACATCAGCATGAAATATGAAAGATCTCAGATCTACAGAACATCCCTTCCCAGCACTTAGACCAAAATAACTCTGAATTTCAGTGTTTACTCCCCTGCATGCCCGTGGTGGGCCAGTTGTATTTTTCAAAACAGAAAGTTATTAGTTTTGTCTTGAGTCTATAAAATACACATTGAGTCCTGAGAGGCAGCCTGACAAAGTAGAAAGCTCATAGACTAGAGTGTTAATGCCCTCCAAGGGCCAAAACTAGACTTGCAATTTTCTAACTACAACTTGCTCAGGCTATTAAGTCCTCTGGACAAAGCTCCCACTTGTAAAGCGAGAACATTCTGATGCCTCCCTTCTCGGTCTGTAGGAAAGCCATGTCCTGGCCAGAGTGGCAGAGAGTGCACAGGAGGTGTGTACTAGATGGATACATGGGAAAAACTGGTGAACCCAGAATTGAGCTAAGTGTTAATGGAGATGTCCGGAGTCCATACCCTTCCTTGCTTTCAGTTCTGAATGCTCCCAAGAGAAACACCTTTCCCTAAGTTTAAGGCCACAGAGTACAGGTGCTCATTAACTCAAGTGGCCTTTGTCCCAGTAAATCCATTATAAACTAAAAATGTCATAAGCCAAGACTTCATTTGACAAGTCTGGCCTGCTGACCATCGTAAGTTAGCCAAGCCTACCTTAGATATGTTCAGAATACTTACATTAGTGTAAACTGGGAAAATCACCTGACACAAGGAGATTTCTTACTGAGTATCTAAAGGTGAAAATGGAATGCTTGTGTACATGTGCTTTTAGACAGCTTCAAAGATAAAACATCACTGTGCCCAGCCATTGCAAGTTGGGGACCAAATCTAGTCCAGGGAACTGTGAAGGTACCATGACTTTAGCTACTCTACTGCAGTAGAAACTGGGAACAGTTCCTTCCACTGTACTAAAAGGCAGCATTTCTTCTTTCAAAGTTGAAGACAGCAGCTGCTCAAGATAACATGATTTTAAGAGCTTAACTGTCAATTACTGCCACATTAGTGGTAGGCAATGCCGAGTAACTCACTGCAAAGCCACGCCCTTAGAATTGTGTTTAGTTTTTTTTTTTTTTTAAGATTTATTTATTTTTATATGTGTATGGGTGTTTGGCTTCCATGTATATCTGTGTACCATGTACATGCCTGGGATTCATGGAAGCCAGAAGAGGGTTTCAGATACCCAGGAACTGGGATTACAGGTGGTTATGAGCTGTGTGGGTGCCGGGAATCGAACCCAAAAGAACATCAAATGCTCTCAACCAATGACCCACCTCTCCAGCTCCCTTACTTTAGATTTTAACTTAATTTTAGCCCAGGACTTTTTAATTATCCTCTTAGGTCATTAGACCTTCAAGAAATCCCACGGCCTTTGTGGCTTCTTCCCTGCACAGGTTCCTAGCCCTCCAGCCACCCTGCAGATACTTTCTGTCTGTCTGTCTTGTCCTAAGACTGTTGGAATCCATGGGAAACAGTAGCAGAAGGCATTGCTTCTGCTTGCAGGAAGAGAGAAGCTATGTCAATCAGTGTCATAATTAAAAATTAAACATTTCTTTCTGTATGACTTGTTTTCCAAAGAATGCCACATTTCTGAATTACATAAAAGCAAAGTCTAAAATAATCAGTAGATGCTGCTTCAGTTTGGATGGGTGGCTGTCTTAGCCTGTTTTGTGTAGCTTTAACAGAATACCATGGACTGGGTGATTTACACCCCAGAGAAGTTTGTTTGGTTTGTGGTTCTAGGGGATGGGAAGACTAAGAAAGAAGAGCCATCCCTGGGGAGTGTCTTCTACTGCATTATCACTTGGCAGATGGCATCTTGTGGCAAGAAGGATAATTGTGAGTGTGTTCAAAGGAGGAGTAGGCTCTCTTTTCTAACAAAATATTAATTCATTCATAATGGCAAAGCCCCATGACCTTCTCAGTTCCTCAGGGGCTCACTTCTCAAGCCCATTGCCCTGGGACCGGGTCTCTCATTCATGGACTTTGGGAAGCACATTCAGACTGCAGTAGGCTGTACACTGTAAGGGTTATGAATGTTTGGAATGGAAAGATTCTTGTGATCTGGGGGCGTGGATGGGGTCAAACTTTAGCAGAGGGAACGGGAAGAGGGAAGGAAAACTGGAGGAGGGCTCAGAGAGGAATGTCCATTCTGAGCAAAAGGATGGAGCCGTGGGTGTGCCAGAAGGTTGACAGAGAGTTGAGGAAAAGGACAGCTCATGAAGAGATGGATGGGAGTGAAGGGCATCAGTGAACGAAGACTGAAGGAGGGATCTGTGAGCATAAAGGTGCTGAAGAGAGTATGAGCAGAGTCTGCAGGGATTGGTTCTCTACAGGCAAACAGTGGGTGTGGTCAGTGAATCTCAGAGCCTGTGCTGTTAAATCACACAAGTATCAGTTGGGATGAGAGTAGGAACAGACACCAGAGAAGCTCTTGGTGGTCCCCGAATGACTGACAACAATGTAAACTAAAATAGGTAAACTAAAGTGTGGAGGCTCCTTATGAAGCTGATGACTGGGGCTGGAGAAGTGCCTCAGCAGTCAGGAACTTGCTGCACTTGCTGAGGACCTGTATGGTTCCCAGCACCCACACTGGGTTGCTCACAACTGCCAGTAACTTCCAGATGAGAGGAATCCAATGTCCTCTTCTGGCCTCTGTGGATGCTCACATTTATATGCACATACCCACACATAGACACATAATTTAGAAGTTTTTAGCCGGGAGGTGGTGGCGCACGCCTTTAATCCCAGCACTTGGGAGGCAGAGGCAGGCAGATTTCTGAGTTCAAGGCCAGCCTGGTCTACAGAGTGAGTTCCAGGACAGCCAGGGCTGCACAGAGAAACTCTGTCTCGAAAAAACAAAACAAAGCAAAGAAGTTTTTAATTAAACAAACCTAACAATTGATATTCCATATAATACAGCTATACCACCCCGAAATGTCACGGCACTATTTACAGAAGCTAAGTTATAGAATGAACTTAGGTGTCCCCCAACAGAAGAATGGATGAGGAAAATGTGGACCATACATACCTACATACAAGGAAACCTTCTTCAGCCATTCATACATAAAGTCATATATAAAAATCTTTAAAGTAGAGGGAAATCTGTTCAGGGGACTTAACAAAGGGGAGAGAGAAAGGCATGATGGGAAATGTGTTCAGCATACACACACACACACAAAATTGTTTTAAAGAAAACCTTTATTTCTAGGAGAAATAATTAGATTAGGATTCAATGTTGGTGTGGATAAATGTTATTGATTGATTCATTTGGTCATTCATGTAGAACAATGCTATTGAAACTTCTGTAGGACCTAGGCTACTTGAGGAATCTTTGACACCATTGGAGAAGGCCAACACACACTTGCCGGACAGTCCAGTATATACCAGTTAGAGTATGAAAGTAAATCATAAGGTTCATTAGAACTTGGTAAGTCATATGGAGAGACAAGTAGGTAGAAGTGGGCCCAGGTGGTAAGGTGGTTTGGGTATGAAGTTAGCTGGTCAGTGCAGGCCTCATTGGACTTGATGCTGGTAAGAAAGTAGTGAAGCATCCAAGGGAAAGAGTATTCCAGACCAAAAGGTTAGGGCAGAGATCCCTAGGCTCCATGACCAATTTATTCATTGCAAAGCAAGAAGGCTGTTGCCTAAGGGAGAGCAAGGCAGACAGTGCTGGGATCATTGGGCAGAGGACACAGCCTTTTGTGACAAAGATCTTGACTCTCAGCAAACCAGGAAACCACTGGGAATTTTTGGCAGATGAGTGGCGTGACCCGCCTCACAGTCTAAAGGGATTCATTGGCTGCTATATCTGTAGACAGACTATACCAGGGCAAGGACGGATTCAGAGAGACCATTTTGGAGGCTGATATCATCATCACCCAGACAAGAGACCATGATGGTTGGAACCAGCGATAGTCACAGTAGAGGGGTGAAACCAACTGATGTACCAACCAATTCATCTACTTCAGAAGTAAAACCTTTCCTCATTATTTCTCTCTCATTCATATTGCAACTAGTAAAGGGAGTGAGAAAGAGGACTTCAGTGTAGCTCCAGTGAGTTTTGCCTGAGCACTCCTGGGAGGGTGGGGTTACTTCCAGTTGAGATGGGTAAGTCTGAGTTGGTTAGGCAGAGGGGCTTTAGGATAAGAGGCTGAGCTCAGTGTCAGAGCTGGTGAATCTGGGCAGGGTGATGGAGAATAAAAGAGCTGAGGAGGAAGGATATGTAGATATGTGTTTTGGAAAAGAGGGTAGACCTGAGGCTTTGTGACTGGGTACCATTTCAAGCAATAGGATTAACTGATATTACAAGGTGGAGATAACCAGGGAGTCACAGCCTGAACTCTTCAACCTGGAGGCCAGAGGTACAAAGGCAAAGGAGGGGCGGGAGAGATGGCTCAGAGATTAAGAGCGCTGGCTGTTCTTCTAGAGGTCCTGAGTTCAACTCCTAGCAACCACATAGTGGCTCACAACCATCTATAATGAGATCTGGTGCCCTCTTCTGGCATGTAGGTATACATGTAGGCAGAATACTGTATACATAATAAATAAATCTTTGAGAGAGAGAGAGAGAGAGAGAGAGAGAGAGAGAGAGAGAGAGAGAGAGAGGAACAAGAGGATCCAATGGGAAGCTACCCAGTTAGAAAAGAAGAGTTCCTTGCAAGGCAAGTGGAAAAACCATTTCAGAAAGAAAAGAATAATGAGCTGAGTAAAGTTTATTGATAGGACCAAGAGTTAGTCATTATATTGATCAAGGAAGGATAATAGGGATAAGTCAAGAGCTCTTAGCACATGATGAATATTGAGGGTTGAGCCAGCTATTTGCAAAGAGATAGGATGATGACCTGGACTCAAGCTTGACTTAAGATGGATGATGACTTTTAGAAGGGGTTGTAACATGGAGATGAACAAAAATGTTGTCTATTGCAGATACAAAAATGGCCAGAAGAGCCACTCCAAGTTTTTCAAGGAAAAGAAAAGTCAAAAATAGTGGTCCCAAACTAAGTCCTATTGCACCTATTTCCTCCTATCCAGGGACAGACACTGAATCAAATGAGATCACAAAGATTTGATCTGGGGATTTTCCTTCCATAAGAAAGTGATGTGTCATAGCCCAAGACAAGCAGCTTGTCCTCTTCTGTCAGGCTGTTCGGCTTGATGACTAAGTAAGAATATTAGCCAGGTGGTGGTGGTGCATGCCTTTAATCCCAGCACTTGGGAGGCAGAGGCAGGCAGAGATATGAGTTCAAGGCCAACCTGCTCTACAGAGTGAGTTCCAGGACAGTCAAGTAAGCCACTCTGGAAAAGGATGAGCATTTCCTGGTTTAGGTACAGGTCAATGTTAACTCAGGTGCCCCAGACTGTCTGATCCCTTTCTACTCTTTGCCGGTCAACTTAGACCTTGAAACAAAAAACAAAACCACAGCAATGAAACTACAAGCAGCATGGAATTGTTCTGGTTTACATAGCAGTAGTATTTGATTCCTGTTTTCAGGAGGGAAGGGCTAGTGGCTAAACCTCAGGCTTCATGCCAGCACTTAACTTCCCACCTGGCTCTTCCTTTACTTCCGTTTTGAGGCAATCTCCTAAGTTGCCCAGGTTGCATTTGAACTTGTGATGTTCCTGCCTGAGCCCTGGGATTAGAGGCGTGGATCACCAGGCCTATCTAGTACTAGCCTCATTGGGGCTTTGCTTGTTTGCTTTGAGACAAGGTCTCACTGTGTAACTCTGAATAGCCTGGAACTCATTGTGTGGACCAGGCTGACCCAGGACGCACAGAAATCTGCCTGTGTCTGTTTTCCTCATGCTGGGATAGGAGGTCTGTGACACTGCTCCTTTTGACGTTCTCTACATTTAGATTTGGAAGCTTGCTCGCCCAGCACAAGCCAGGAACACAGGAAGTTTACACACTAAAATGATCCACCAGCCCCATTTGGTCACCTCCCCCCTTTCACAGATTCATAATCTGGTTTAAGTTGTTATGATTTGTTTTATTAATCCTAATTCATGCTTTTCTGGTTGATCAGATATATAAGAACAATACATTGGCACTCCACACACACACACACTCACGAGTTGATAACACTCAACAACACAGCATTTACTACTTAAAACACTTTACACAAATGTTAATTCATTTGATCCTCCAAAGTCTATGATGTGGACATGTTTGCTCTGTTCATTTGACAGAAGAAAAAAAGGCACAAAGAGGTTAAATTACTTAATGAACAGCACAGACTTAAGTCAGGGTTATAACCCAGGTGGAGTGGTCCCAGATCTAACCCTCATCTTCTGCACTTGACTGAAGAACCAGTAACCATGGCACCAATTTATCCCACATCCTGGACCAGCCACCCTTGGGCCTTATAAGTCCATAGGTACAGTAGGGTATGAGCCCTACTGTAGCTTACATAGCACCTTACCATGAGCTCTTAGCATTCTGGCTTACAGTCTTTAGTCAGCTGCTTGCCTCCCCCTCCCAGTTACAAACAAACTCTTTTTTTTTTTTTTTTTTTTTTTTTTTTTTT
>NW_022196915.1:33690061-33693175 GCF_008632895.1 Mastomys coucha
GGCCTCGAACTCAGAAATCCTCCTGCCTCTGCCTCCCAAGTGCTGGGATTAAAGACATGCGCCACCACCGCCCGGCTTACAAACAAACTCTTAAGACTTCTTATGAACAAAGACTTGTCTTTGTTTGTTTGTTTGATTGGTTTGTTTCGTTTTGTTTTTTCCAGACAGGGTTTCTCTTAGTCAGTATAGTCTTGACTGTCCTGGACTCACTGTGTAGACCAGGTTGGCCTTGAACTCACATAGATCCACCTGCCTCTGCCTCCCAAGTGCTGGGATTAAAGGACACCCTACAGGATTGTGTTTCTTTATCCTGCTTTCCCTGCCTCCCCGATACTGTGTGGCTCAACACGTCACAGGGATTTTAAAGATGGAAAGTTCCTGACGTGTATCCGGCCGCCACTCTCTGGTGGCAGAGCATCTCAGCTAGAGAATGTTTCCCTCTCACGAAGCCCAGATGTGGCCTCTGAATCCTCCTCCATATGCCCCGGCTAGGCAGCTGCTATAACTCAATAAGATATGACGTGAGAGCTGAGGCTGTGTGCTCATCTCAGTCAAGTTATTTGCTGAATAGTAGGGACTTAATAAATCCCTAGGCCCGAAAGGCAGATGTTCACAAAAGTAATGGATTCCCAAACTAAACAAGAGTATGTCCTCGGAATTCACTAAGTATTAGTGGTGATCATGCGGCCCCCAGTTCTCTCAGGGACATAAACTTTCGTACGTACGTGTGTGTGTGTGTGTGTGTGTGTGTGTGTGTGTGTGTGTGTGTATTTATGTTACCCAGTTGGTTTCAATACCAAAGACTTTTTAAAAAGACAGTGTGGTCTCATTGACTAGAAAGGGGGTTAGTGATACAAACTGATGGGTGTAATCAGAAGCCATTGACTATACACAAATTCATACCAAAAAAGATGTACATAAGAATTGCCAGGATCTGACCAAGGCATGCTATCTGGTTAATTTCATTAGTTAGCTTGCATTAATGTCAGTTTAAAGGTTCTGATAATATAGTGTGTGGTTCTGGCGTGTCACTTAGGAGAAGCTGGGTAATGGGTCCATGAGAACTGACTATAATGCTTTTACAATTTCTTATAAATCTATAATTATTTCAAAGTTGACATTTTAAAAGACATTAACCAAACAGGTTACTGCACCTGCAATTCAGGCACTTTGAATTGGAGAAACAAGAAAATGAGTTTGAGACCAGCCTAACAGCAAAATGGTGAGCTCCAGGCCAGCCTGGACTGTGTAGCGAAACTTTGTTTCAAGGAAACAAAAGAAAACAAACCAAGGGCTGACTTGGAAGAGAGAGCAACCTGTGTTCTCTTGCAGCTGTGGGTGAGGGTAGTGGTGGTTCTTGTTTTGAGGGGTTGGTTGGTTGGTTTGCCTTTCTGGGGGGTAGAGGAAGTCCGTCCATCTGTGAAAAGGCTGCTAGGCTATGCGGAATCAACACCACAAGTAAAACCCTGGTTGTAGTTGAGGTAGTGGCTGGGAGCAAGGCCTAAGGTAAATGGCTCCTTTGGAAGCCCCAAAAGCCTTAGAAGAAAAATCGCTCTGTTAGAGTCTACCCCTTACTCAGCGGGGCAGGCTCTCTCCAGATCACCTGTTGTCTCACAAAGCCATTCTTTCCCAAATCCTGCCATCTACATTTTCCTACAGAGCTACAAGACATCTGGGACTTAATCCACTGAGCCTATGAGAGCAGAAGGAAGTCAGAGAGATCAGGCCAGGCGAGCCAGAAACTGAGGCCAAGACCCGGCTTGTCTTGTGGGCTGTGGGTTATCTCCATCATAAGTTTTCCTGGCCACTAGAAAATTTGGAGAACCCTAATCTATATACATTCTTATACTATTCATATTTTTTTTGTCTTTTACCAACAGATTTTTTTTTGCTCATGGAAAATATTTCTCCTAAATCTAACCAGCTTAGCGTTACTGAAAAATTCCACAATTTCCTTAACCCCTCATTCGCTCTTCAAAGAGGTAGCTAAGGAAATCGTTGGTGTGCTTCCTGAGAGAGGCATTTGTAGCAGCTGCCATGATGTATTTTTAGCTGTAGCCTCCTTCTCCTTTGGGGGAACTTTTTTTTAGTACAGCATTGGCCTTCCCAACACACACTGCATTGTAAAGATGGTTGGGGAATCTCTCAGAGGACCAGTATCGCCATTGACAAATCTCTCCTTTGCTAGAGTCTAAAGGTTTTACAGCCCTGTTTTCCTGCAGGATACTTAGTGTTTGTTTTCTAGGGCTTAGCAAGGAACAATCAGAAAAACACTATAGTAAGCAAGAAGGCTGCTAATGGCTCCTGCATTGGAGATCTTGCTGCCCTAGATGAGACCAAAACCTCTGTGGGCGCCACACTCCTTAGGTCGTGAGGGTGAGCTATCCGTTCTCATCTGGGAGGATTATTTTAGACTTTAATGACAGCAAGGATTATTAAACGCTAGATGAGCTACCAAAGAAGATAGTCATGTTCCCATCTCCTACCACACTTTAAAAATAGGATGGGTACTGGCTGAAATAAATGGCTTGTGTCAGACAGGCCCTGCAGAGATAGGAGGAATCAGGAAACATCTTATAAGGTTCTAACATACACAACACCAGCTGCCCCACAAACAAATGAAAAACATTAAAATTGCATTTGCCTTTTTTATTGTTGTTGTTAGATCTCAGGGGTCAGGATGGGGGGGCATCAGACTATGCTGAAGGAAGATGTATCATGAATGTAAGTTATCCATAGCTCTGATAACTTTGATGTCAAATAGATTAAACTTCTAAATTAAATAGTTTTAGGTGCCAGATGAATGTAAATCTGAGAGAAACAGACAGACAGACAGACAGGCACAGAGAGGGAAGGGAGAATACATACATGTTCGTATTTGTGTGCATTTCGTAGGTGCGCAAAGCTTTGGAGGACAGAGGACACCTTAGATATCATTTCTCAGGTGCTGTCCACCTTGAGGTTTGAGAGTGTGTATCCCTGCCCTTAGACTCATCAAGTAAGCTAGGCTGGCTGACCAATAATCCCCGGGAGCCTGCCTGCTTCCGTCTCCCCATTCCAGAGGGTACAAGCTCATGCCTCAGGAGCCTGCCTGCCTCTGTCTCCCCATTCCAG
>NW_022196915.1:33693252-33694215 GCF_008632895.1 Mastomys coucha
ACAAGCTCATGCCTCAGGAGCCTGCCTGCCTCTGTCTCCCCATTCCAGAGGGTACAAGCTCATGCCTCGGGAGCCCGCCTGCCTCTGTCTCCCCATTCCAGAGGGTACAAGCACATGCCTCCAGGCTTTTGCTGTGTTCTTTGTTGTGTTCTGCATTTTGTTTTGGTTTTGTTTAGTTTTTTTTTTTTATAGAATCTCACTCCATAGTTCTGGTTGGCCTAGCACTTGACATGTAGACCAGGCTATCCTTGAACTCAGAGCTCTTCCAGCCTCTGCCACTGTGGCCAGCCCCTTTTATTCTGTTTGGTACAACATAGCATCAGAAAATGTAACATTTTAGCCAATAAAGAGAAGACTCTGAAATAAGGAAGTGTGGAAATCCGAGGCAGAAGAATCTGAACACAGCCAAGGACACACAGTGAGACTCTGAAAAGATAAATGATAATTTTTGTTTAAAGAAGCAAGACAGTGGGAGAACTCACACAGGTTGCTGGATCCCAAGAGTTCGGACCATTTTCTTAGCTAGATTTTATCCCTTCAACCCATGAGAGTTCCTTCAGAACCCATGAGAGCACAGGCTTGCTTAAACGTTTTCAGTCCACGGTGCTGAAATGTTTCACAGTGAGAATCACATGGAACTAAACATTTTATTTGTGACATTCATGGGTCCAGGTCAGGAGGCAAACCTCTGGAGACAATTCCTTCCAGACACCTTGTGGGATTCAGGGATCAAACTCAGACCATGAGGCCTGTGTGTAAATGCTTCTGCCCACTGATATAGCTCACCTTCACACAGCTACAAGAGTCATAACAGACTGCTCTGTGCCATAAGACATCTGATTGCCTTAGTAAGACATTGATACTGATCAGCTTTTCGTTACCAATGAACATATGTGAGGCCAGGCAGTGGTGGCACACGCCTTTAATCCCAGCACTTGGGAGGCAGAGGCAGGCGGATTTCTG
>NW_022196915.1:33694261-33747669 GCF_008632895.1 Mastomys coucha
AAAAAAAAAAGAAAGAAAGAAAGAAAAAGAAAGAAAGAAAGAAAGAAAGAAAAGAAGAAAGAAAATATGTGAGACAGGCTAAGTTTATCAAAGATGTTCACTCAATCTCTAGTTCGGGAAGCTCAAGGGCTTGGCACCTGCATGGGCTCAGTTCTGGGAGGATCCATGTGGCTGTCCCACATCATGGCAGATGGCAGTATCAAGACTGTGTATGCAAATGATCACGTGGCAGTCAGGAAGAGGGAAGAGCTGGGCATGGCCAGGCTCAGGTTTCTATGACAAGCCTTGATGGGAACCACCTAAGACTTTGTGAAAATCTCCCTAATGGATCTCAAGTGACCTAAAGGCCCCCTGTGTCCCATGCTACACTAGAGGGCACCACTAGTCACATAAGATGTTGAGAGACAAGCCACATGCAGTGTCACATGAAGAGAACTATAAGGCTATGTGTAACATCTTAGATATTCAAATTTGGGATATAAACAACAAAGTGATTTGTGTTGTTTTGTTATTGTTTTTAGATTTCTTTATTTTACATATATGGGTGCTCTTCTGCATACATGTGTGTTTGTGTACCACATATGTGCAGTGCCTGAAGGGGGCAGGAGAGGGTGTTGGATCCCTCAGAAAGGGATGTTGGCTGCCATGTGTATGCTGGGGTTTGAACCTCTGTTCTCTGGAAAAGTGCTCTCAAACTGAACCATCTCTCCAGTACCCAAAAAGGTGTTCTTGATCAATAGCTAGGGGTATAGTCATGGAGAAGTTATTTGACTATTAAATCTCTTTTATTCATATATAAAAGTGGGGATAAATTTTATCAGAAGACCTCTCAGTGGACCTGCTCAGGATGGGAAATTGATGTGCTCATTGTAATAGCCACTTAAAGCATTGAGTTATAAAGAATGAGACCTTTAGCACTCTAATTTAAAACTTGAATATGTATATACCCTTTCATCATCACTAAATTTTTAGAAATCATTTTACCTTGTGTGAATGGGTGTTTTGCCTGCATGTATGTCAGTGTGTCATGTGCATGATTGGTGCCCACGGAGGCCAGAAAAGGGTGTTAGGTCCTCTGGAACTGGTGTTACAGGTGATTGTGAGTCATCAGATAGGTGCTGATAATTGAACCCAGTCCTTTGGAAGGGCAGCTAGTGCTCTTAACCACTGGATCCCAGAGCCCCATAGTCTTTTTGTGTAGAATTTTATTCCTTTTCTCATCTGTGTGATGAAAGCCCTGACAGAAGAAACTTAAGGGAGAAGGGACTTGGAGGTCTCACGATTTCAGAAGATGTAGTCTGTCATGGTAGGGCAGGGCAGGGATAATGGGTGAATGTGATGGCATCTTGCTCATGCTGTGAGAACAAAGAAAGAGGAGAGCAGGACAGACAGCAAAGCCTGGCTCTGACCTTCCCCATCTCACTCCTGACGGCCTCCTCCCACCAGACAGGCCCTGCCACCTAGGCCACCACAGCTGTCACAACAGTACCACAAGCTAGAAACCAAGCACTGTTGAGCACATGAGCCCGAGGGGGAGTCGATCTTGCACCCCTCTTCTCCAGCGAGTCAAAGCATAGTAGCTGTGAGGGTCCTGTTAGTCAGCTGTTTAATACATAGAAGATACATAGAAGGCACAGTCATAAACTCAGGCCCCAAAATTTGGTCTATCCTCTCAATTAAACCAGGAACATTAGGCTTGCAACTAGTCTTTCCTCTGTGTGTGTGTGGTGTGTGTGTGTGTGTGTGAGTGCGCGTGTGCATGTGTACATAAGGATTTTCTTTTGAGTGTATCTAAAATATGGAATCATTATAATGATCCAACTACAGTAACTGCAGATTCTTCACTGGTAACTTTGGTCTCCTAATTAGATGGAACAGTTATAATGATTCCACATTTTCTTCTGTCTCAGTTTCATTTACATTCCTTTCTTCTTTCTTTTATTTTTGAGATTATAATATAACTACATCATTTTCTCCTTGCTTTCCTCCCTCCAAACCCACCCTCCATATACTTCTCCTTACCTGTCATTTTCATGGCCTCTTTTTCTTTACACACACACACACACACACACACACACACACATACACACACTCCTAAATACACAAATAAAACCTGCTTAGTTTGTATAATGCTACTTGTTTGTTTGTGTTTTCAAGGGCTGACCCCCAGCTGCTGTGCTCTCCATAGTCTATTTCTCCTGCTGTCAGCAAGCCTCAGTTGCTGGTAGTACTTCGTCTAGAGCGAGCTCCATCCCCACCCCCACATGGACATGTTTATGTCTATTGGTGTCATGGGTTTTTTGTTTGTTTTATTCTGTTTTTAAGACTAGGCAGGAGTTAGGGGGAGGAGCTGGAGAGGAAGGAATGAGGAATACGTTTGATCAAAATACATACACAAGTATAAAATTCTCAATTAAAAATTAGAAGACCCTTATAAAATCCTGAAAAATCCAGTATTTATCTGGGAAAATGGCTGAGTGGTTAAGAGCACATAGTGTTCTTGTAGAGAATCTGAGTTGAGTTCTCAGCCCTCACATCAGGCAGCTCACAACTGCCTGGCACTCCAGCATCAGGGAGCCGACAGCTCTCTCAAGCCTTGGGCACATGTACACACATGCACGTAAATTAATAGTAATAATATAATAATAATACCTAGTAAATACCAGGATCCCTCCCAAAGGTTGTCTCCAGTGACATATTAAATTTTATTAAGTAACCTGAGATTTATCTGATTTTTTTTTTTTTTTTTTTTTTTTTTTTTTTTTTTTTTTTTTTTTTTTTTTTTTTTTTTTTTTTTGGTTTTTTTCGAGACAGGGTTTCTCTGTATAGCCCTGGCTGTCCTGGAACTCACTCTGTAGACCAGGCTGGCCTCGAACTCAGAAATCCGCCTGCCTCTGCCTCCCAAGTGCTGGGACTAAAGGCGTGCGCCACCACCGCCCGGCTGATTTTTTTAAGTAAGGATAAATAGTTAAGTAAAGGTAGCTATCAATGTTCTGATTTTGAGTCCACTACTAAACAGGAATAATTTGTAGTAAGTGTAAGATTATTATTCAGATTTATCAAAATAGCTCTTAAGTAGCAGGATGCCGCTCACTAACATAACATACAGGTACATGATGCAGAAGTGTGACTAGTCCTGAGCATGCAGAGTATTTCCAGGAAAAATAATGTGCCATATTGAAAAGGGCAGTGGGTTAGTAATCTACCCCCTGTGTATCTCTGAGAAGCATAGACTCCCAGGGATTCCCAAGCCTTTAGAACGGCCTAAGGATCATACTAGGCTCTTCCATTCTGGGTTTACAAGGCAGGAAAGTCTCCATCCCAGAGAGTACTGAGACCTGGCACTCAGCACCGAGTCCTTAGCACTGCAGGGGTCAAAGCTGTGGGGCTCCCCTGGCAGAATCCATGCTCTCTGCCCATTCGGTTGAAAGCTGTCATGGAACTTTGGCCTCCTTCACATTTTAAAGGGATTTGAAAACTAGGAAATGCTACCTGGTTCCTAGAAACAGGAAGTGGGGGGCTGTGATCAGATGAGGGAGACTCTCTGCTCTACCACTCAGTGAGTCCGGGCAAGCACCATTGCCGCGGACTTAGAAAGGTACAGAAAGCAGAGGCATGAAGATGCTTAGGAAGAGAATGGAGGGAAGAAAGGCGTTCTAACAGAAAACACAGATGTTAGCCTGGAGCAGTCCTGCTGAAAAGGAGCACAGGATAACATGGAAAACTACTGGAGTCCCTTCTTAAGAGAAGGATCTCTAGGCATTGCCCAGTTTCTGCTGTTTAGAATGAAAAGGACACAGGCAAGAAATGCTGGTCCAGGTCTTAGTGGGGGTTGGGGAGGGGGAGAATCTGAACCATGATACATAGGGTAAGGGATGAAACAAAGTCTCAATGTAGCCCAGGATGGCCTAGAACTCCTATGATCTATCTCCTAGCTCCTATCTCCCAAGCACTAGAGCTGCGAATTTGCTAGCTTGTGCCACCACATCCAGTTCTCTATCATTTAAACACACACAGAGACAGACACATAGGCAGACACATACACATACTCACACACATACACACACTCACACACACATACATATACACACACATACATACACATACACATGTATACACACATACACACACATACACACACACTCACATGCACACACATACACACACACACATACACACACATACACATACACACACACATACACACACATACACGCATACACATACACACATACACACACACACTCACATATACACACACATACACACATACAAACACATACACACACATTGACATATACATACATATACATACACACACATACACACACATACACACATACACACACATACACATACACACACATATACACATATACACACATACACACACACTCACATATACACACATACACACACTCACATACACACACATAGACATACACACACACACTCACATGCACACACATACACATACATACACACATACACATATGCACACACATACACACATATACACATACACACATGCACACACACACATACACACACACGCACACGCACACACACACACACACACACACTCACACACTCACCCCTCTCTGTCTGAGACTCCTCAGGCTCAGTTGGCTGTTGCCTGGATTCCAGGCCATTTGAAACCATTTTTACAGCACTCAAGGTTGCATCTCATGTGATGGGCGTCTTTTGGAAGCAATGGGAACTCTTTGAAGGCAGCGATTTGTTTTAAGGCAGCGATTCTCAACCTGTGAGTTGCAACCCTTCTGGGAGTTGAATGACCCTTTCACAGGGGTCATTTACCAGATATCCTGCATATCAGATAGTTACATTATGATTCATAACAGTAGCAAAATTACAGATTTGAAGTAGCAACAAAAATAGTGTTATGGTTGGAGATCACCGCAACATGAGAGCCTGTGTTAAAGGGTTGAATTATTAGGAAGGTCGAGAACCATCTTTGTTTTAAGGAACTTCGTAACTATTTGACACATTACCTGTCCTATCCATGTTTCCACAGTGGAAGCACAGACGTTGCAACTTTGGAGCTATTTTCAACTGTAGATTCAAAACAAAACCGGAACAAATCAATAGTCAACGCCAAAATCAAGAGCTCTCCCTCAATTCTAGGTTCCCCAGATGGTCTATGATTAGCCTCTGTGGGTAGTAAGGCTTCCAAGCACTGCCACAGCTGGAACATCAGCTTCCTTATGAGCAAAGAATGAAAGTTACAAAGAAGCAGAGTAGGCTTCCTTGTCTGCTGTCAGCATCCAAGTGAGGCATCTGACAGAAAACACAGCCGAGACGCAGCTCGCATGGTGCTCATATTCCTAAGAAGCCGCCTGACACCATCTGCTTGAGTCAAATCATTCCCCATTGACGAAACTTGTGATTTGTAGTGTAGATTGTCTGGTTTTAGCTCATTAATCGTTGCCAGCAGGAACTCTTCAAATCTGAAGATTTTGGTCCCCATCTCCCGAGATTCTTTCTCACCATTCATAAGCTGGAACATATTTAAGAGAATTTATGGAGAGTGTTCCTGGAGATTTTTTTTTCTGGTGTGTATAGCTGATCTCTGTATGTTAGGATGATTGATGGGAACTTTCTTTTTTTTTTTTTCTTTTTTCTTTTCTGTTGTAAGCAAGTCCCGTTATATGATGGTTTGGTCTGGCCTCTCCTCGGCTGTTCTCGTAAATGCGTAGAACAGTCATCCCAAGTATGGTCAGGAGCGGGAGAGAGAGAACGTATTGACACGAACCCACCAGTGCCACCTGGTCTGGGTCTGCATCCACTGGCTGTGCCGAGAGAATGTTGGAGCTCACAGCATGCTTCAGAAGTTGGAGGGATTTTGTAGTCATTAGGCCTTTGGGAGCTATACTGTGAGAAAGCTGCTCACACGTGCGTGTCCTTAGCCAAGATGGTATTTGGCACTTGTGACACCATCTTTAACTCTGCTAGGTCTGGCAATGTCATCTTTAGCAACTCAGCTAACAAATATTAACCTGAAAGTCAGAGCTCACTCAGGAACCATAGAGTAGGGGGGTGGGAGAAGTAAAAAACAAAACAAAAAAAACAAAAACAAAACAAAAAAACAAAAACAAAAAACAAACAAACAAACAAAAAACCCCGAACATCTGTACAGCTGTTTATTCATGGAAACAGAGCTCCAATTTCAAAAATATCGATGTATTGTTGGCTAACCCTAAGTCTAAGAGTCCTTGCTTCTCAAGAGTGCCACCCTTTGGGAACAGAATCAACTGTGTGATTCTGGCCAAACAGTTCCTAAAGGTGGATCTGAGCAGCACACACACCCAGCATTAAGGTAAGCTTGGTTGCTTAGCTCAGTTGTCTTTGGAGCGAGTGCTTGCCACACTCAGAGAAAGTAGCCATCTTGCAGGCAAACGATGTGATCCTTGGTGGTTTTCTTTCCATTTAGGTGTGTCTGTAAACAGGAGTGTAGAGATCTGTGTAGCCCTGGTCCTATCCTATTTTCTGTTGATGACCTCGGGATCCCTACAGACAGCCACATAATTTTGGCTTCTTGGGGATTCTGTCATTCCTCTACCCCCACAGCTCACTCTGTGCAGCTGAGAGACGGTGGCCAATGGCAGACTGTTAGGCAGTTGCCCACTCAAGCAGTGCTCCCAGGTGCTCGCCTGGAAGCTCCAAATTCTGGGATCTTCTCAGTGCCCAAGTTCTCCCTCACAGCTCCAGGCTACACAGCAGCAGCTTTCCAGACTGTGAAGTTTCCTGGACAAATGTTTAAAATGGTCAATACAGACAGTTCATTTTTCTTCCTTAAAGAGCACATACGAGATTACATGTTTATATCTTGCATTTTCACTCCAGAAAAGGAGCCTCAAAGCATGGCTGAGAAACAGGAAATGTTCCTGTCTCCTGAACTGAGGCTCTGTAATTCTGGCTGTCCCCACATAGCTTAGGAGCATGAACACATCTGGGGATCATCCTCTCAAACCGCTGTTACTTCAGGCAAAGTTGCTACTGAAGTCCAGCATGGGAGACTGCTTTGGCCTGAAGGTGGTTTTCTCACCTCCACTCCTCCAGGGCTTACCTCTGGAAACACTGATTCTGTGAGGTAAGAGTTCACTCTCCATAAAAATACAGAAGATAAGTGATAGTCAGTCCTAGCTTACATACACAAACCCTGGGCATACACTGCCAGACAAGTATAATTTTATATAAAATATCAGAATTAAATAAACAGGATGGCTGAGGACTTTAGCTGAAGGCATTACCTTGCAAATGCATAGACAGTACTGAATTCAGAGCTGTGGTTCAGTCTGACGAGTTGTCCAGAAGTGGAGGGTCGCATGACCTGGAAGGTACTGAACAGAGGCATGCAGCTAGCATGGGAACCACAAACACACAGTGCCTACACATGATAAATCCCAGGTGGTGAGGGCCAGGCAAAACCGGTTCTGGAAATCCCAGCATCAGACAGCTAACTGCGCTTGCCCTCCCGGTTTCTGGGGTGCTTCAAAGGTGCTGTGAATCCGGACTCCTCAGCTTGCGGCCCCTGCAGGCTACGACCCCACAAAGGCAGAAATTATCCACTGCCAATCAAGCCTTTGTCTGCTCTTTTTTTTCTTAATGACATTGATATGACCAAAGTTAGGTTGTGACTACGACTGCAAGCACAATATTCTAGGTTTGGCTTCAGTGTCCTATTTTCTGAGTGACCTTGGACACTTGTAAGACCTGAGGCCTTTGATTCCTTCAATGGTCGAATGCCTAGAAGGGGTGGGATAGATGATATGTGCCTAATCATATATATTTGTTTAGTGTTGGGGCTCACACAGAGAACTTTACAAGTCCTCTACACCTGACCTACATTCCCAGCCTCTGAGTCTGCATTCTTGTGACAATTCAAGAACGAATGAGTGAGTGAGTGAGTGAGTGAACAAACGAATGAACGGACAGACAAATGAGAGAAGCAAACTACACTGTTACTGACACTTTCTAGCCTTCTGAAAATAATGTTTTTGGCCGAAGTGTTTAAAAAGAATGTAGCACCATCATTAAAACCCCGTGAGGATGACTCTGTTGGGCACATAAACAACATTAACACTCAGCCTTCAGTGAGACCTTGGCATTGCCCTCTCCTGAGTTTCTTGAGGGCTTGACTGAGGAATGTTAATCTCTGTCCCAATGCCATCTGCTACCTGGCGAGTCAAAATGTTCATTTTGAGGGAAACCATTCCTGAGGCACGGCTTTCCCTTCAGGAAAACATTATGGTTATCTTAACATTTTTAGGCTGTTTTTCTTAATTCTGATGTTCCTCCAGAATGCAATTGAAAACAAAAAAGATCCTGGTTTGGCTTCTTGTATGTAGATGTTTGCCTAGCTCAGCCCTCAACACCCACACAAGAGCAGACCCATGAAGTCTGCGAGCCATTTGGGGGGAACTCAAGTGCAGTAAAAGGTGCTTTCTGTGTGGCTGGGTAGGCAGCCACTAACTCAGGTTACAGGAGTCTGCACTACACAGAGCCATGGATTTCCAACAGTTGCATGGAAGAGCCACTTGAGCCAAGGGGAAGAGCATTCACTACAGAGGCAAAGGAGACAGGCTTCTTGACCCTCACACACTTCCTTAATCCATTGTCCTTAAAAGGAAGGGCCATGATGACTCAGAGTGTAGCTTGGCCTCCTCAGAAGTTCTCTTTAGTTCTTGGGATACTGGGGCAAATGGATGGAAATTGAAATCAACTCTTTTTTTTTTTTTTTTTTTTACCTTCTTCAGCACCCTTCCATACAAAGTGTTGTTTAGAGTATTAACGCTGCCTTAAGGCTCCTCGCTACTATGTGCTCCAAAATGATTAAAGGGGGGTGGCTTAATAAAGGGAAAGAAGTGCTATTTGCATCTGTGTGGCCCTTGTGTCTTACGGACTTGTCTTTTGACATCTGTAATCCTGGTCACTAGTGCATAGACACGCTGTCTGTGGAGATGGAGAGATGTTTCAATGGTTAGAGATTCCTTGTTGCTCTTCAGACAGGTGGCTCTCAACTACCTGTAAACCAAACTCCAGCAGCTCTGATGCCTGATGCCTTCTTCTGACTTCCTCTCTCTCTCTCTCTCTCTCTCTCTCTCTCTCTCTCTCTCTCTCTCTCTCTCTCTCTTGCTCTCAAAAATTTTTAAATGATGTCTTTAAAAAGAAAATAATACTATGTTGAATGTATAGATGGATAGATGGATGGATGAATGGGTGGATGGGTGGGTAGATGGATGGGTGGATGGATGGGTGGGTGGGTGGATGCATGGATGGATGGGTGGGTGGGTGGGTGGATGGGTGGATGGATGGGTGGGTGGATGGATGGATAGATGGATGGATGGATGGATGGATGGATGGATGGTGGATGGGCAGTTGTTTTTGTCATTGCATTGGGCTTAAGGGCACAGGCCTGAAAAAAATCACAGAACCTTGGACTTTAAACTCTGACTCTTGTCACCTCTTCACTGTCTCATCTTTGGTCCTTAATATTTCTGCCCTAACTTCCTGTCTGTGAAGTGGAGGCACAAGGAGAGAGTTGATATCATCTACCTCATCAGATTTTGCATGGAGAGCAAATGGAAAAGTGTGTAAACGAACATAGTGAGCACCTGACCTGCAATCAGCATAGCAAATAATAGCTGATGCTGTAGTGTTTCCCTGTCATGTGACCTATTCCTCAGAGAATAAGGGGCTGAGAAAGATAGCCTTCAGGGGGAAAAGCTCTGCATTTGGGAGAATAGCAGTACAGTATCCCCGGCCTAGGGCAGGTAGAGGAAGCAGAGCAGAGAGTCTTTATTCATGATGTCATGAGAGTCTACATGTGCAGGAGTCAGGAGAGCACTGGGAAAAAGATGCAGTTTAGTGCCTCTTCTCCAGCATCGGTCCTAGTGAGAGCTGGTGGCAACTCTCTTCTCCTTCCCCAATTAGCCATTCTTCTACATGTTACAAGGCCAACTTTCAAAGATACAGAGAAATAAAAAAAAAAATGAGCCAGGAAAAATATGTCCAAATGAGAGTGTTTTGATGGGCTAATAGCATCCTGGAAGAGCATTTCTGAGAGGGGCCAAGAGTCCTCTCCTGGTTTTCATGATCTCCTCAGCATTGTGCCCACAGCTTTTAGAGCCTGGTACATCATGGACGTTCAATAAATGCCTGTTGAATTCACCTTCACTAACTATTTTGCTTATGAGGAACCAAATGTCACCCAGACTTTTAATAAGTTCTCAACCTGAATTTCTGAATATAATGGAAGGACTAAGAATTTCCAATAAGAATTGTATTTAGTCAGTCAGCACTGCTTATAAATGTTAGGACAGACAAGGTTTTTGTAGTTCCAGATACTAATATTCAATGGGAAAGGAAGTAAGTCATATACAGTAACACCCACCACCAAGTAAATGTGAAGTCTCAACACTTAAAAATACATGGAAATTTCATTTGGGGATGAACTCAGTGGAGGGCTTTGATTTAGGATGCATGAGGCTACTCAGTCCTTAGTATAAAAGCCCCATAAGAAGTATTGGAGATAAGTAAAGGCCAAGTTGAGACACTATCAAAGAAGACAGAGCAGAGCTGGTAAAGGTTCATTAGTATACAGACCAAATGTGGGCATTGCCGCTCTTACGGCATTATGTCCATGCTCACGTCCTATGCTGAAAAATGCTCCAGAAGTATCTTTGCCATCACCATTAGCAGGCATTGAGTTTGCTCTTCCATAACCAAGTTTGGTTTCTCTGGGTTTAATCTTACTCTAACAACCAGGATAACAGTTTCTGTGGCACTTGAATATTTCTAAATGCATTAGTGCATAGTAAATATGTTTCCCCCACAAGCTCATGGTGTTGCTTCTGATAGCAACAGTAGATGAGGAGGCCTGAGGCAGGAAAGGATTGTGTGAATTCCAAATGAATTTCCAAGTTCTTCTCACTGCAGCAGGCTGTGTTGGCCTTGGTTGATGTCTAACCCCAGCTTCAGCAGAACAAGTGCCCAGCATGCCGGAGCGGGTGTGTGGAGCTGTCTTTGGCTACTTTGTGGGTTCTTCTTTCTTCCACCCTTCTCCAACCTTTTTTCTTTTACCCTTACACTCCCATAACACTAAATAAGAGAGAAAAGAGATAGAGAGGAAAGGAAAGATTTAACTGAACAAAGTCAGGGGTTGGAAAGGGGCAGTGTTATTGTTAGACTGCTTCCTGCTGATTCGGAGTGTTGAGTTCCTTAGGGCAAGTTGGATCTTCACTGTCAGGATATCTGATTGCTTCTTGTTTTTTTATTTGAACATGAGTAGTTAACAAACCACGACCAATGCCAACCAACACCAACCAACAATCAACCAACAAATCCACCACATGTCTCCAGACCCTAGCATTTATATACCCTCTGAAAAATCCCCAGAATTCCAAACATCACACAATCACAGAAACTATTTATAACTAGCACTAGGCAAATCATAGTCAGTCCCATGCCCCACACCTGGGATTAAAATGAAAACATATTCTTGTCATTCCTGACTCCACTTCCCTGTGCATATTGGTGTGATAGCCGGAGATCACAACCATGGATTCTGGGATTGGGAAGGCAGGAACAGCTGAGGGATAGAGACCTCAGGTATGGAGTGAGTGCATTGAGAACAGACTCTCAGGAGACAGGCTTCAATGAGACAGCTCATTTAATTGGAGAGCAAAGGCTATTTAAGTCTTTTGGGAAGTGGGTAGGAGTTTTCAGGGAGAGTATACATCATTGGCTAGGACCAGACCTGTGAGGATGCCTCATATGCAGAGGGAGGAATTTCAGACATGGATGGACAAAACCTTATAAAGGAGAGGAAGCCCATCTTGGCTGCCAGACTATGTGACCTCCTCTGAGGGTCAAGAGTCAGGAGCCAGGGCTGCATAGATCAAGATCTGTGGGTGTGTGGAGGGGATGGGATGTTCCCACTCCTGTCGATCTCAGGACGAGATTTCCAGGGTTTTCACATGTCTCAACCCCACTCTTGCTCCAGACTGGCTCCCCCAGTCTTCATGTATTGGCTCCCTGACCCCACATATTCTTATGATATTTTTGTGTTTTTTAAAGAAACCAAAATTCCAAAATCTCACTACCAGTGTATAATCAATGTGTCTTAACCCAGAATGGGAGCTCACATCTCCTGCTGCCTTGCAAAAATACAGATCCTGATTCAGTAAGCCCAAGGGAGGCCTAAGAGCAGATTTCCTGTCACAGTCACAGGAGATGCCCTGCTAACCCTTGAGTCCAGAGCTCTTTGGTTTCTGATTGAGAATCACTTATGCTTTCAACAGCTGTGTTTCTAGACTAAGGGAAAGTGTGTCGTGGGGTTTCGATGTGTGATTCGTGTTCAGAGAAGCCCTGGGCTGTCCCTGACCTGTCTCCTCTTGCTTAAGAAGAGTGAAAATGGCCACAAGAGAAATCACAGTTATCTAGGAGTCAAAACACTTTTCTAAGGATGGTTGTCTTCAGAGACGCTATGGCTGTGATAAAATGCCGTAGCCAAAAGCAACTTAGAAAGGCAAAGGTTCATCCAGCATATACGTCCACATCACAGTCCATCACTGAGGGTAAGAACTTAAGCAGGAACCTGGGGCAAAGAACAGAAGCAGAGACCCTGGAGGAGTGCTCCTCAGGGCCTGCTCAGAGTGTCGTGCACAACACAAAACTACTCGCCCAGGGATGCCCAGCATGGTGGCCTGGGGTCTGGGTGAAGCACTCTTCCACACCAATCATCGATCACAGTCTTACCCATTGGCCAATTGATATTGGCAGTCCCTCAGCTGACGTTCCCACTTTCCAAATGACTCCAGGTTGCATCAAGTTGAGAGAAAGCTAACCAGCGTATCATCACAGGCTCTTGCACTCAAGAAAGATGGGGTAGCCTTCAGCACCACCCCTTTTTAAGCAGTGACCGTACCAACAAAAACGTGGACACCTGCTCAGCCTGGAGGAGCTAAGCAATATCTCCTGACTCCGCTGTAGCTAGGAGTTGGGGTGAGTTAGTGCTGTAGCCATTCCTGTCTATGAATGGCTATGAAATGCCTGTTAGTATCGCTTTAGTGGTAATGAGCAGAGTTTTGGCAAATAGGTAAATTCACAAGGATGCAATACATGAATAAAGAAAACAGATAATGCTTAATAGATCATGGCTACTTAAAAATTTTCCAATTCTAAACTCTTTTCACCTGAGAAATTATTCCATGGCCTTCATATGTCATGAACTAATAATAACTACCAAGAAATTTATTCACCTACTAAAGACAAAATCGAACTTGCAAAGTAATACGACGTATTATAATGTTTATTTTATAGTAAGAATTAACTATAAATTCTTTTGTGATGCAGACTTGTAACTCCTACTACTTGGGAGATTAAGGCAGGAGGATCACAAGTTCAAGACTTGTCTGAGCTTTACAGTGAGATTAGGGCTCTCTGGGGCTCTAGATTGCACTCTATAAGAGCAGAAAACCCTGGACATACAGGGAAATCACTGCAAGTTAAAACCTACGGTAGCTGTGCATCTGAGCCAGGTGTTTTGGGCAGAGTGTGTTGGCATTGCGTGGTGGTGTGGTGTGTGCGATGCTAATTGCTCACATTATGTGCTCAGAACTGAGGCCACAATGAAATCATCTGCTGAGGGGATATGGTTGAGTGTTGCCAGAAACCCCTCAGATGTGTTACATGCTTGATTTTGAATTAATGTTTGGTAGTTGTATGGGGAGAAAACTTTTAATGCCACCAAACCTTTTTGCAAGCCCCACATTCAGTTACAGGACCCCTGCATGGGGTGGTGATCATTGTGTAAGAAATTGTTAAGTAGATCAGTGAACGCACACCTCCACAACTTGTCGGGCAGGTAGAGGGGATGGGGGCAGTGGACAGGGAGCAAACGGAGTCCCTCAACCCCTCTGACCCCCGGTCAGAGTAGGCATCTGGGTTCAACCCAGCTCCAGTGACCTCTCAGGCATGTTCTGTCTGCTGGCAAGATTTGAAGGCTCTTGCCTTCTTTATGTCCAGTAAGAAATAAGGATCTTCAACTCCTGCCCCTTTTCTGGGCACTGAGTTATGCCCTGGCTCTGGAAGTCTCTTATGGCAGTAGTGATTGATAATACTCAAGTAGATATATTGAGAGCAAGCATGAGAATGCTGTTTCTCTAGGGTACGGAAGAACAGTACAGTTTAAATGATAAATGCAACTCCAAGTCAAAAATCCCAATCGTTATGTGTAATCACAGACCACAGTAAATCAATTGCATAAACTCAGTACCACTCTCGTTCTGTTCCAACACCCTCAGGGGCAGGTCGTGATGCGTTAGCACTCAGGAAGACAGAGGTGAAGAGAATGGGGGCTGGGATGCAAAGCTTGATAACTCGTCCAGAATCACATGGTGATTCAATCAAATGTAATCAAGACGCCAGAAGTGGCTAAAGCATTCAATTCTTCTTAATTAACCAAAAAGAAAAAAAAATCATCTAATTATCAGTATAAGCTCCAATTGTGGTCCTTTTGAATGGTCATTTATGTGTTATTGTTGAATTTGACATTTAGATGGAATGCTTTAATGAAAACAAGAGCCAATTCCCTAATCAGTAAATTGCCCTGCTAGTGCCTTGCTGGGCCTCTTAGTCTCATGCTGGAAGCTAAGTTAAGAGTTAGGACTAGGTAATACATTCCTAATTATTTATAACCCTTCTTCTAACACCAGAAAGAAGAAAGAGAGATGGTAGTTTGATCAAGGCAGACTTGAGTGTTTCAGACTCAGAGAAAGAGTGGAATGCATGGTGCTTTCGACTGCCCTGTCTGCAGTAAGATGTAGGCATCTCTAATAATGGCCGACTTCACCTGACTGTTGTTCAAATAAGAGCCGCCTGTCCCTGTTATTTATAAGCTATGAGGCTCTTGTGGTAGGGAAGACTCTGTGGCTCAGATCAAGACAAGAGCTGGTAGACGGGGCTTGAAAATATTCTATTAGCTCTTTTCAAGCAATTAGCCAGTTTCTCCTAACAGGTACTGGTGCTGGTGGCACGGTATACAAAGAGACTCTGATGTGTTCAGTAATTCTGGCCAAGCATGACCTTGGGAGAGATGCTAAGTCGTGAAGTCTTGGCTACTTACAGTAACAAACATGGATGTTTTTGCTGGCCCCCACACTCAGTAGGGGTTGAGTAATTAAGCACAAGATGGGATGTTATATGATATAAAGTGCTAAAGCACTTCCTGGATAGGTGTGCAAGGAGGATGGAACAGCAGGTACTGTTCGAGAGCCATCTTCAGAGAAAGGGTATAGAGGAGAAGGTTGCCCTGAAGGACCTCTTTGAGCTTCTCCTCCAAACACGGTAAGCGTTTTTCTCAGTGAAGATGTGGGGAAACTTTAAGAGAAATATGTGATTAAATCTGCAGATTGTCACTGTTTTCTTTACCTGGTGTCATAAACAAAACAAGCCAAAGTCTGTCCTTCTGTCCAAACTCATTTCTGGACACTGCTTTACGTAAATAGAAATTCTTGGGCGAACCTGAGGGTGACATACAGAGTTAGAAATGTAGGTGGGAAGATCCAGAAAAGGAGACATGAACCCAATATGCACATTTGTAAAAGGCTGGACCAAATTCCATGGTCCCCAGAGTGTGCCTGGACACCTGCTTAAGTCATGTCACATGACTGCCACTGTCACTGTCTTTGGTTTTGATGGAACCACTCGAGCGGCTCCTGGATGAATTCCTTTCAGAGCCTCTTGATTGGAAATGAAAACTGTAAATGGGAATCTACTGATTTTTGTAAAATGTCTATGTTAGGTTTTGGTCTGACTCAATCCATATAATGAAGCTGTGATGTCAACCAGCAGTTATTTCAAATAGATTGCCTACGGGATGATACCCAGTTTTGTCATTACAGAAACTGACAATGAAATGTTCTAAAGACAAATGCTGTAACAAAAGTGTGCCAGAAACATTCTAATTTAGTTCTTAAAAACCCAAATATTTAAGTGATAGCACGAAGCCAGAAGCGGGCATGTCTGCTCTGCTCAAGGGCTGAGCCATCACAAGTAATAAGAGCAGACACCGTGACAAGGAATCATGGTATCAGGAAGGCTTCTCAAGAAGCCAACCCTGCATGGGAATGGTTTCATTTCAGCAGCATATGAGGAAAGATTTAATGAGCGAAAGGATAGCAGTTTGCCAACTTTGTTGTAATGTTCTCTGCAGCGTTCTCTTCTAGAGTCTTGGTTTGGTTTGGTTTGGTTTGGTTTGATTTGGTTTGGTTTGGTTTGGTTTGGTTTGGTTTGGCTTGGCTTGGCTTGGTTTGGTCTGGTTTGATCTGGTTTGGTCTGGTCTGCTCTGGTTTGGTCTGATCTGGTCTGGTCTGGTCTCCACAGGCACTTTCTCTTCACAGAAAGCATGCAGCGTCTACCCCTGGCTTGCTGGAAATATCCCATCTATCACTCACACCTCGGCTTTGTAGCATGTTCTCTCTTCTTCATTGAAAAGGAAGTAGAGTTGGAGGAACTTCTTCCAGTGTCCACATAGTCTAAGCATTGGTTTTCTAAATGTTTGGGCAAGAAGCAGAGAGCAAGCATGCAGAGCTGAGGCTTCTGACTGACTGGATGTGCTTGTAATCTGTTTTCTGAAGCAGTGGTGGCAACGCATGTGAATTTTTACCTAATAACTAATGATCCTTTCTTCTCTTCTCCCCCTACTTACTCAAATCTGTTCATGACCATAAATGTGAGTCCTACTGGGACTTTTTGCATGATGTCATTGATCACATTCTGTGCTTTGTATTTTTCAAAATGTATTCTTGAAATACTGTGAATCTTTTTCTTTCCCAAAGCTTCCCACCACAGGGCCTGCCTCTGACCACAAATCCAATCAAAAAGGAATAATCCAGGGTTCAAAGTCACCTGACCATTTCACCCTCGAGTCTTGTTTAAGGTGCTTAGCCTGACTTGGTGGTGTGAGCTTTTAATCCCAGCACTCAGGAGGCTGAGACAGGTGAATCTCTAAGAGTATGAGGGAAGCCTGGGCTACTCAATGAGAACCTGTCTCAGAAAAAAAGAAAGGAAGGAAGGAAGGAAGAGAAAGAAAGAAAGGAAGCAAGAAAGAAAGGAAGGAAGGGAGGGAGGAAAGAGAGAGAGAGAAATAAAGAAGTGCCTAGAATCCTATATCCAAAATAGTAGAACTTCATTCTTTAAGTTGGAAACTTCTAGTAGTAATGCTTAGATGCACTGTAACATATTCTCAAGATGAATCACTAACTATGCGTGATAAGCAGATCTAAATAAACCTTTAAGAGAGGGAACAGACTACTCCACCCATCCCGGTTCCTTTCAGTAGCCTCTTTGAAACGCTGCATAGATCAAGCTCTTTCTGCTTTAAACTTGATGCGTATTGACCAACCTTCCTTCAATAAAACTTCAGAAATAAGGTGTTTTGTGAGCCCTGAAGTGGTTTCATCAAAGGTTCTCCTGATGCTTTAACTGGGGTGAGAGGGCAGCTCTAGGAATAATTGTTAAAGTGCAACAATAATGGGGTGAGGAACAATAAGGGGGTGCTCTTCTGTGATGCTTTGTCATGCGTAAGGGCACACAACCTGTCAGCTGGGTCTTAGGGTTCCCTTGGGACCTTTTTCCTCTGGACATTTTCAATTGTGAAATAAGTTAATATCTTTTAACTACATGCAAATATTTGGGCTCCCATTCTACCTTTTCAATCCCTAAATTAGAATGACTTATATTTTAAGTTTTTATCATATCAATCATATATGGTAATTCATGTCAATGACTTTTTCATATATGTATAAGTACTTATATATACACATATAAATGACCATATTCTACCATAACCATCTCTTATTTATTTTTATAGCTCAATTATATTATTGGATTACATTCTAACACCCAAACATCTAAGAATTCTGTGTTTTAACAAAGGGTGCCTGGAGAGGTGGCTTAGCAATTAAAAGCACCAGCTGCACTTCCAGAGGACCCAGGCTACATTTCCTGCACCTACATGGCAGCTCACAACTGTCTCTAACTCCTGCCTCACAGGACCTAATGCCTTCCTCTGGGCACTGCATACACAGAATACAGAGACATACATGCAGATAAAACACCCATACACATAAATAAGATAAAAGGACAAAGTTCAAAGTTAACAAATTTCTGTGAGCAACAGGCAACTTCTTGAGTTTAAAATGTAGGTAACTAAAAAGCTGAAAGCTGTCCCTGGGTCTCTGTACTCACAGAAGCTACGCTTGAGGTGAGAACCCAGGTTACATGGTCAGATGGGGGAGAACCATGTTAGTTAGGTGGGGATCCTTATTGCCTTCTTGGAACATAAACATCCAACATCCTCAACAGTCTAAACTCAAACTCCCGTGGTAGCTAAGAGAAGTCATGGCTGGTTTGAACATGAGAGAGTCATAAGCATAGAAAGTTCTCTGACTATTCCTAAAACTACCTGGATTCTTACAGGGGAAAGTGTCTCTCAGCAAAGACATGAGCAGTCATCCCCTCTGCCAACTGCCGGTGCAGTGGGTTAATCTACAAAGGAAATGGATGAGTTAATAAATCAAAAGGTTGAGTTTCCCATTAAAACAATAGTGCCACTTGAGATCTGCTGAGGCAAATGAAAACAAAACCAAAAGTAATGACACACCCAGCATAGATCTTTTCCGTTTATCATAGCCATCTCAAATGAATTCGAAAATTGTTCACATGCTCATAAAATTCAGAGCACAGTATTTCATCCACTGATGGGGGCCTGGTGTGCGTAGGGATTTTCAGGAGCTCATGCTTCTCGATTTTGAAATTATTGAATGATGTCTTTTTAGAGACTT
The DNA here is from genome assembly GCF_008632895.1 of Mastomys coucha. NCBI lineage: Eukaryota > Metazoa > Chordata > Mammalia > Rodentia > Muridae > Mastomys > Mastomys coucha. Next base: position 33,713,131 of record NW_022196915.1, read on the forward strand.
CTACCTCTCAAGTGTTAGGAGTCTGTCCTCAGGAAAATGTCTTTTCAGTCACAAATCACAAAACTAAAAAGAGCTGAGAAGTATGACCCATAACAAAAGGCTTCTGTTAATGTTAGGACAGAGTTTCATTGATCAAGTGGCACAGTCAGACTCTGGTTCAGGTCCTTCAGACCTTCCTGACCGTGAACCAGAGAGACAGCAGGTCCAGTATCCTACACCTGCCTTTCCCCCACAAACCCTCTCACTTCTCTGCCAGAAGGCAGAAATGGAAGTTCTACTTAGTATTCTCTAATAAGTCCTATATAGGCTGAAATTTTTCTGCCTGAATTTTATCTCAGTAATTAAAAATGAAGGCAAAGTCAAAGTTAGTTAAAGGAAATAAGAGATAAATCTGAGCGCTTAAGACAGACTCCATGGACAACTATCACATATTTCCTTTCCAAGGTGTTGAAAGGGAGTCACATCAAAGATGTTAGGAGATGGGAAGAAAAATCACAAGGTAAGATGAGGCCAGAGAAGCTGGCTGGCCCCAAGTGGTATAACAGAGTTCATCATGGGGTCAGGACACTCTCGGTGCTACTATGCAGCGTGGCTGCTATAGCAGATGAGTTTTAGCTGCTTTTTTTTTTTTTTGGCATATTTCAAATAGACATACTCAATATTTTCTGCTTACTTTCAGGTCATTTGAATTTATAAATGTTCTCCAGGTTATAACATCCCAATGGCAAATGTATGCAAGGCTTCTTATACAGATGAATACAGACTCGAAATTTTTTATAGATTCCTAAAACTATAAGCAGAATTGAATCCATATTATATTCAATCCTGAGTTGTCATTTCAGTGATTCAGGTGCAAAAGAGTCATGATTGTGCTCCTCTGAACAGACTTTAATGTGAGTTCTCATATGAGGGGCCATCCAACAGCACGCTGCCCCTCCTACACTGTTGTCAACATCACAGATGCAGCATAAATTTAGGGCTTCCACTCAAGTAGAACTTGCCAATTCCTGATCCCTGTGGAGGTTTTGTAAAGGCACACTTCATTCTGCAGCACTTAAACATGACTCTGGGACAGCCCTCTGAAGTAATCATTAGCCACTGACTAGCACACAGCAGTCAATAGCAAGTGCATTCTAGAGCCTCTTGCCAGAGTCCTTCTGGGGCAGCTACCACCAGCCAGGCAGGAAGGCTTCTCATAGCTTCTTATAGTCTGTTTTTACTGGTCTTCCATCCTAACTCATAAGCTAATAATGTTTACTATTATTAATTAATAGTCTTAGTATTTCCCTTGAACGTCCATGTCTTCTCTCCCCATGGGTCACTGATTCAGGTGAGTTCCAGAAACAAATGCATGCCAGCCACCTCGTTAATCCTATAGCCGTGTACCAATCTTAATGCCTGTTTAGAACTGCTGATACCCCCTTTGCCACTTTAGACCTGATTACTCCAGAATAAGAGCTAACACCAAAGACTGCCTAGACCTATAGGTTTGTCTTTGCCCCTAAGTCATCTCTCCTGTTCAGTCTCTTCCCTACAAGAAGATAGATCTGGAGTTATGCCTCAGTGGTTAGAGTACTTGAAGCTCTTGCAGAGAACTCAGGTTCAGTTCCCATCACCAATATCAGACAGACAACACCCTTAAGTTCCTAGGTATCTAACCCTGTCCTCAGGTCTTAGGAGTATCAGACATGCACATGGTACACAGACATACAGACGGACAAAACTCATACACATAAAATAAAAATAAATAAATCTAAAAAGAAAAGATTAAGGAGAGAGGCCTGCACTGACTGTGTCTCTGGGCATTTGCCCAGCACAGTCTTCCTTTCGTTTAAGTATGATGTTCAGTACAGCTGTAAACCCCCAACCTTCTCCGAATATCAGAAGTTTTGTGTAAGGTTCTGACTGCCCCTGCAAGATGACTTCAGAGAGACCTGAGTGTGGGCAGCCCTAAGGATCAGAGGGTTTCCTCTAAGATAGAGAAGAGGTGACCTTTGATGGGAAGTCACCAGGAAAAAGGGCCCTGGCATCTTAACTACAAGTGATTTATTAGACAGAAGCAAAAGCCAAGTTCATGCCCTCTCCCCTCTGACTTCACTCAAGCTCAGGAAAACAAAAACAGTTTTGTAAGTATCTTTTCAAATCCCTATAAGCCGATTCAGTGAGGAAAATATCTATCTCTAATCCCAATCACCAGTGGCATTCTGGGACACTGGCAGCTTCCCAAGCATGCCATTCCACCCGGAGTGAGGGGCAGCATGGATTTTGAGAAACTTTTAGGTCCAAGAAAACAAATTGGCTCCATTCAATTATGTAATTTATCTATATAATATAATTAATATAATACACATTATATTAATCTGAGCATCCAGATCAAAATGAGGGGCCCACGAGATGTCTCAGAGAGGAAAGGCACTTGCTAGCAAGCCCGACAACCTAGGTTCAATCCTTGGACTCACAAGTAGAAGGAGAGAACCAACTCCTACAGTTGTCCTCTTACCTCCACGTACATGCTATGGTACATATGTGAGTATACACATGGACACACATCCTAAGTCAATACCATACTAACGCAACTATGAAGTGTGAGACGTGGATATCAATTTTGTGACTGCCTCTAAACATCCTAGGTACCACAGGTCCCACCTGCTCTGGTCCATTTTTGGCAAGTCCTATTCTGTGGTTTCAAACTCACTTGAATTCCAGCTGTGCAGAGGAAGCCCCATCTGGAAATGTGGTCATACCTGGCCAGTGCCATTTGAAGTCCCCACAAGAGGTACAAAAATGCAGAGCTGAGCCAGAGTGTTCCAGCGCTCAGGGGCTTCAGATGAGTCTGGCCAATTTTACGTAAATGCTTAGACAGGCATGAAATGAATTTTTTCTGGATGTCTAGCTTTTCTTTCTATTGGTTGCTCTCTTCATTTTGTTGCTGTCTCTATTTACTTATTTTTGTTTTGTCTTGCTTTGTTTTTCTCTTGCCAGTTCTTCTCCAGTTGGGAAGAAAAGTACATTTTCCAGGGAGCCTTTTCAAATAATCTGTTCTTTAATCTAGTGAAAAGAGAAACCTGATAGGATTTTTTTTTAAGTTGTATTCACATATCTTTAAGATAGAAAAAAAAAAATCCTGTGTCTTCAACAGACTCTACTCAAATTAGAAATTCCCTAAGTTGATAACAAATGTTAAACTCAAAATCGCCCCTACCTACTCCCAACACACTTGTTTTGTTAATAAAGAAGTTTTTATTATTTAGTCCTCTGATTGCTCCACTTCACACACAAGGTCAAGTGGAAACATTGACCCCAAAAGTATTGAGCCTTGTTGCTCTTAGAGTGTTTCCAGCTAGCCATCAGATCATTACCATTACTGTCTCAGACAAGCTTTTTGGCAACAGTCTGTCTTTTGGCTCTGGCCTTTATTTTGTAAGTGGGGTCATATTAATCACTTGCTCTGGTTCTTATGTAGTACTGTCCCTCCAGAAATGCAGTCTTAAAAGCAATACCTTCCTATTTGAGCCATCTGGTCTACCTACTGAAAACCACAGAGAGTTCTTGCCAGTAAAGAAATACATGGTTGAAAGTAGGGACAGCAAATGCCTCACTGGAGGGGTTAGAGCTGGAGCTGGAGTTTAATGGCTTCCCTGGAAAATGTTTAAAAATGTATGTGGCTCAGTTCCACATTAGTACAGCAGCAGTCAAAATAGACTGAGGGAAAAGTTATGAATAGACTTATTTTGTAAAGTGACTTTACACACCCATCAAAACCAACCAAGGGTAACATCGGCTCCCTCAGCATTGATGTTGCTTAAATCCCTCCTTTGAATGCCTTCAATTTAATTTGGCCAGTTATGTGCATTTTGTTGCTTTTTCCTAGTTTTCTGGAAAATAAAAAAGAGGAGCCATGCAGATGTTGCCCACTGTGTGGAAGAGCCGGCCATACTTACTGGGAGCACTTTGGTAGCTTCTGAATGAAAGCCTTGTTACCTGGAGGTGTTTGCCAGATAAAATTTGACACGAACCTTGAGAGCAAGAGAAAGAATTAGCCCTTTCAGCATGCCTGCCAGTGCCCCATACCCTGAGGTCACATCAGTGCTGGCTTCCCTCGAGCCCCTACCACCATTCAGAGGTGACAGTTTCCTGACTGCTGTTTAGACTAAGTAGTTCAGCTTCGAGATCAGCCGTGCAAAGTTACAATGGTAACCAGCCTGCCTGTCCCTTCAAGCCCTCCATACTGATGTGGGTAATAGAACACTCGGTGTTTAAAACATAAAATTGTCCAACACATACTCTGTGTCCAACACATAGATAGGTTCACTGCTCCAAAGTCTGATTTGTAGGTCTGAAATAAAGGCAGATCCAAACTCACATGCACTAAGACCAAGCAGGTTCAGGCAGCCTCTTTTTTAACCATGCAGAGGACAGGATCGTCTCAGGCCTGATTCAGCCCACTATGCCACCAGTGGAGTGTAAAAGATAGCCATGGTATCTCTGAGGGTTCAAAGGTATTGTGGGTTATTCTGCGTCCCAGGCTAAAGTGGGGAGAATAACCTATTTCATTCTATTTTTTTTTCCAGTTCTCTCAGGCCAGGCACACCACAGCCCTTTGAAACGATCTGTGTCCCTTACCCCACCCATGAATGTGCCAAACCAGCCTCTAGGACATGGATGGATGTCTCATGAGGACTTACGAGCTAGAGGACCTCAGTGCCTCCCATCCGATCATGCCCCCCTGTCTCCACAAAGCAGTGTAGCCTCTTCAGGAAGTGGTGGGAGTGAACACTTAGAAGATCAGACCACTGCTCGTAACACATTCCAAGAAGAAGGTAGTGGTATGAAAGGTGAGTGACCACATGAGGAACCGAGAGGCCCTCCCTTGGTTTGGAGTCCAAGGGGAAAGAGAGGTGGTCAACAGGAGAGAGGTTGCCCAGCCCCTCACCTTAGGCTCCTGTATTCAAGCCATGCCTTCCAGAACTCCAGAGCTGGCCCTGGAGGAAAGGTCTTGGAAAGTCTCCTTCTAGCTAATAACAATGTTAGCTGGTGAGACAACAGCCAGGCAGGTTTTGGGGACAATGCCAAGTGCAGGCTCTGAAAGTGCCCTCAAGCTACCATTAATACACAGTCCTGACTTTTCTATTTCTGATCCTAGACCAGTGTTCAATGATCACTAGCCCCAACCCAGAACCCAGAGCAAAAAAGGTCAAAATCTTCTTTTGTGTTTTCTGTGTAGTGACTCTTGGACAATGAGTCCTGCTAGCCTGGATAGGGTCATCTGAAAAGATGATAAGCCACTACACCTCTGCATTGATATGGCCAGGGACCATTACTTTTTTTCCTAATGCAGAATCATAGTGATATTTCTTTTTATTACTCCATTTTTGTTTGAAATCTAAAGAAATATTTAAGCCCTTCCCTCTGCATCTGCTTCAGGGACATGAGAATTATCAATGTTTTAACCCAGGTAATAGATTCGCACATTGATGATAAAGGCCTATTGTGCAACCTAAATAAATATTCCTCCACTGCCTGTCAATGGACCCTCTCCTACAGATCCTCCTCGGGAGTCAGAGATTTCCAAATTACCAGTGATGAGCTCACAGAGGATGCATGCATTCTGTGTTTTTAGATGCCAGTTGTTAGAGGGATAGAAATCCTTAGGGGAAGATGCTCATCAGAGACATGCTGATAACAATGTTAGCTAGCAAGACAATAACCAGGCAAGCTTCTGGGACAGTGCTGAGGACAGGCTCTGAGAGGGGCCTCTGTGCTGCTGTTAACACACAGTTCTAAGGTTGGCTGTTACTAATCCCATTATAAAAGAGTCTCTTGGCCTCATCCCTTCCCAAGATAGGAACCTGGCACAAAGTATATGACCACATTTTCTCCAGTGCCAGATCTAAGCTAGGTTGAAAAGTGGAATCTGTCATCTTAGGGAGTGAGGCTGGCCTTAGCCTTCCTCTGAGCAGTTTATGGTTATGTCTCCCTATCCCAGCACCTTCCTACAATGGGCATGTGTTGAGAGACCCTTGGAAGTAGAATGTGTCTTGAAGTTTTCCTCTGGGGATATATATGAGTCTTTAAAAACAGCTAATGCAGTGGGTCATTCTGGCATACAGGGTGTATCACCCTCTTCCACAGGGCTCTGGGGACTGCACCATAATGTTGGAGGATGGGCAAACCCTGTTCCCAAGGGATGCTACATCCAGGTGAAGTGTCTGGACAGCCTGATTCTGAGACAGTGTATGTTGTTCCACTGGTAATGCGGGAGAAGCATTGTTTGCATGTTGACCAGCAAGGTGGACCCTGAGGAGCAGGCCATTTACTTGGAAGAATGCTGACTTCACTGCCTGGTGTCTTGGCATAGACTTCCTTCCTTTCTTTTACTTTCTTTTCCTGTTATTTCCTCACTTGTTTGGAGGGCCTATATACACTTAAAAATTCTCCCAAAGTAGGTAAATGTGTACTTTCAGACTTCTTAAGGTAAGAAGTGAACAGAGATAATGTATCAATTTTTAAAGAAATATGAACAAAAGGGAAAATTGAAAATGAGTATCCTACTGGTTTGGGTTTTGTTTGTTTAGTTTTGCTTTTATAAACATTAAACACCTTCTAGAACTCAAGAGTTATCTATGGATAAGCTCATTTGACTCCTTTCTCTGGAATTCTTGAAACTTTATCAATCACAGAATCCCTCAGATAAAATGTCACATCCCAGACTTTCATTGTGAGCACATAGGTATCAACAAAAAAGAAGCTATTTGGTGGCTGGTTGGAATGAAGGACCTTCTCCATGTGCTTCTGCCTTCTTTGATCTATTGCACTTAAAGGAGTGGATGGAGACATCCATATATTCTGACACTAGCAAGTAACGGGAAAACTCAAGGGAAGGCACGGAATTGGTGATAAAGAATTCTATTTATAGGGAGAATACATTTTCAATTCAACTGACAGTATCAGATGGTAGAAATGTCTGAACCACAAAACACTAGCATTCTGAAGTGGCACATGTCCATTATTTGTTGAGCATAAGTGTTCCGTATCCAGTCCTATTGTAAAGTGGCTTCCAAGAACCTCCTCTACATCAAAGATGACTTAGCATAGCCTCTTAAAGTTCCATCTAAGAAGCAACCCTTAATATAACCAATCCCAAGGATTTGTCATTTGATCTCCAGGCCTAAAAGCAGATGATCTTGTAAATTTCCAAATCATTTCCCAATTTCTGAAGAGTGGACTATAGAGTCGACAGGTGTGAATCTGAGAAGAGCCTTCCTGTGGAGCCCCAGGTTTGCTTTCCTGTGCCTTGGGTCCCTTGGCAGGAACAGAGATACTTGGGCAATCACCAAATGGCTGTTTTTCTAATTGGCAAATGTCTGGTCTGCAAAAACAAGGAAGATGGAGTAGAATTTGGAAGAGTCCCAAATCCTCTGGGTGTATAGATCACCCTCACTTCACATCTTGGAGGGGGAGGAATCAAAGGCACCATAATTCCATTCATTTTTCTGGCCACCTGGTGTGCATGGCTGAAATAGTGGTTTTGTTCTTGCCTATTTTCTCATCTGGACAGACTAGCCAGTTTGGCTACCATCCTCCCTTGGGAACATATCTCTTAGGTCAAGCATGCAGAATAAACCCTTAGAGGATTAATTGCTTCCTCCTGAATCCCTGTGCTTTGTTACTTTTTCTAGTAAACACTTGTCCTAGTGGTTTTGGGTTGGCTCTATGGAATAGGTAGGGATTCAGGCTAAAGAAAAAGCATGGGATTGAGTAGCCACAGAAGCCTCAAACAGCAACCTTTTCCTGTTACCAGCCCTTCAGGAGGCAGCTCCTTATAAATGTTTGGACTAACTGTGCTGGCTATGGTTTAAATTCAGGTCTCCATGTTCTTTTGAAAAGCTTCACTGTGACTTATTTCAGGGAAGAGACTCGACTCTAGGTTGGTACTCAGTTATACTATCCCCCATCCTCAGATAGCTGATGAATTGAATGTACTCCCTTAGCTCATATCTCAGGTGGGAGAGAGAAGAACGTCTCATATTACTAAGTCATTTCTTTCCTAGAAAGAAGGCAGCCTGTCAGTGGAGGAACAGATCTGTCACTCAGAGTAGCATGGTGAGCCCTTCGGAGGTAATGTAGTCAACACCTAGAGGTTTATCAAGGGGCCAGGGCTCCTGGTATGGCTTTGGTATAGGGGAGAATCCCTGACTCACTTTTGTCCTCATTTAAGCCATCAGGCTTCTCTGCACCTACGGGACCCTGAGGAGACAGAGGTGAGGAGTCCTCTAGGTCTAGGAGACTCACCTAACACCAGATACCTGATGTGAGGACTCTGCTGTGGAAATATGATCTCTTAAACATTTGTCCTATCTTGAGACAAGCACCAAGACCAGCCCTACCTAATTCAAACAGGAGGGAAGTCTCTAGAGTGGTGAGACATGGGTCGGAGCCTTAGAGCATGATTACAGGTCAGCCAGAAAAGATGGGAGGAAGGAATTCTGTGCCGAGGGAACGGCGATGTGAACTGTGTGAGGCTAGAGTGTAAAAGGCACGTGGAAGACAGGTCTGCAGAGGAAGCTCCTTGACCTTTAAAAGGATTGTGCCTTCTATTCTGAAATCATCGAAGGAATTTCTAAAATAGGACCACCTGCTTCGATCTGCATATTAGAAAAGGAGCCTTCACAGCGATGTATGCAATGCTCATGAAAGTAAAGGAGAGGGGATTCTGGATTTGAACGCCAATGGAGAGGTGGAGGGTTGTTCAGTAATAGATGAGGCAAGTGAAACTAGTCCAAGATAAGTGTCAGTGAGAATGGAGACCAAGGAGTGTGACACGAGTCCTCCATGAGAAACTGAATTTTAAAGACTTGGTGACCTCTGAATGAGAACAGTGGTGAGCAGGTGGCATTTAGAATGGCCCCTAGATTTATGCCTGGGACACCTAGAGATATACTCTACAGTGCAGGACCTATGGGAATTAATGAGGGACAATTTGGGGCATGGTAAATGTGGGAACTTTCAAAGGTCCTGGGAAGGTATGCTAGTGCTCAGTGGACCCCACGTGGGCTCCATGCTCCTCCTCAGCCCAGTGGAACAGTTTCAATGTTATGCAAACATGAAAGAGTGTTGGGAAATTCCTCTGGAGGACCACATTCCAGGAGTGGGAAAGCCTGAGAATCTGGCTGTAGCAAGAATGGTTGCCCAGATGAGGGAATAGAGATTGGTACTATATGCTCTTGGTGGAAGTTGTAGCTTCTTTATTGCAGAATAACATCAACTGGGTAGACTTGTGACTTGACCCTTCCCATTAGCACAGAAACACAGAGATAATAGAACTTGATGTATTATGTGTGTATAGACATAATAGAGACAAAAAGGGGGGACTCCTGGCTGCAGTAACCTTGACAGACACACAGTTGTTAAGAGCGGAGAAGGCCATTGACTGTGGAAAATGTTTATCTTTTCAAGGGAGTCTCTCAGCTGGAACTTAAGTAAACTTTTTCTCCACATAGCAAATAAAGTATATTGTCTCCTAGCAAATAGCTGGCTTAGAATTTAGAGTCGTTTTTGAAATGTAAGCCTTTGAGCCTTGGCCTCTCTCAGATTGGAAATGAGAGAAATTATTTAGAGGTGAGCTCGGGGGCGGGGGTGGGAGGAGCAGGGGAGAAACTGTGAGAAAACCTTGTAGAAAAGATTTTTGAATTCAGCACCTCTGAGGGCCGTCAAAGTTGGAGTGGTGGAGTGGGCATGGTGTGGCACCCTAAGTAGCTGGGACACATTTCTGGTCAGCCACCATGGAAAATGATTTAGATTTAGAAAGATGCCTTTCCAGGTGTGGTCTTGAATGTGTTTAACTAGAATAAATTCAGTGGTGTGTATGTGGGCGTGCATGTGCGTATGCATGTGTGTGTGTTTTAACTCCACAGTGTCAACATGTGACCAGCACTGCACAAATGGGCCCTCGTGGCCGTGGAACTGGGCTAATCGTTTCTGATAAGCTAAGATCTCTGAGGTCTTTAAACAGAAAATCCTAGGACTCCTCCTCAGTCCTGAAGGTCTCAGGATTTCTAACCTCTACTCCTTGCTAAGTGTGTGCATCACCTTCAGCTGGGGCCTTTAAGAACCTCAGCTTCCCTTTAGCAGTACAAAGCAGGCTGTTTAAAGACAGCACCGAGGAGTGTTGTGGTCAAAGAGACATGCAGAAGAAATTGAGTTCGCTGTTTGCATCTAACTCTTTGAAGTATTTTACCCCACATCCCATGTTCAAAGACTCATGGTATGTCCCCATGAGAAGGGAGCCCTGAAATACCCTGGATACTCCTCAGGATCAATGAGTTCCCCCTCAAGAGGGTCTAGCGTTTGAGGACCCAGCCAGGGCACCTCCCCCTTTGCTCAGTTTCTGGAACAGAACTAGGTTCTCTATTCTGCTCTGACCACAAATACAGACAGCCTTGACGGCATCACTAGACAGCTGCTCTGCGTTCATGCAGCGTTCGCTTTCTTTCTGACCTCAACAGTGGAAGCCTCTCCTCTGCTTTTCTTCTCTCCCTCAGAGACCAGGGATGCAAGCCACATCTTAGAGAAAAGGTTGTGAGATTAGCCTAGTGCTCTGTGAGGAATAAGAGTTGATTTCCGTCATCAGGTACCAAGCGTACCACAAATAAGCTCTCTCGTGAGAAACTGCTCATCCATGTTCCTTTCTTCTAGAAAAATAGCTACCTTAATCTCTCCCCCTCCATTACTTCCCTCATCAGCTTGTTCTCGTTTGAGGTCGGTACCACATAGCTGTTAACCCGGCATAAGAAGCATAAGAGAAAAGCATCCCAAGTTCTCACTGGAACCCAGCTTCCATGTGAGCTGAGGACATAACACAAAACCTCTCTGTGGTCAAGGAATCCAAACTTTAAAAGGAGAAAAATGGGCATAGTGTAAAACTTTGATCCCATTACTGAAGATCTGCCAGTGTACATAGCATGTATGCAAGGTGGGTATGTTACCCAAAATGGCCAGGAGAAGATAAACCAACGTTGCCTGCAACAGGAGCTGGAAGGAGCTTCAGGAAGGAAGAGAACCCCATAGCATGAGGCCTCCTATTATGCATATAGATGATGGTGCTTGAGCCCTCTCTTTCTAAACCTCTCCCCTCAAAGCTTGCCACCCCAAAGCTTCACCATGGCTCTATTCTGGTCTCACTCAGTGTCCCTTGGCTATGTAGCTACATCTACTTCCACGACGGAGCCAGCAAGCATGTGTGTTGACAAGGCTAGGTGTTCTTCAGCTCAGCCTTCTCCCAAGGTCTTGGTCTGCTGGCTCTCCACTTGTTTTTCCTCTCACCAAATTTGAACCAAAGGAGCCATTTTCAGTTCCTTTGTTTCCATCCCTCCCAATTCTTCCTGTCATCCCAGTAACACCAGTTTGTACCCTTTCATTCCCCTCCCACCTTCCTCAAGCCCTCCTCAAGGTTTCCTAAACTCACAGCCTGGCCTTTCTCACATCCTCCAGCTACCTACCCCCGACAACCATGACCACCGTCGTCTTTCTGATACATCACCTGAGTTTCCAATGTGCAGATTCCAATGACTTTCCATCACCCACAAGACTCTACTTTCCTTGTTTTGACATTTCATATCTCAGGCACCTGACTTCCTGCCTATATGTCCCCACTTTGTCTCTGTTTCTACCATTCACCAAGCATTTTCTCTTCCCTAAATGTCCCCATGGCTCAGCTTTGGCTTCTCATGTTCCTACCATATGAAATGGCTTCTACAGTGTGTTTTGCCCAGTGGATACCAAGCTGCTGCTCTTCCAAGCAGTGGGATGTAAGGGGCTTCTTCTTGCTACCTTGACAAACCCAAGTGTTCTTTGTTCTGCACTACCCAGGATTTGAGAATTCTCAGCGCTTATACTGGAGCTGTTATAATTTTTACACAGGATTCAGTCATGCTCTCTGGATCACAAATTCCTTGATAACAAGAACATGCCTTTACAGAGTTTGACCTGTACGAATGGTACATAGTAAATGTTGAGTAAATAATATTCCCTCAGTTGGCAGGGAATTCTTCCTCATTTATAGCAAGAGTATCTCTCTATACCCCATGAGAGGATGTCTCTCTAGCTTGGGACCTGTGTTTCTATGTCCAACAGAAGCAACCTAGATGAAGCTAAACAACTGTACTCTGAAGATGTATATGCTGAATTTACATTTCAGCTTCTCTGCCAGACTCTCTGCATCTCCCATGTACCTGACTCTTCCAACCATAGCCACAGCTTTTCACACAGAAATGTGAAGATCCAAGCTAAGAAGTTCAAAAGGTTCTCAACATTGCCTCCAGACTGGCATCTAAGCTTTTCTCAGAGTTCATCCCAAGCTAACTGCTTAGAGAATCTAGCAACCCAGTCATTGGAATTCTTGCATGTGAGAATGAAAGTCTAGACTCTTCTCTTGCTTGTTTCCCACTTAATGGAGTTCTGTTTTAATCTCTGGCAAGAGAAAGTCTCTCCCCTACAAACCAGAGGGAGAATGATGGGTAGGCTATGTTCTTCTCTGTTGTTCTTTTGCAATTGGTGTAGAGACAGAGTCTTCCTGTATAGCTGGGAGGTTGCATTCCTCAGGACTGAGATTTGTTTCTCGTTGTTTACCCATCCTCCCTGCAGGAAGGAGAGATAACTCCTTACATACATGGCACTGAGATAGATACTATGCAAGTAGGCTGAACTCCTTAAGGATGTACAGGTCAAAGGAGCCTACATTTCCCAGGAATGTGTCTGGAAATAAGTCTTCAGGAAGGCCTAGTTCATCCTGTTGTGAAATGGTTGTAGAAACCTTTTCTAGAAAAACTTCACCCACTGACCTGCATTTTGAAGAAATGAGTGAGGCAAGCTCTCCCAGTCCTGCCTATCCCAGGAGACCCCAGTTGTCCAAGTTGCCTTCTAGAAAGGGACTAGCATTTAGTAAGCCAAGCATTGCCCTTCATGCTTTTTGACTTAAACCCTATTGTCACTTTGGCTTTTAAAACACCCAGTTTACAGCAGGGTGGTGGTGGCTCACGCCTTTAATCCCAGCATTTGGGAGGCAGACGCATGCAGATTTCTGAGTTCAAGGCCAGCCTGGTCTACAGAGTGAGTTCCAGGACAGCCAGGGCTATACAGAGAAACCCTGTCTCGAAAAAAAAAAAAACAAAACAAAACCACCCAGTTTACAACATATCTTTAAGTCTGAGGATTTTATTCATCTTACCATCAGTGGATTTTGCATGACTAAGCTTTAGGGCACTTGGTTTAAAAAAAAAGAAAAGAAAAGAAAAGAGGGAGGGAGGGAGGGAAGGAAGGAAGGGAAGAAGAAGAAGAGAACAAAACAAGAATAACAAGAAGATCAAAAACAAGAAGGGTTCATGGAACTGCTCCATCCCTCTTGTGATGAATTGTATCCAAATTTAGCACTGGATTACCCAGACTTCCCTGAATCATGACCATTGTGTTTTCTGAGCAGTGGTTTGGGATTTCTTTAAAGCTATGAATGGCAAACACAAATCCTGGTGACCAAGTGATCAGAACACCAGAGCTATAGTTACCCATGTCAAGCCATTGTTACTCTTGTCTACACAGGTGTTACCATTGTTTCCACAAAAGCAAATAACTGACAGAGAATGAAGGCTCTGGTAAAAGTGCTCTAAGATGTTATACCAGGAAAAGAACCAGACTCCAGGCTAGCATGTCCAGAAATGGTGATCCAGAGGTGGTTTGTGCTACAGATTATGGTAGGAGTTAGCACTGTGTACCTGGAGAAGCCTTGTCTGAGTTTAGTTAATGATGGTCCCAGAGGGACTCTATTTTGTCACAGTAGATTGAAGACCTTCCAAGCACAGAATCAAATAATTTCTAGCCTGAAACGATGGAGTCTGTCCTTAATTGAATGTTCAGTTCTAATTCTCAGAAGTCTTACATCTTTACTCTGCACAAGATCGCTCAGCAGGTCAATGGTCACCTGCTATGCCTGACTTACTTTAAGGAGGGCAACCCTGTCCACATTCCCTGAGCCTGGGTTTGGTTTTCCTGGGAGGCAAACAGTCTTCCATCAGCCCTAACTATCTACTCTAAACACTGAAAAAACGGGAAGTTCCAACCTATCTTTGAATGTGTGTGGCTGGCTCATCAGTGCCTCAGAGTAAAAGACTTTATAATAAAAAAAAAACAAAAAACAAAAAAAAACAAAAAAATAAAACCCACATTTTATATCAATAGTACAAAATCTTGTGACCAATATGATCAGCAATATGATGATGCCCCACAGAAAGCATGGATGATACTTACCCAGTGCCTTGGAATCTCAAAATACTCAAAATCTTTATTTACTCAGCACCATGGCTGATCTCTTTAGTCCATGGTGCAATGTAGCAGAGAGCTGAGATACAGAAGGACCTGGGTGCTAGTCCTCACTTGACCACATTCTTTCTCTGTGATCTAGACTTAATGGCACAATGCTGCCATCTGTATGGTGAATAGGGCTAGGGAAAGATGATTCCAGATCTTATCAGCTCAAGAATTCTGACTTGAGACTCTGGGTAAATGATTTATTTTGGTTGCAATTAGCAAAGTAATGACTCAGTAGCTTTTCAGTCCAGTAATTTTCTTAACTATAAAACACCACACTTGGGATTTGCTTCAGTTGTACCTTAGAATTTCCTTTATCCTGTGATCTAGGCAAGGTTTGGGTCTTCTGTGGTATGATAGTTCTTATGGAGAAATGACTAGCAGCTATCCCACAACAGTAGTAATACTGGTAGTCCAGGATGCCCTCTATCCCACAGGGGTCTAGGGGAGGTGAAAGAAACACCAGGCAGGGAATTTATGGAGTACAACTACTGCATATGGTTCTAGCTTCTACAAGTGGCTGACATAGCTTTTGGAGATTTACACTAATCTTTAAAAAAAAAAAAATGTCTTGAGGGTATAGACTATTATATCTATTTTGGGCACTTTCTAAGTCAGTTCTTCCAAAGACAACAGTGGATTGGCCCAGCTAAAGCAGTGGCCCATTGTGTTTTATTTTATTGTGATGAACTCCTTTGATAACTTTAAAGGTGCTATAGAAAACTACCTAGAAAACTGTACAGACACACACACACACACACACACACACACACACACACGTATTCTAGGGAATTCCTTATTTCTCCTGAAATACTTAAACCCCAAGTTAGCAATGCTGGATCTGGGTAGAATTTAGGGCCCAGTGGGGTTGCCCAGGTTAGCCCTAAACTCTCTGAGCTATCATTTGCTGCCTAAATTAAGTAATGACAACTTTTTCTTTTTTTCCTCTGGCCATCGCCCTTCCCCCTCTCTGCCCTCCCATCTCTCATCGTCCCTTCTTGTCCCTTCTCGTCCCTTTCATTTCGCCTTCCACCTCTTGCACATCTTGCACCATAGATGTTCCAGCTTGGTTAAAAAGCCTCCGCCTGCACAAGTACGCTGCGCTCTTCTCACAGATGACCTATGAGGAAATGATGGCCCTCACCGAGTGTCAGCTGGAGGCTCAGGTATGTGCCTGAGGGACCCCTTCCCCTGGGACAAGGTCTTGAGGTTCAGCCTCAGACAGACCTTGTTTGGACGCAGAAACAGACCTTATCCACTGGGTGCCAGTAGCTTGCCCAGATCTAGAAGCTGCCTGGTGCTGGCTGGCGTCCCGTGGTAAGAAAACCAGCTTCTTCCCTTGACAGTTCAATGGAAGATAAAGATCAGCAGGCAGTCAGGGGGCAAGGAGAGGGAGAGGAAGTTAGGAAAAGGCAGAGCCAAGTATACCTTCAAACTTCCGGGTACTAAGGAAGACCCTATGGTACTGCCTCTGTGTGGTAAAGAGCTTCCCCCCCACCCCCGGCCCCAACTCCCCCGGCTCTTCTCTTCCATCTAGCAAGCCAAGACTTGTTTGGATAGGGACAGATTCCTTGTCTGTTTATCCAGTCTGGTCACACATCCACTAACTTCTGACTGGACCAGCCGATGGAAACACCAGCCACTCCATGACACTTTTCCAAAATAGTTCACACTGGTCTTAGTTGAGATCAGAGTAAATTGTTTAAAACACCTCCTTCTGGCCACCCCAAATGGTATGGGACAGTGACGGCAGGTGAGATATCCAGGTCTTAGAATTAATTTCCCTTCTGGTGTCATGAAAGAACAGAGGCCCTCTGTCCTTGTTAAGCCTCTCCCCCCAAAGTCTGAGTGCAAACACCTGTCAACAGCACCCTCAAAACCGAGACCATTTCTTTCTGCCATGCCAGGCTCTGGCCAATAGATCTAATGTGTGTGTTTGTTTCTCGTTTAAAATGCTATTTGCATTTTTTTCAAATTGACCCCAGTTTCCTCTGAGCGACAATTTGAAGAAACTGGTGGTCTAAATGAGTTAATATTTGTCCCACAGGAAGGAGAGGTTGGAGCATGTGGGGCAGGGCCTGGCTGCCACATGGCTCCCCACTGACCTCGGCTTTTCCTGTTGCTTATTCAGTACCGTCAGATCCCCTTCTGCAGGCCTGGCTAAACACCAGGACTGAGAACAAGACAAAGCCCAGAGTCACTGTACACTCTCAGAGAATGAAAGGCACTAATTTCAACTTCCTAACATTTCTCCCACCACTTTCTGGATCTCAGCTGCTGCTTCAGATCCCAGGGGTTGACAGGAACTATTTCAAAGAGAAATCTGTGTTTAGGTCAAAGTTGAGAGAAAAATCCAAGTCATCAGTTGTTCAGATTTTTAAAAAGAGAGAAAGTCCTGCCAAGGAGGGTCGCGCTAGATCCTGACACAAACTTTTCAAAATAATTGAATTCATTGATCAAAACAGTGAAATAGAAACACATCCCCAGTGCTTTCTGGGGCAGAGATGCCCCTGCCACCTCTGGGGAAGGAAGAACTCTGGAATGGTTGCCAGGGAACAGAGATGGCCAGAGTGCGGCATTAGAGACCTGCTTCAGGAAAGGGAACCTTTACTGGGAAGTGTGCAGCAACTATAATCAACAAGGTCCTAAGGAATTCCCCCCACTGACTGCTGTGGCCAGTTCAAAACAAAGAATTCACAACTCTGCATGTCTACCTGGAGTGAAGCAAATCCCACTTTTCAAGATGGGAAGGAGAAGGAAGGCTGAAAGGAACAGGGCTTCCCTGTGTGGTGGTGCACGTGGGCAGTACTGGGCTTCATGTCCTTTGCCCCGAGAAAGCAAGGAATAAACAATACTGCAGCCAGCCCCCAGAGAAACCAAGAGGGATTGGAGTAATACAACCTGAGGACGGGAGTGTTCCGAACAAAACCAAAAAGGTCATTTGACATGGTGAAGGTGAAGACATCTCACGTTGGGTGGGATAATCGACTGTTATGTAGCTCTCTGTCCCAAAGGTCACGGGCAAACTGGTAGTCAGATAGAGTCAGTATATTGACTAAGAAGGGTTTTTGGACAGTGGTAGCAACAAGAGAGAAAATGCATACTGGCCTGCCTGTGAACGCGTAGGAACAAAAAACTTAAGTACAGCCCAGCCCCCAAGGGCCTCTAAGCTGATTCCTGAATAGGATATGTTCTAATATATTGTTGCATCTGATTTCAGAATGTTACCAAAGGTGCAAGACACAAAATTGTAATCAGTATTCAGAAGCTCAAGGAAAGACAGAATCTCCTGAAGTCTTTGGAAAGGGTAAGTGAGCGATTGGCCCAGGGAACATTTCCACCTTCTTTGTGGGAACACGGACTAAAGGAACACAGTTTAGAGTGTCACTTATTAGATCATAGGGTGCCATGTGACTTCCCTGTCTGTCAGAGAAAGGGAAAAGACCAACATGAGGGTTCCTGGTTACCCATGCTTCTTGGATCCAAGCTGCTAGTGACCTACTGCACCCTGCCTTGGGTGAGCTGAAGCCAGTGCCCCCTCTGCTCTGTCACCTCGGCCTTGTAGGCAACTACAGAGTCTGGTGAGTTGTCCTAAACACAGTAATGGCTGGGACAGAACAGCACATGAAACACTAATGTGCCTATGCCTGCTATCTAGCCCCCGCATCTGGTTTGGAGAAAGCCAGCCAGGAGGGGCAAACATCAACAGGTTCCCTATAGGTTTCACGGGAGATCGAAAGTGTTGGCACAGATAGAGTTGGCTTTAGAGTGCAGCCTAACCACAGGATCCATCTCCATGACTCAGACAGGAACCACCACAAAAATGTGTAATGCCAAAAACAATCCGCAACTGTGAATCCTGACACCAGCCGGCAGTGATGAGTGAATTATGGGTCCCAAGTTCCTTTCTGTGCTGATTTTTCTCATGGAAACAAAAAGATGCCTGCAGACTAACAAGGCTTCCTTGTTTGTGAAGCTACCTGTTGACTCGGGTGTTGAGAACAGTTTCTAGATGCCCGGCATCTCACTAGCTGTCAACGCAAGCTATAGATTGTGAGTTTGAACCTCTTAGAAAATCCAGGGAGTCTTCAGGAAAGGACGGAGTACTAAGTAAGGCAGAGCTCCAGCAAGTTCCTAAAGCAGGCGGTTTAATGGAGTGGGAATGTTTTTTTAAGTTGTTCACAAAGATATATGTGCGCTTAATTTTATGTATACTATGTTAAGTTGCATTTAATATGTACTGTAAAACATACATAATTTACATTTGGAAAAGGATACAAATAGTATCAGAAAAATTCTTTTTAAATCTCTTTTTGGGAAAATATGTAAGAACTACTCACAAGCTCATCCCTGATTAAAGAGTGCTCCTACACAAAGGGAATTACACATTACGTGCAAGCTCTCCACCTAAACCCGAGGTTTGGGTGTTGTTCTTAATTTTATGCTAACTCCCATGCCAAGCAGCTTGTCTAATGGAGTGATTATGGCTATTTTTAATCTAAGAAACTGTTCTCTTTTGGAGAACATTCAAAAGGCCAATTTACTCCGTGTCCATTGGAAACTACAGAAAGTGTTCTGAATGAAGATTATATTGTAAGCCTGTTCCCTCTCGTTTCTGGAGCATCCTTTAGGAATTCATTAATAGCCTCTGTGGATGAGAAAGCACAGCTCCCTCTTGCCCTCATCCTTGAGCTAACATCCATGTACCGTGTGTGGGGGTCATGTTCCTTTGACTTGGCATCAGTTAAGTCAGGGATGTTCTGCGTTCTAGAATTATACCTACAATTACATTGACTATACAACAATGCTTCCACCATGGTTTCCTGAAATGGAAAAGATAAAAAGATGCCAAGTGCATGATGGCTGCAACTGAGCAAGACAAAAACAAGCTCATTGTCTTTGACTTCCTGGAGAGAGGAAAGTCATGCCTGTTGGATGGCTGCATTAGGCTGACACCATGTGTTCTGATACCCTGAGTTCAGGGCTCTCCCTTCACCCTACACATCCTTGACGACTGAGCCCTCAATCTCTCTTCTTCGATCTCCCAAAATCTTTCCTGCTATTTTAGGGTGGGAGCCGTCACCTGCTACTACTAGTGACCCAGAGACTCAGCTAAAGGCATTCTCCCAACCCCAGCTGATGGCACTGTTGGAATGGTCATCACCATTCCTCTGCCTGCCTCTGGCATTCTTACCTCACATAGAACCTGCATTTCTAAGGAGATGGCTGGGACCCCGCCCTTAGCTAGTTCATAATCTGTAGAAGCTGCTGACTACATACTCCAAGCCCTTCCATTCAGTTACTGAATGCTTGCTGAACAGATGTTTGGACATACTTTGCCCATCCTTGCAGGATAACTGTGAGTGGTATGTGGTTCCTGGCCTGGGTATCTTGGAATGTGCACTGGGACAGAAAGATATGTATACTGAGCACACAACCTGGTGTGATGATATCATCACCAAGGCCGGAGAGAGAACTTCCCTAGACACCTGGGGGGAGGCCAGATGCTGCTGGGGGTAGTCACAGAGACCACAGCTGGTTTGATGGGACCTTAAACCAAAACAGAGACAAAGAAGGGGGAAACACAGAGCCCATGTAGAGGGAGCCCAGCCGTTGTTAGAAGGTCTGGGTCATATGCTCTGGCATTTGGGGACATATAAGTCATAGGACTTATTGGGGGCCTGAAAAGGAAAGGAGTTGAGTTTGTTGTGGCACCTGTGGGACACCAAGGTGGAAATAGCAAGTTGGTGACCAGAAAGCAGATTGGGAGTTCCAACATGGCAGGTCATGAATGACCCAGATGTGAGAGAATTGTGTGTAACTGGAAGTGGGTGTCCCCAAGAGTGTGCTGAGTGACAAGAGCTGAAGAACAGCCTCTAGGGAGTGCCATCAGACAGGACCTTGTGATACCTGAGGCTGGGCTGTGAGCCCTCCTCAAGGAACCAGAGAGGGAGCCGAGAAACCCCAGTAAGTTCCCCGAATGTGCCATGAACCTCGAAGACCAGACATTGCCCCTACACTGGCCATCAGCTGGGCACATCGGCCATCATGAGAAAAGGTCTCGGGAAAACAGTAGAGATCAGAAGCAAAAAGCCTGGCATCACCTCATGACTGTGTGATGAGGCATAAACACAGAACTGTAAGCTTCATGAGTTGTTGGAAAGGCAAGAAAAAAAGGAAATTCAGAATGGAAGAGATTTTTTTTAATATTAACATTTAGTAAGAAAATGTCTCTGTGCCTTTATACATTGACCCTTTTCAAAACATTCCCAGATTGTGAAACGTTTTTCCGTCTTCTCAGCCTACAGCCTTGTGTTATCAAGGATCTAGGGAGATGCATTCATGTGTGCATGCTCGTGCACAAGCCTGTACTCACACAAGTTCTGCTTATTTGTATTCAAAAAGAGAAAACTGCTTCCTGAGATGTCTGTGCCTTTTCTTCACACATTCTAGATCTTGGACTTTTGAGGTTATATCAGTCATTGGTCCTTCTTTTAGCAACTGCTGCAGAGAAATAGTTCAACTTGATAGTATTGAGTAGTAAATATTTCTAGGTAATAATGCTGTATACTAGCAAGACACATTAGGTGGATACAGCCAACACAGGCTTTGTGTGCACCATTGCATCTGGACCACAGCCTCTTCACAAGGCAATCAGGACAGTGGCCCCTGTCCTGACATGTCACATGGAAGCTAGGAGTACTGTGCCACCCAAAGCTCTCTTTCTGATTTTTTACACCTTGTTATTATCCTATGCCCAGGAAAGATACCAAGACTGCAACTTATAAAACAAGCACTTTGCCAACTGGCTTCCTTGAAGGCCAGTGCTAGGTTGATGTTACTATAATTTCTTTCATGCTTGTCCCCGAGAGATTTCCAGGGTGCCACCCATGGGCCTGACTTCCTGTCATCTGGGGTCATTGACAGCGTCCCTTTGCCTTTGTGTTTATAATGTAGGGTTATATTTGGGGCAGGAAGGATCAATAAAGACTTGTCAGGGTAGAAAATTAATTCCCACAGGTTAAGGAGAACACCAGACTGAGTTCCAGTCAGACCACCTCCTGGCCTGCTTCTCATTATGGCACTCATCTGAAATCTAGAATGTAAACTTGATGGTCGCAGGTTATTGAGACAGGGTCTGTCACTAGCCTGGAACTCACCAAATAGGCTGGGCTACCCTTGCTAGTGAACCTCAAGCATCTACTTTGTCTCTGTCTCCTCAACTCTGGGACTACTGCTACACCTGACTTTATTATTATTATTATTATTATTATTAATTATTATTATTATTATTATTATTATGTAATCTCTAGGGATTCCAACTGTCAAAACAAATATTTTACTAACTGAGCCATCTGCATTTTCTTTTTTTGGTGTGGTCATCCTGCCACCCTTGTAGGTTAACATAGGAGCTAACGTTTGGTTATATCGGTTTCCTGGCAAACAATTTAGTTCTTAGTATAACCAAAATCTCCCACACAAACCATGAAGTCCAGCCATGTGGCCCAAGCCAGAAAGGACTCTGGGGCAACTGACAGTGTCTCAAACACATTTGCTCTCCTGGGTGACATTGGCCACCAAGATGGCATGGCAAGGCCTCATGTGGCCCCTGGCTGGTCCCACCTGCCCCCTCCCTTTCTTCAGAGATGTGCTGGAATGGAGGTTGAAACACTTACAGTACAAGCATTTCTCAGCTGGTTGAGTCAGGAGAGGCAGTAGGTATTCTTTGAACATGGCTAATTTAGCTAGCTCGCCTCCACCTGCCCTGCCCCTTTCTCAGATCAAGACCAGCCCCAAAGGCAGGGATGTCAGTTCCATGCTGACCCCAGACACCAGGGAAGTCTGGGAACCCATATTGAGAGCAGCTCAGACCCAGCTCCTCATACCACTGTGTTCCCAATCAAGAGGTCAGGCGTCCTCCTGAAGTCTCTTCTCAGAGGCAAATGGATGTTTTGCTCTAGATGTCAGGGTACAAGGACTGAGACTCAGGCTGAGGCGGGGAGATTTTGACTTCCAGGCCAACCTGTTGCATAGAAGGAGAACTTGTATCCAAAACCTAAGAGTCAGGGGAGCAGAGGCACTCAACTTTCTCTTCAACTTAGACTGTATGGTAGCTCTGAGCAGGCTTGGGATGTTTCTGGGGCTAATTAGAATTTCACTTCCTTCATAAATAAAACTTGTGGCAACGAGATCAAATCGCAATTCATGCTTCGTTTCCACACACACAGCCCACCCAAAGAGCAGCCTCCCACCAGCTGAGTTTGGCTTGTCAGTGTCCTCTGCCTTTCAGAACTGAGTCACACCCCAAACCTGTCCCCAGCTGCTTTCCTTTGTCCCGTCCACTCATGGGAAAGGTTGGGGTCAGAAGTGTTCGTGTTCCTTAAGTCTGCATTCACAGACCCCATCAAGCCATTTTCTTGATACAAGAACATCTTAGACATGCTCTGGTATTTCGTATGTCAGGCTTTTAAAATCATGTTCTTGCTAATCTGGGCTCTTGGGATATGAAGTGCTTCATTTATAATCAAGACCCTGATAGGTAGTTTTCCTTCTAGATCCCAGAGAGAACCAATCAGAGTTGCATACACACTAGCACACCCAGGCCCTAGGCCTGTCCAAACCCCATCATCCCTACCAGAAACACTTAATATTCCTTTCTCTAATAAGTAATGCCAAAAATATCAAAATATATGCACAAAGTAACCTATATTTGTGAGTGTATACATGTGTATGCACTCGTGTCCATGTATGTGAGAGGAGAGAAAGGGAGAAGATGGAGGAAGAAAGAGGGAGGGAAGGAAGGAGATGGAGGGAGAGACAGACACAGAGAGAGATAGAGGGAGAGAGGAGAGGGAGGGAAGAAAGGGAGAAGGGGGGAGGGAGAAAGGGGAGAGGGAAAAAGAGAGGGTGGAGGGGAAAAGAAGAAGAGTATGAGTGTATGCAGACTAGAGGTTAACAGTTGATGTTAGTCTTCCTCCATCACACCTCCTCCCCTTTTTAATGGGGTTCTCTCATGAGCCTGCAGCTAGCAGGCTCTGCTCTTCCAGCTGTTTAGCAAGCCTGTCCCTCACCAGCACTGGGATTGCAGGTGTGCACTGCTGGGCCCAGTTTTTACATGGGGACCAGGATCTGAATTCAGCTGTTCGTTCTTACACTGAAAGCACTTTAACAGCTGAGACATCTGCCTAGCCTCAGACATGTTGTATACATGCAATTATCTATCCATCAGTTCTGTTATACATGAAACATGTTTGTCTTCAGACTCTATCTAAAACCATCTATCCCCTACTGAAAGGTTCCCTGAGTTTTTATGTATAATAAATTTCAGCTACCTGTCCTGTCTGGGAGCAGCTCTGGGAGCACAGGGCAGAGAGAAGGGCCTGGAGGGGGGATGGTGTCAGCTGCCCTGATCTCACTGAAGTCCCTTTTCTCTAACCCAGGACATCATCGAAGGGGGCAGCTTGCGCACCCCCCTCCAGGAGCTGCATCAGATGATCCTGACACCTATCAAGGCCTACAGCTCTCCCAGTACTACCCCTGAGGTGCGCCGCCGGGAGCCCTCGCTGATGGAGAGCCCAAGCCCTGACTGCAAAGACAGCACCTCCGCAGCAGCCACCAGCGCCACAGCCAGTGCCTCAGCCGGTGCCAGCGGCGGGCTGCAACCACCCCCGCTGAGCAGCTGCGATGGAGAGCTGGCTGTCGCCCCTCTGCCAGAGGGAGACCTCCCAGGGCAGTTCACCCGAGTCATGGGGAAAGGTACTGTTCTCTCAGGGAGCCCTAGCCTCAGAGTCCTGAGGGCTGCGATGAGGTGGGGGAGCGTAGAATGAGCTTCCGTAACCAGTAGGTGGCGTTAGCACCCCTACAGAAACAAGAGGTTTGCCCATTGGACGTCTCAACTCCAGTCTGGGGACCCCTATAGGCATGCTGGGCCCCTTCCAGTACTGGATCTATTGTGCCTTGAACATTCAGAGACAAAGAAATGGAGCAGACACTTTTGAAAAGAAAAAGAAAAAAAAAAAGCTTCAAAGTACAAAACCCTTGCTCAGCCAGTGGTCCCTCCCCCAAAGCAACAGTGGCTCTGAACAGCGGAAGCCCCAGTCTGGAGCCCAGAGAGCGACCCCTGCTGAGCTCCCAGGCCCTGCACTTCCTGGTCACTTAGTGATTCAGCAGAAACTGGGCCTGCCTTGGACAACTCTCAGTACCAAGGTGCTTCTTCTTCTATTCAGTCCCCTGGGTTTACACACCCTCCTTTTAGCCTTTGATCCACCTCACAGGATACTCTGGTGGTCTTGGCCTGTTGGCTTGTGGTTGTTAATAATTCTTGTGCACAAAAGGCTGTTACACCTGTGGTTCACCTTAGTGACTTAGGTGAGCCCCAAACACCCCATTTTATAAAAGAGGAATCTAAGATGAGATAAGCAGTCCACCAAAATGTACGCAGTTCCTGGCAGAGTTGGGATTTCAAACCTCAGCTTCTCCACCTCCTACCCCATTGTTACTTGGAGACCTTCTTGGTACCCCAACGTAGAGCACAGCCGAGTTTCATGTGACGCCTTCTCTTGCCACATTGATAGAGCTCAACCCCAAAGATTCGCCACCCCTGTTCTATACTGCAGACAGACAATGTATGAGTTCTCAGAAACTCAGCCATCCCCTTGCTTCCTAGTGATCGCGCATACATTCCCCATATCTGAAGCCAGGGCCCTACTAGCCTGAAAGAGCCTTAGGATGACATTCTGAGTGGATGCAGGACAGCGGTCTCTCCTCTCAGCTTACTCAAGCAATACATCGCACCACCTGAATGTCTCCATGTGACAGCTTGGACTGAAGCTCTCCTTCCCGCCCTCCAGTTGGCTCACCTTTGCTCTACTTCGTAACCCTCTAAATGGCAGCCAAGTATCCCCACAGGCGAGACAGTCTGACAGGGCCTCAGGGCTGCATGAGGTGCCCTTCTCATGGTCATTTTGGCCTGCCCTCTCCTTGTCTTAACTCAGTTCACACTTCATTGCAGCCATCTGCCTGCTTGGCTGTTAACCCCATTCATTAACCTAAGGCTATCAGGCCACATCTGATGGTGCCCTGGTACGTGAGGTGAGAGGTAGCACTCCCACACATAGCCTGAAGCTGTATCATGCGCACGGTGAGTCACGACTAAACTGTGCTGGGCCTCCAGGGCAGAATAGAGCTAAGTGGACCCTGTGGGTCATACCAGCCTTCCTGCCTGCTCTACCCTCTGCCTTCCCTGCAGTTAGGCCTTTATGACCACATTTTGAAAAAATGCACCACCTTTGAATAGATTGTCTCCCAACATCCTTCACAAGACATTCTGATTATCTTTTAAAATGGTAGTAAATACTAGTCCTCGTCCTTCAAGAAGGAGGAAGCCAAGTTTTGTCCTTTAAAGAGACAAATTCTCACCCACAGAAGTGGACCCGTGCCTTGTAAATGTAGTGAGGGGCATCGCCTCTGATATAAGCTTCTAAAGAGATCTACATCCACTGAGCTCTGATGTAGAAGGCGGTGACTCACTCACAGCTTCCCTGGGCAGGGGTGAAGAGGAGCTGTTGGCCAGAACAGGCCTTTTCAAACCCCTTCCCACCCCTAAGCTCTGTTACATCCTGGGAGAGACCCAGCTCAACAAAGCCACCTGAGAGTGCTCCATATCCCATCCCTGTATATAGGGGATCATGGTGGAGCTCAGTGGAGGGAGGTAGCACTCATTAGCAGCACCTCTGTTTAAACTGTAACTACTGTGTGTGAAGCCACAACCCACGTGACACAGTACACCACGTAAAACAGTGGGAAATGAAAACCAGTGACCTCCTTCCTGCTCCCACCAAACCCGCCATCTCCTCTCTAGGGACGGCTACTAGTGAGTGTGGGGTTGCCCTTTTAGAACCTTCATCCTCATGCACGTACATGTGACTATCCATTCTTACACAGGTTTTAAGATCCTTTCCTATTTATTTCCATAAATATTACATATTTGCAAATCTATGTCAATACAAAAGCACCGTTCTTTAAGGTAGCATACTGATCAGCTGTGTGTGTGTATTTATGTGTGTGTTATTTAACATTTATATGTACAAATTGTTTAACAAGGTCCCCATGGGTGGACGTTGATGCCATTTCCATGGTGTTTTTGCAAACACTGCTGCTATTCTGGAAGTCTGTGTATAGCAACACAGGATTAGTGGGCATCTGTGTCAGCATCCTGACATCGGATGGGGAAAGATACAGATAGGATCCCCAGCTTTTGAGCTTGGTGTACTTTGATTGACAGATACCTACTCTCTGACTCCTTTTGCAGGTGGCCTTTATGGTAAGGGCAGAGTGGACCATGAACATGCCCATAAAAACTGGAGTATGTTGTAGGGCAGTGGGGGCACATGCCTTTAATCCCAGCACTAGGGTGGCAGAAGTGAGTAGATCTCTTGATTTTGAGGCCACCCTGGTCTACAGAATGAATTTCAGGACAACCAGGACTACACAGAGAAACCCTGTGTCAAAAAAAGGATGTGTGTGGGGGGGAACCTAGGGCATCTGTGTCCTCTACCCACAGAGGAACATTGCCCCATCCTTTCTGGCACATGCTTGAGTGTGTGTGTGTAGGTGAAGGCATGTGTGGAGAAATGTGTATCACATTGAGAAAATAAGCCGGCAAATGACTAAATGGCAGATTTCTTCAGCTCCATGCACGCCCACATGCATCCCAGCCAAAATGTGGCTCCAGCCTCGTTCCTCTACACACACACACACACACCACTGCCTCCCCACCTGCTGAGGGGTGTGTGGTTCATTCATTAAATGGAGTTGCTCCCCCCACTGTGGCAGAGGGCTCAGCGCCACCTGCAAACAGAGCCCAAGAGCCCTATCTCTCCTCTCACAGAGCATCTGTCTTCAGACCTGTGTCTGAGGGCTTAATATAGAATGCTATGACAGGAACAAACCCAGGGAGTTTCTGGGGGTGAGGGCTCCTGTGGCAACTGAGCGTCTGACTTCAGGGGAATGACGAGCCTCCCAGTGCTTTCTGTGAGCCTTATGCAGTGTCACAGGCATACATTCCCCATAAGGCCTTGGTCCTGACAGAGTCGGAGCCCAGAAGTTGGAGTATGCAGGGCTCTGATTGATGTCTTCTTACTTCACAGTGTGCACACAGCTCTTGGTCTCGAGACCTGATGAGGAAAATATAAGCTCCTATCTACAGCTCTTAGACAAGTGTCTCGTTCATGAGGTGAGTAGCAACTGATTTAAATCTGTTCCTCTCGCTGCGTAGAAATGCTACTCAGAGTTTCTGTGATGCGATCGCTTTGGCCTCTGACAGCTTGTTTCTGACGAATACGTGGCTATTAAGAACAGCTGTGACAGAACTAGGCTGTGGCCACCTCTGACTAAGACTCCGAATGGGTGTTCCCTTGACATCAGAATTCATCAGACAGAGAATGCTGATGTCATAGGGTGCCTGGGAAGAACTTCAGGCCCCAGAAGAATCCAGGTGACCAGATCTGGGCTGACTAACATGTTGAACTATGACCCAGTCCTAGATAAAGTGGTCTTCACACTGCGCAATCAGACATTGTGTCTTTTAGCGTAGAGAAACTGGGAGAGACAGGGAAAGAGAGAAAGTGCAGAGAGGAAATAATGACCAGGGTGGATCCTGACGGCTGCTTGGACTATTTGGATTTGTGGTGGTTATAGAACCTGTCTTTGCCATCTGACCTTGGGAAGGTTACTGAGGCAGGCCAACCACAGACCCTCTGAGTTTGGTCTTCCCATAAAAGCTTGAAGATTCCTGGGCATGACTAGGTTGGTGGGTATTCATTCCTCATTAATCCACAGGGAATGGAGCCTGGGGCTCAGGCCCAGGCAATCAGTGGCTCTGTAGGTGCCCTGTCCTGATGAGTCATACTCTTAAGATCCAGATTAGGGAAAACAGGGGGCCAGATAAAGATGGTAGTGAAGCCTTTTGGGGGATTTTGATGTGAAGATGAAATGGCTAGACCCTCTCAAATTTACTTGTTGGCAGTCAGAACCCCAAGGGTTCAATAGACCCTAAGGGCAGTAGGTGGCCAGTACAGAGGTCTGGCTCTGCTCTGCCTTCCCATCCAGCCTCCCAGTAACCCAAGCATCTCTTGCCATTCTGAGAACCTGCCTTCTTGCAGTCTGATGCTCTTCCCCTATCCCATCCTCTTCACATTCTTCTGGGGTTCCATCCCAGACAATCATTCTCTGCTACCCCAGACTCTCATCTTGACAGTGTCTTCTCTGTGCGGCATGAACTCCCGTAGTCCATCGGGCCAGCCAGAGCCCTCAGCCACTATAAGCACAGCAGCCAACTGTCTAGGTCATGAGCTTAGTCATGCCACCCTCTGAAACAGTTACTCCAAAGTCTTAGACATTCAGCTGAACAAAAACAATTTCTCAAATCACCCAGACCATTGTTTGAAGGCCTTCCTTACCTGTTTATTCCAGTAAAGGACAAGACCATGCCCGGGGAGCCCCAACTGACCCTTCACTGGTTGCAGTCCTGATGTTTACATTTGGTTTTGTCTCAGAAAAAAAAAAAATAGAAGGAAAGGAAAGAATTCTGTATACTTTTAGGGGGCAGTTTGGCCAAGTCCCTAGGCTGAGAGGCTTATGGTATAAGGGTACTGGGGAAGATAAACTGAAAATAGGTATACAAGCTTCTTTTCTCTTCTTGTGATCAAATCCCTGAATAAAAGCAACCTTCAAGAAGAAATGTCTTTGTTTCCCACATGGGAAAGGTACGTGAGGAAGGGCCTTGTACTAGTGGAGGCCAGGAACCTAAGATGTCCCATTTCTACCTCAGTTCTACACCAGGAAGCTGAGGCATGTTGGGTGAGAACCAGGATGGGTCTATGACCCATAAAGCCTTCCCTCACTTCTACCCCTGAGGCCATGCCTTATAAATGTTCTACAACCTTCCAGAACAGCACCACAGCTGCGACCAGGAGTTCAAATCCATGAGCCTGTGGGGGACATTTTCCATGACGATAAGAACCTCTGCAGAGGTTCCCTCCTCCCATGGTGCCTCAGAACCCAAAGATGGAATGGTGGGCGCCTAAGCTAGAGCTGGAACCCAGGGCACTTCTTCTCCAGCAGGAGAAAGGACTGTCTCAAAGCTGAGGCCAGAAGTCCAGCTGTGGCACTGTGGTCCAGCTGACTTCTGAAGCTGGAGAGACAGCTTGGTGCTTAAGAGCAGTTGCTCCTCCTGCAAAGGGCCTAGCCTGGTCACCAGTACTCATATTAGGTGCCTCACAACTACCTGTGATCCCAATGCCCGGGAACCTTACATATAGACCTTCTCCTGGCCTCCATGGGCGCCCACACAAATGGGTGAATGCTAACATGCAGGACACACACATACACACGCATAAATAAAAAACAAAAATCTTTAAGGAAAATACAAGGCACATTTCTAAGGACCCAAATGTTGAGGTAGAAGCCGGGGCTCTGCCCTGGAGGAAGGTGTTTGTGAGAGGCTGGGGTAGGTGGGTCAGGAAAAGAGCTGTGCTCTGTAAGAGCAAACAGGACTTGTCTTCATCCCCATGCCCACTGTTAGCACTGAGGCTTTTAGACTTGAGAGAAAAAGATGGTTTCCACTTCAGCTCAAGTTATTTGAACCCATGACACCAAATAATGAATGAGTCAGTTGCCTCCATGGAACTGTGCATAAGCCTGATTGGTCTAGCCTGGCCTTGAAGCATCACCCTGGCCCCTCTCCCATCCTATGTGGCCTCCCTGAGACCCCTGACTTTTCTTCTCTGGCAGCCCTAAGTGTTCAGTGCAAAGAGGACACTGCGGTCCCATCTTCTGTTTACTAGAGAACACCTCCTTCACAGGTCAGATGGGGCTCATGGCAGGTCTTTCCGCCTGAACTCGTGTCAGGTGGAGGGGTCTGCACTCTGCTATGGAAGGAGAAGTGATGTTCAAGGCTTTGGTTGTTGGCTGTATAGTTTTCCACAGCCAAGGATCCCATGGTGGCAGCACACACCTGTCATGGAAAGTTAGTGGTCAGTGCAGGAGCAGTGAGGTTTAGACTCAAGCCTCAGACAGGGGTCCTACTCACAGCCAAGGCCTCCTGATCCCCAGCAGGCTTGAATTGGGAAGGTGTTCACTAAATGCAGACACCTCCCTTCCTGAGGAGAAAGGCCCCGACTCCCTAAGCTAACAAACTGAAGAACAGGGAGGTTCTGAGTTTTACCTGTGACGCCAATTCACTTTGGTTCCTGAATCATCAGACCAGGCTCCTCCCCTTCACTGTCTGGATGTGCTTGGAGAGCAATGGACTCTCTTTGGAGACTTTGCCTTTGTAAACTACAGGACCAAGGGTGGCCATCTCTCTCCAGACAAACGGATTGCTCTGGACCTGATGGGGCAGAAGCCTTGAGGTGGATGACTGGTAGTGTCTGGGAAGTCAGACACTTCAAATCTTCAAATCTTCCTTCCCTGCCCTGAGCCTCTGGCATTGGGCTGCCAGGGAGGAGGTTGCAATGAGACAGCAGCCGTTAGAAGGTTCCTTACAATGGAATTAAAGACAGAACTCCATCTCCAGGAGGCCCCTGGAGCCAGGTGTGACATAACTTCAGCTCGCTTGCTGGATGCCTCCCAGCTGGGAAGAACTGAGCACCCATCACAGGATGTGGTGATGTCCTGGGGATGAGGATATATATCCACACTGCATCTCCTTAGATGCTGTGTGCCACCATAGGAGATGTCATCTACATAATGGCGTCCTTAGGAGGGCATCTAGCCTCTCACTCCTTTGTGACTTGGACAGTTGTTCTTCAAACTCACTGCAGATGCATCTTGTGGTTCTAAGACTCTGAAGCCTTTTGATTATACCGCTATTGGGGCTAAAGGTTGTCGCTGAAGAACTCACAGAGACCACCCTAAAGGGTGCATCTGCGTAGCCAAAGCCACCTGGTTAGGGGATCCAGACGCAGCATGTGTGGAACTGTTTAAGTGATCTTTTAGTATCTACTCCCAGTGCAGTTCACCCTCACAGACCCTTTTTGAGTGACCCTCAATTTCCAGAAAGCACCAACTCTTCAGCTGAGGTTGTGTGAGTTGGGTTCATGGGCGTGAGCCTCACCCATCTGCCTTCTTCTGACCCACTGGGCTGAGCTGTCATCTCCAAGGCATTTCGGCCAGCACAGCTGTGTCTTGTATCCTCAGCATTTAGCTGGATAAGCTAATCCAAGTCAGAGAGTCCATCTCCTCCCTGCCTTTAGTAATGCAACAACAATGTCAGCCTTGAGCCCAGTTGTAAGCATCAGTGAGCGTTCAATAATCATCACCTACAAAGGAGAAGGACCATGGAGAGGAGCCCCATGTTCACTTTCCAGTCACTAGGACCCCCAACCACACATCCACAGGGACCTAACTGTGCCCTTGAGGTAGGCAGCTCTTCTTGAACATCCTCCATTCTGAGGAGAGCGTTTCCACAGCTAAGTAGTATCCTTTTGCTTTTATCCACAAAGTTCTTCAGGATTTATATCCTTAAAAGATTAAGCACCCTCAGGAGAAAATTAAGCTGTCTTCTTTTTCAATCTTCAAGAAACCTGTTTCCTTTATAGAAAGCAAGCATTTAGTCTGTTACTCTAAGTAATACTTTGTTACTACTTAAAGGATTCTATGCCTTTTTGTCAAAACCTCTTGGGAATGTTTTCTGTCACTGCTACCAACCCAAGCAGATGGCTTTCCCACACTATGTGTTCCAAACTTCAGCTCAGGAACTTGGGGCACTTACATGGCTTGGAACCCTCCTCTTCTGGGACACCATGAGTCCACAGTGCTCCACCTGCACAGTTTTACCAGGGTACTGTCTATAAACTGCCTCCTGGAAACCTAGATTATTCAGTCTTGCTTTGGAGTATTGGAGAGCGCCCCCAACCCGTGCCACCTACATCCAATATTTTCCTTGGATGAGTTTGATGTATTTGAATTTGAAAGTCCCCGCATTAGGGACTTGGGACACTAGGCTATGGTGAGTGCAAAGTCTATACATCACAGGGAACATAATATAGATATGTGCTGTGTGCTCTAGATTGTATAGATCTGTGCTCTAGATTGTATGTGTATGTGGTTATAGACTGCATATGTGTGTGCTCTAGATTGCACAGGTGTGTGCTTTAGATTGCACAGGTGTGTGCTCTAGATTGTATAGGTGTATGCTCTAGATTGTATAGGTGTATGCTCTAGATTGTATAGGTGTGTGCTATAGATTGTATAGGTGTGTGCTATAGATTGTATAGGTGTGTGCTCTAGATTGTATAGGTGTGTGCTCTAGGTTGCATAGGTGTATGCTATAGATTGTATAGGTGTGTGCTCTAGATTGTATAGGTGTATGCTATAGATTGCATAGGTATGTGCTCTAGATTATATAGGTGTATCTATAGACTATAGTTGTATGCTCTATATTGCATAGATATGTGCTATAGATTGCATAGGTGTATGCTCTAGATTGCATAGGTGTGTGCTATAGACTGTATAGGTATGTGCTAGGTGCTAAAGATGAGATAGACATGAGATGGTGCTACAGACACTAGGCAAAATGTCTGCCTACACTCCAGTGTTGCTTGAAGACTTAAGAAAGCATCAGGCTTACCTTCTTCCCTCAACTATGGGCAAGGTTCAGGTCAGGGCTGGTGTACATGGCGGGGTGAGGTGAGGAGTGGTTCGCTTCATAGGGCAGGCACAAGGCTGTTTAACTAGAAAACCTCTCCGGAAAAAAGCCCCAAGCCACAGAATGTTGCCATTCTCTGAGGCCCTGCAGCCCACTCCAGAGTGACCACACACCATCAGGCAAATTGATTTTTGGAGTGGCTTAGAATTTCCATTGATTATGAAAGTGCAGGGGGTCTACAAAGCTAGAATATCTAACAATCAATTTTGCAGCTCATCCCTAGTTAACAAATAGGGCGCAGGAAGGAGTCAGACCAGGGGAAGATGGGTGTGGGTCTTCAGCCCAAAAGCGAGGTTGTCAGAAGCTTAATGCCTGAACCAGGTGCTCCCGGTGCCGAATAGCTTGAGTCTGTGGCACAGGTGGCTCCGATTTAAGCTGACTGCTGTCTGGACCAGGTTGGAAACAGGTGGGGGGAAGGAGCTACCTTAGAGACATTGACGTTTTCCTTTATTAATTGTGTGTTTTTCCCTCTAGTGCCAGGCTGCATCACCCATTTAAAAGTCCTGTTTGTTTTTGCAGGCGTTTACAGAGACACAGAAAAAAAGACTGTTGTCATGGAAACAGCAGGTGCAGAAGCTCTTTCGGTCTTTCCCTCGGAAAACCCTTCTAGACATATCAGGATATCGACAGCAAAGAAAGTATGTTGAGATTTTTGTCCTTTGTAATACATGGTGGCTCCCCGGTGCCTCGCTGGCTGCCTCAGTTCTAGGAGGGAATATGGCAGGTCATCACTCCTCGTGAATGAGGACACCCTGCGGAGAGTTCCAAATCACATGGCCTAAACAGGTTGTGGTAGGAGGAAAGCTGGTGGGAAGAACCTTTCCACAGGAGGAGCTGAATCGGAACATCTGTACCTTGATACTCACAGTCACAATGGTGATACTCGTCTAGGTGTGAGAAGCATGAGCTCATGATGTAATGAATGCCAGCAAAACTCGTGGGGAGGGTTGAGCCACAAAGCAGGGCTCTGGAAGGACCTGAGCGGGATCTTCTATCAGTACCTTAAGTGGTAGTGTAATGCTTTTCTCCCTTCTAGCTGCAGACAAGCTAATTATAGTCGGTGGCAGGGTGAAGGGCCCAGTGCTTGTCTATTTTGGTCTGAGCTGCAGTCTAATAGCGGGGCAGGACCATTCTTGATTTTTCATAGTAGCTCAGCTTCTTGGATGCAGTTAAAAATAAGCCTGGTCACACTTCAGAACATGTTACCTTAATATGGCTGCAAATTGAGAGACCAGGTGCACGGGAGATAGGAAGTGAAGGTTAAGTTATCATAGAAGTGAGGGAGGGAGAAGGGCTGGTTTAAGCATGAACAATGATAGAGAGAATTTGGGAATAAGGAAGCTGATATCCTACAGAGAATCGCCATTTTGTGTTACATTCTCAAACATAAACAGATAAATATTCATTTCTTCGCTTGCACCTAACAAGTTCCGAAATTCATTTCTCAGTGCACGTACGGAAGCTGTGTTGTT
>NW_022196915.1:33747679-33766296 GCF_008632895.1 Mastomys coucha
CATTTGCATAAGTGTGCCTTACCACTTGAAAAAAATAAGGCCAGCTGGAGTTTGTGAAACGTCTTCATGACAGATTTACTTAAAAATTAAGATACTATCACATTCTACTACACAGCACTGTTATTTATTATGCAAACTTTTAGTTAGCACATACCGGTGGTTTCTGAGCACTAAAAATATATTCGTTCATTCCATCCTCACAACAACCCTATGAAGTAGAATTGCTATTATTAACCTTAGTTTACAGATAAATTGATAGGCAGAGGTACTCAGGGCATGGAGCAAGCTGGCCAGTGTTGGGCCCCAGACCAGTACTCCTTACCACTGCAGAACCAAGTGACTGCTCTGGTCTCAGGCTAATGCACAGAGAGGATATGCCTACAAATTGATACTAAGGCCAGCTCACCAGCCTCCAGCCCTTGGGGGTTGCCAGCTCTGATGAGCTGCAGATCAGTCCTGCGCCAAGGATGCAAGTCCTGGATGCAAGGCAAGACTTGCTCTTCAACTGCCTTGCCAAGCACCCCATTTCTATGGGTGATACCCCGATTTCCAGGTGAAGAGGTATCCAGCTCCTGTTGCAGTACCAGGCCCTGCTGTACCAGCTCCTAGAGGAAATCATTCTGAAGTAGAAGTTGAAGACACCTGGCTTTTAAGCTCCTCTCACCAGCAATGAACCCCCTGCCTCTGTCTGCCTAGAGAGAAGCTTGGACAGAACTTGAGCCTCTACAGACTGTTGTTCTCAGCACATGCTAGGTCAGGGCCAGCCTGAGGTGGTCAGGTCGGAGTCCTTTTATTGACTAGATAAGAACGAATGCATCCACCAACCATGGATGTTCAAAAAATGGTGCCAAACCCATGAAACACATTCTGCTCTTGACGTTACCTCTGGGATATTTTTACACTGTTAATTTGTTTTGAAAAACCGTTTCTCCCGTACAAAAGTACCGCAGGCAAGCCCCTGCTTTAAATTATCTCACAAATCCCAAATTAATTGCTTCTTATTAATGTTATTTTTATCAAAGACTTTTCATGCATTTCAAGGAAAGGAAATCAGACTCAGAAAAGCAGAGAAGGTGAGTCCTACAGGCTGGGGTTGGGGGGGGGGGACAAGAATGGGAGCTTAATTTGTTCTTTGCTCTCTCTCCGGAAACATAATTATTCCTTTAAGCTGAGTGGTCCTAACTGACCTCTCAGCGGCAGCAACTCTAGGCAAACCTGGCTTTGTAAAAATAACCTTTTGAGGACACCATAGCTGGACTCCACATCAGGAAAAAGATGGCCTCTCAAAATTCTTCCTCCACTATGCTGTCACCACCATCACCACCACCGTCACCACCACTACCACCACCCCCAGACCCTTGAATACTCTGGGCTTTACTCCCTTCTCCCAAACAGCTGAGTCCTAACTCTTAGGAATCTCAGGGTTCTCCATTTCTTCAATGACTGCCCCTAACAGAGCCCTGTGCCCTTTATATACCTAGAAAATACAGTCTTGCTCCAGGTTTGATTTTCTTGGGTAGTCCCAGCACTTGTGTAGTTGAGGCAGGAAGATAATTTGAGGCTAGCTTGTGCTAGCTACATAGTGAGACCCTGGCTCAAAAATGTTTTACAAGCTACAGTGTTGCTTTCGTGGAAGAACAAACCATTTTAGTGCAACACTCATCCACTACTGTTTTGCATATGAAATACCCTTCTAAAAATCCAGCCAAAGAGGGAAGTGAGAAAAATCTATTCACACTAAATAAGGGGTGGGAGGAGTCTTAGCAGATACCGATCATCTACCTGCCAGGTGGCCCAGATTCTGACTTCAGAAGCCAGAGGACCAGTTCTTAACTGCTGAGAGTGGGAACACCACCCCAACCACCCATCCATCCACCCCCCACCCCCCCACCCACCCCCCACCCCGCTTGCTGCTACCTTTTCAAGTTACCTCCCTGGGGTCTCTGATTGTATGGAATCACTCTTAGCTGGCCTCACCCTAATTCTCAGTTTTCAAAGAGGAAAGGGAAGATAAGATAAACAAAGAGACAACCTCTTCTTGGAATCTACAACACCTTTCTTGGCCACACAAGCCTGGAAGAAGATAGACTTCCTGGATTCCTTTCCTGAACCTTCTCTGCCTAAGAAATTTAGGAATTCTGGGAGCTTTTGCACTGCCACCTCAGACACCACCTCCCCCACACTCACACACAAGCATCCCTGGCGCAGGAAGTGAGTGCTGTTAGTGGCCCCCTGGACCTCGTGGGCTAAGCTAAGTCAGCTCATCTGCAAGGGCTCCTCACTCGCTTGGCGGAAAAACTCCCCAGCTTAGCAACCAAGCGGCTCTGCTCCATCTAGTGGCCGTTGCCTGCCACGCACGTCCTCTCCACCCTCCACCCTTCTGAATAACTAAAGCTGCCTGACTCCCTTGGAAAGAATGTGCCGGTTCACGAAGCCTCCCAGAACCCCGGGGCTGGTGGAGGCTTCTCCGCTGAGCTCATCCGACCCCACTGGGAGCAGTCTCCTGCGTGGGCCCGAAAAGCAGAGCCTTGCCAGCCTTGG
Organism: Mastomys coucha; assembly: GCF_008632895.1. NCBI lineage: Eukaryota > Metazoa > Chordata > Mammalia > Rodentia > Muridae > Mastomys > Mastomys coucha. The sequence goes on from NW_022196915.1 coordinate 33,750,221, forward strand.
TGAGGCCCGCCCTGCAGGAAAGGCCTGAAGAACGAAGAGACAGGACCATCTATCCTAGGTTTGTGTGTGGAGTTATCCACACACACCAGTACAGTCCTTTCTTACAGTGCTTATATTTCAGTCGGATCCTCCATCCAAGACTGCTTACAGAGAACCTGATCAGAAATGAACCACGCCATAATGGAATGCTCACCAGAACGGAATCAGATCCAGTTCAGATACTGATTCTACTATTTTGCTTTGTGACTTCTTGAAAGGCACCATGGCCTCATGCCCAGACCCACAGGTTGGACTAGACTAGAATAGGAGAAGGCAGGAGAATATTTGAGCTCCCCTTTTGGGTTCATATTTGAGTGCTGCCCCCTGCTGGTTGCGTGGTGATGGCAAAATCCTCTAGCTGTGAAGATTAAGAAGCCTAATGAGTAGTGTGCAAGCTCCAACATCTAGCATATGCTGTTGCTTTTAGATACTAGGTACAGTTTCAATCATAGCCTATTATTGGCATCCCTAAACCTCTTAATTGTCAATCCCCAAGAGACCCCACTGGCAGCCTGGGCTATATAGGACTGGAGCATACCAGAACCTCAGGATCTCTTCTCTTTGCTCTCACAGTCGTGGCTTTGGGCAGTCCAACTCCCTCCCGACAGCCAGCTCTGTGGGCGGCGGCATGGGTAGACGGAACCCACGGCAGTACCAGATCGCATCTCGGAACGTCCCTTCTGCCCGCCTTGGTCTCCTGGGCACCAGTGGATTTGTCAGCTCCAACCAGCGCCACACCGCTGCCAACCCCACCATCATGAAACAAGGAAGACAGGTTTGTTCTGCTCTGGGAAGCAGGGAGGTTGACCAAGCTCAGGGGCTGAGGTTTTAAGATATCCCCAACCAGGACAATCTCCAGCATGGAAAGATATGACCCCAGGAGATCTAAACCAGGGGCATAGCTGAGCCTATGCCTCCTAGGTAACCACTGTTTGTGTTGTTTCCCTGGAGACTGAAAAAACCTATGGCTGTTGCTTGGGAAAACTAGTATTACATTAATCTCTGGGACCCTTGTGACAGGCATGCAAGGGCTACTTCTGCTTAATCTTTGCCCCACCCCAACATACCCCATCACCTTCCAGGTCTGGTTGGGCATTTAATAAGCTTTCTTTGACTTTTTCCTCACAGTCCCCTTACAGTTGCAATGGTGAGTCCCCAGGATTGTTTGGGAGGCTGTCCCTCGCTGTCAGATTGACGGTAACCTCTCTGTCCCCTGAACCCAACCTTGCCTTTCCCTAAATGTTTGTTCCCTCGGCCCCATGGGTTGGCTGTGGGCCTGGGGACATACAAACAGACTCGATGAGAGGTTGTCTTTAAAACAGAAAGGCTCCAGGAGGAGACTGGCGGCATGCCCTCCCAATGGGAAGGGCATGTGTGAGAAGCCCCCGATAATCAGTTCTAGACGAGGCCACCACAGGACACATGATCTGCATGACACAGGCCCGACACCAGTCCTGAGTCTTGTTTTCTCCTCAGTATGGAGTAAATTTGGGGACTCTCAAAGAGAGAATCAAACAAGAGCCCTAAACTCATTGAAGTGTTTGCTACAAGCATGCCTAAGACACCTCTGCCCCCTTTAAGAAATAAATGGAGTAAAAAGACTTCTGGAGATAGAGAGAGGAAAAAGGTAGCCAGGATGAGCTCAAGCTTAAAGCAAGGCCTGAGAATGAGCATCACATGAGCCAGTCTAAACCATCTCTCAGTAAGTCCATGGCGGGCAGCATGGCCCTCTCCAAAACTCTCCTGGGATACCTGTCTCCCGAGTTACAGCTGGGGCTCTGCCTCCCCACTTCCCCACAAGGTCTGGACTAATGCCTCCCTCTTGTATGTCCCTCTCTAGAACCTCTGGTTTGCCAACCCTGGGGGCAGCAACAGCATGCCCAGCCGCACCCACAGCTCTGTCCAGAAGACCCGCTCGCTGCCCGTGCATACTTCCCCACAAAACATGCTGATGTTCCAGCAACCAGGTAGGGCTAGGCTAACACATACTCCCTTCCCTCTCTCTCTCTCACTCTCTCACTCTTGACGCAGAAGGAAGGCCAGGATGCCAGAATAGATGCCCTGGTGACCCAGCCGGAAAGTGCTGAGCCTCAACTGTCACCACACATTCTTTAGAGCTGCCGAAAGCCTTTCCTTTTTTAAACCATGCCCTGCCAGCAGGAGCAGAGGCTGCCTAGTGGGAAGCCAGAGCCTGAAGCCCCAGCCCTGGTTGCAATCTGACAGGGATAGTTCCGATACTTGTCAGATATCTAGATTCCTAGATTGATTAAGCCAGTGATAGCTATCCCTGGAAGAGATCCGTGTGGAAAGAGAGAGGCGGAGGGAGGGGGAGAGGACGTGTGCAAAGAGAGGGTAAGACAATGAAAGAGAAAAACTTGAATGTTGGGGTCACCGTGGAATTGCACTGAAAAACAGAGCCATTACTTCTTGACTCAAGGGTAACTTGACAGAGTGGATTGATGGCCTCCGTCACCGTGCCTCCTAATACAAGCTACCTGAGTCCCATCCAGTAAACAGATCCTTGAAGCCATTCTCTCTGACTCTAGACTCCAGACTTGACCAAACCCTTACCTAAGCCCTGGCTAAATCTATCAAGATGCCCCCACCCCCAAGGAATAAACGAGATGCACCCTATGTTTGGGTGACCTCGGGCATACCTCACAACCTGGAGCCCTGTGTCCCAGAAGCAATTGTTTATAAGGCTTTTGATTTCAGTGTTCCTGCAAATCTAGAGTATTAGAACTCTAGAGTATCCTGGGCTTCTCTTTTCCCTCTTCTCCCTCCGCCCCCACCCCCGCCATAAAGATTTTTTTTCTTGGATGTCACAAACCCTGCCTTAAGGCTTTAAATCCCTCATAATGGCTCCCTCCAGGCTCTGCCCACTCACACTTCGCACCTACTGGGTGCTACCTCTGCGACATGGCCATGAAAGTGAAGCAAGTCAGAGCCATGATCCAGAATCCCTCAGTGAGGAGACAGCTGTGGGAAGTCTCCACTACGGCGAGGCTTCCAGGTGCGCGTCCTCATAACCAAACAGTGACTTTGAGAGCTGGTCTTGCTTCTCAGTTTCCTTCACAATGCCTCAAGAGGCCAGACCAGCGTTAACCTGAGTGGTGGGACATGGATATGGGCCTTTCTAGTCAGAGGAACTCAACCTGGTCAGCCCTGGGGTCTTCTCAGGTTTATGGGTAGGTGCTGAGACTGAACTTTGAGAATTATATCAGCAAAGCAGAATGTGGCTTTCATCTTTACACAGCTAGCACATGAGCATAAAATGAGCTGGAGATGGGAACCCCCAAATGCTTGTCTTGGGTACAAGGTATGTTTTTCTCCCGGCTTCTTAATGTGTGTAAGCATCCATTTAAAATCATGCTTCCAAACCCTGAAAACTACCACAAAGTCTAAAAAAGTCTTCAAAATAATTGCCTTACAAAGGAAGACCTCCTCTGGGGAATATGGAGAAGCCTCCAGGTTTGTGTGTATTGGTAACCAGTCACCTTGCTCAGTTCTGCTGACTCATCCTTCTTTCCCACACTGCATATCAGGACCTCTCAGATACCGCCTGTGGGGGCTTTCTGCTTTATTTCCACCTGGACAGGTGTCAAGTGTGTCTTGGTTCCATTGGGAAGGCCAACATATCACTGCTGACTCTGGCTGGCCACTGGGACGAGGAGGAACACTCAGCAGGGCCTCCTGGAATAAGGGGGACAAGGTCTGAGACACCCAAGAGGCCTGGAGCTCAGCACACCTGTGACACCCGGCAAGAATGCCACATAGCCCAAAGGTGGGGGTCCTTCCCCATCTGAAAATCAAACTCCAGAATTGCTTGGAGAATGATCCTTCCTTTTGGAAGTAGTTCTGTTTCTACTGAGCCAGGCTCATTCACCCCAATCAGAGAAGATCTTAGGGTAACCTGATGTTCAGATGCCATTGAAGGCTCCTGACTTGCCAGGAGGACCAACAAGAAGGAGTAGAGGGGCCCAGAGCAGGCTTTCCCACAAGAAAAACACAGGTGGGGTAGAACTCACAAGCTTGCGTTCCAGAAATGGCACCCTTCACCTGCACAAAACCACATGCAAAGAAAGCACTCTTGAACCCCTGTACCTGTGTGTGAGATGGCAAGATTGGACCCTTCAACAGCACCATTTCACCATGTGACACCTGCCTTATATGTCAAACCTTGCCTACGTACTGGCTTGTGACTGGAGTCCTCCATCCTCGGAAAGCTGTGTACCTGGCAACACAACCCTCTGAGCTGTGGCCCTTCATTTCCTTCTTGGTAGGATGCCTTTAAAAAGAATGAGGACAGTGTCCTGAGTCCACTAGGGGACTGGAAGGGGCTACTGTGCAGAGACAGAGGCCAGATTAGGGACAATTCAAAATATGTGGTAGATATTGTTCTCTACTTTTCTAATAAACCTAAGCAAACAGCTTGGCTGTGGTTTAGAGACAGGAAGAAGGAGAACTGGTCAATGGGTCAACTTTACACCAGCCAAGAATGCGGCTAGGCAAACCTCTTTTCCTACTCTGAGAGTCCACCTGGGCAAATGGCCCTCTACCATATCATCTGACCTAACGTTACATGGATGTGTGGGTCCCAGAGGATGACTGCAGCACAAGCTCCCCACTGGTGTCACCACACACACACACACACACACACACACACACACACACACACACGCCAGCCGCGACGATGTAAGCCGGACGATGTTGTCGTCCACTGGCGACAAACATTTCCCTGTGATTGGCCTTCCCACCCCCTCTGGTTCTCCATATCCCACCTGGGCTAGATCTTTTCCTTATTGCCACCTCCCTTTTTCTTCCCTGTTCTGAGTCCTCTGCCCCTCCAGCAGTGAGGGACACACTTGTAAACACACATGTGAAAGGCCCGTGTAGCTGTGTAGCAAGCAGGCTAGGCGGTCAGCCGCAAGGCAGATCACGCAGGTTCCTTAGAGTGCCCAGCCTGTCACATAGTCTTAAGTCCAGGTGGATTCATACCTCACAGACTGTGCTGTGACACATGACACTCAGCCCAGAGGCCACTTCTGCCTGAACAAGCCAGCTGAATTTTTAAAGGACTCTGACGGAAGTCCCCTAGAAGAGATGGCCAGCGGTTCCCTTCCAGATCTGAGACTACAATGCTCTCAACATGCAGGACTTCTAAAAAGGGACAATTTAATTCACAAGTTGGGGCTAGAAAGATAGATGGCTCACTGGTTAAGAGTCCTAATGCTCAGGCAGGGTCCCACCACCACCACCACCATCATCATCATCACCACCATCACCACCACCACTACCATCACCACCACCACTACCATCATCATCACCACTACCATCACCACCACCACTACCATCATCATCACCACTACCATCACCACCATCATCATCACCATCAGGTGGCTCACAACCTCCTGTATCGCCAGCACCAAGGCATCTATATCCTCGTTTGGCCTCCACAGGCACCTGTACACATGTGGCATATACTCACACAGATATACACATTACATAAAATTTTAAAATAATCTTTTCCTTATTAGTTTTGAGTCTACCTTAACCCTTAAGCCATAACCTTCAGAATTCCCACCAAACCCTAGACTAACCTAATGAAGAAAGAAAAAAGAATTCCTGGTACAAGTTTGATATTCACTATCCAAGGTGTTTAGGACCAGATGTGTTTCAAATGTCAGGGTTTTTCAAATTCCAGAACATTTGCATAAACCCCACCCCAATCTGAATGTCTGAAATGCACCCAAATCCAAAGTATCAGTAGCATCATGTCTACATGGAAAGGTTCCAGGTTAGGGCTTTGTCCAGCAGCTCCGAGCGGTGGTCCCAGGGGAAGAAGCAGACTTCCTAGAGACGACAGTGAGAAGGTGCAAGCCAGTCCTTCCCATTGCCTTACTGAGCGCTTGCAGCCTTGTGATGCCTGATACCTACATGCTAATGTGTACCTACCAGCCTGCGGCACAACCTGATTGTCCTTTGGAGCTAAATTTAAGGAGGGCTCTACCCACCAAGCAGCACTGAAGGGTGTTAGCTTGACATGGAAGCCCCCATCTATCTGATGTGTGCAGCAAGACACCATCGGTCTGTTTTCATCAAGCACACAATTAAAAAGTCACACTGTTAAGGTTCTCTGTGGTGTGAACATATGGGCTTCGCCAAGACTTGGAATTCTTCAGCACTGCTCTGTGAGCAATGGGGAGCGTGTCAGAGCAAAGAGTGGAGACAGAGATTCCAGCAAACCAACTTCCCACCTAAAAGAGCAGCCACAGCATCGGCTTGGAGACTCTGGAGCTGAGAGCCCTATGTTTCTCAGCCTCCTTCCTGGAAACACGCAATCCCAGGCTTGGAAAATGGCATTTTGCTGTGTGTTGGCAAGAACTCCTGCAGCTGAGACGTTCTCTCCAAATGTCGAGCGTCTTTATTTATCCAAATCTCTCCACAGTGTTTGTTTAAAGGGGAGCGCTAGGGAGTAAACGCACTCTTCCAGTGAGCATATGGATGACTATAATTGCTGAAGTTTGTTTTTTTTTTCTCCTTCCGTATTTGCTAACTAGCTATATATAAAATTCTGTTTCTATTTTATGGGTTTCACACCCCAAAGGCTGCTAATTTTTGCGTGCATATGATTTTCACATGAATGGATGAAAATACAAAAATACTCTTCCCCTGGGATGGTCTAATTGCCCCAGCCCTTCCCTTAGCAGCAGCCCTAGGTGGGCTCAGGAGAGACTCCGCCCATCCGCTCTGGCTCCCACCTTCCCTAAGATGCCTCCAAGGCCTCCATCCACTCAGGAGATGGCCTGGTTGTCTTCCAAACCTCACTGATGCTGCAACTGGCCACAGAAAGGTCACTGTCTGCTGCCTGGTGCCTTCCATATTGACCAGTTCTGCAAGCCCTTCTCAGATCTTAAAAGGATGGAAATGGCACCTGCCTCTGAATCGGCTGGCCGATGGGAACACAGTTTGCAAGAGAAGAGCTTTAAAAAAAAAAATGTTTTTGAATGATTATGTGTGCGTGTTTGTGTGTGGGTGTGTATGGCCTAGCATGAGTGTAGAGATTAGAGCATCACTTTCAGGGATCAAACTCAGAGTACAGTTAGCCCCTGTAATCACTGAGCCATCTTGTCTACCCGAGAAAGGAGATGTTAATGTATAGCTGATTAGATTTAAAAACAAAACATTCTGGTTTAGCTATTGATTTCAACTTGTTTTCTTACCAATCACCAGCACTTGTCCCCTCAACCGCATGCCCTTTTTGAAAGGAGTGAAAGAGCAAACAGCCTACCCTTTCCACACCATCCTCTTTCCCACTGCCAGGGGGAAATAACTCCCAAAGGAAGGAACCACTTCCCAAGGCCACATAGGGAAGTAGTGGCAGCATTGGGGTGTCCCAGACACTGGAACACACCCCTTGCCAGCACATACTTCAGGACTTCTTTTCTGCTCCTGTCCATTGGATGTCATCATTCTGAGCAGCTGATGGTGGAAGAGAGCACTAGATTTAGGAGAGCCAGATCTAGACAGTCAAACCACTGTCGCTGGCTGCTAGATGCTTCTAGGTGCTTCGAGGCATCTCAAGGTTCCACAGGAGGAGGGATGAAATGGAGTTAACGCAGAGTCCCAGCTAGAAACAGGAGGCCCCAGAGCTGCCTTCCACAGGAGAGGCGGGAGGGGTGTGTGTGGGGGGGAACAGTAGTGCCTGAAGAGAAAGGATGCCCAGAGGCTTGAGAGTCATGCATTGTCTGTGGCTGTGTAGAGCTGACCCCTTCTTGCCCTGGAGGGAAGGTCTCAGCTCCTCCAATGTGCTTGGAGACTTGAAAGTAGCAAACAGTCATGGCAGGCAGGAAGACATGGGTCTTCTCCTAGCCCTATCCCTCCTACCTAGTTTTGATTAGCTACCAGTATTCTTGAGCCCCACTGGGGACTAAGTTTGTTGGGCAGTAAAGGAGCAGGCATAGCAGAAGCATCAATATAGTCCCTCACTCAAAGGGGGAATGTGCTGCACCTCACCATAAAGCAGAATTCCACCGGGTTCCAGACTCAGTGACTATTGCTAAGTCACGCCCTGAGGACACGAGCCGTGATCTTGAAGGAGCAGATTCATGAAACATCCGCTGTTGGTGATACAAAGAAATAAAAGAGGAAAAGGACGTTAGGGGAAGGTGCTTTCAAGAAGATAGTAGAGGCTGCAGGAATGGCTGTGTGGGTTAGGAGCAGTCACTGCTCCCTCAGAGGACTCAGGCTCAGATTGCAGCATCTTTTTCAGGGTTCTTGCATGACCTAATTCCAGCTCCAGGGATCTGATGCCCTTCCCTGGACTCTGTGACCACCGAATGCATATAAATAAAGCAAAACAAAACAAAAACCAAAACAAACATAAATCTTTGGGACTGAAGAGAGCTCAGTGATTGGCTGCTCTTTGAGAGGACCTAGCACCCATATGGCAGCTTACAACGAACTGTAACCCCATTTCCAGGAGATCTGACACCCTCACACAGAGATGCATGCAGGGAAACAAAACAAAGCAATGCACATTAAAAAAATAAAAATAAATGTAAAGAAGAGGTGGAAGAGGAGGAAAGGAGGAAGAGGAAGAAGAGGAGGAAGAGGGCAAGGAGGAGGAAGAGGACAAGGAAGAGGAGGAGGAGGAGGAGAAGGAGGACGAGGAGGAGGAGGACGAGGAATTAATGGAGTCAGGCAAAGACTAAGCCAGGGGAACACTTATGGGCTGACACCAAGGCAGGGAAAACAGCCGTGCAAAGGCTCTGGGGAGAAGAGGGTTTGCGGTGGAGCAGAGGAAGAGGAGATGTTACGAGAACAGTCCTGTAAGGAGGCCTTGCAGATCATTGCTGAGGTTGGCACTTAATTTTGTGGGAAAGCCATCACAGGGTCCGAGCAAGAGTGAGGGCCCGGGACTGGAACTGGTATTTTAGTATGAGTTTGCTTCCAGGTGCCTATGTCTACAATGGAGTCCCTGTCTAACAGACCTCAGAGGTAGTTATTCATCATGCAGGCCCTAAAGGTCCCCTTCAGCCCTCCAAAGCGGAGGCACTAGACACCTCTCCTGAAACCAGGTGACATCATGGGTACTTTCTCCTTGTCTTGGGGGTCCCAGTAATCAATGTACCCTTTGCTTCCTGCAGAATTTCAGCTTCCCGTGACTGAACCTGACATCAACAACAGGCTGGAGTCCTTGTGCCTCAGTATGACGGAGCATGCCCTGGGAGGTCAGTATGTCCTCCCTCATAAACCTGGGGCAGCTTGGGGGAATGGGAAGGAAGTAAAGTGGTCTGACAAGACAGGAAGAGAGCAACTGTGAGCTGCTATGGGCCCCTTCTCTGCAATCTCTGTGCTCTGTTCCTTTTCTGGAAGATGAGTCAGGGAACTGGAGGCCAGAGAGACCAGTGTTATCCCTGAAGCCCTGGAAGCTCCATCCCTCAGTACACACTGGAACCCCACAGCAGTGGTCCCAGCCAAATGCAGGAGCTGAAGGCTCAGACACACACAAGGCATGGCTTCCAATGGAGCATCCCCCAAGGCATTGGATATGTTCCCTCTCGGCACTGGATCCACCAGTCTAGGCCAAGCATATCCCAGCATGCTCTAAAAATAGAATTTTTGAAACAAAGATCCCTGCTTGTTTTTCTAGCTCCCTGTCGCAAATGGCTTGCATGACGCTGGAGCCCCAAGCTATCTGAGTTGTCCTTTGCCATGTGACAGGCACAGGCTGCACACACTCACATGCCCGAATTAGAGCCAGGAACATGCTTCCTAAGTCAGTTGCCCCTGATCTCATCAGTCTGACCTGCAGTCCTGTTATTCCTGTCCTGGGGGCTTCAGTGCCCTCCTGGACCCAAGTTCAGGGGTCTCTTCCTAGTCCTGCACATTTATGGAGAATTGGCAGGAACAGAAGAGTTGAGATGTCTACCCACCCCCCGCCCCGCCACTCATTTCTGTCCTCCTCTTCCTCATGAGAGGCTCTGGCTCACAGAGAGACTTTCACAAGATTACCATGAGCCTTTCCAATATCTCTCATCTGCCTCGATGTGCCTCTCTGCTCCAGAGATGAACCACCTGAGATCTGAGCCATTGTCACACCTAGGGCCCAGCTGAGCATCCCCTGGCAGCAGTGGATACAGAGGTGATGTCACCGACTGCTCCTGAAAGTTTTGTCCCCAGGACCCTCTGCCTTTGGCTTTTAGATGTTCAATCTCTGGATGCTAAGAATTGTGTGAAATACAATCTTTTCCTGAAATCAACCAGGAAACAAATGGTCTACATGGAACAAAGAGAAGGACTGGAGCACCCCCAGATGACTTAACTGTCAGGAGAGGGCTCAAGGGCCCCAGGGCTATCATGACTCTACAAGGTTTCAGATCAAAAGAAAAAGCTCCAGGGAACCCTATTTGCAAATGACTGTTCCATCTCTTCTCTGGTCCTACTGATCCTGGTTGTCTCACAGACTCTCTGGGAGCTGTCACCAGCTCCTCTTCCTACTGTGCCAGCAGTCCCTTGGTAAATAATAGGGAACCACTCAGATGAGGACCAACTAACTATGGTGTAGCCATTCAATGGTAGAAATGCCCATAAACACACCAATAGGAAATGAGCCCAGGGTACTGCTGTCCCTTGGCCACCAGGCTGCCTGGGGAGCCTGCTGCCTCCCACTTCTGAGAGACAGCAAGGAAAACTGACCTTCCCCTGCAGGGCCTGATGGGCCTCAGATAACTGGCATTTGGAAGCTCTTATCAAATGGTTAAGTACTGCCATTATCATCATTAACAAAAATGCCAAATACTCTTTATTCGGAGGAAGTTTTCATTGAACAGGCTTTTTTTTTTTTTAAGAAGGTTCTTCTGTTTTCACAGAATACCTCTTGGAACTGATGAGTTTTCGGCTAATGTTCTCATCTTGTTAATCTCCTAAGCTTTTTTATTGCTGTGGGCCCCCCCCCCCAAAAAAATAATCCCCTCTTATGGATAGCCTCCTCCTAAGCTGTTTCAGGGGCAGAGGATGCAAATCAAGTTGGAGATGGCTCAGCCTCCAGGACAGGAGCACTGTGGTCTCCAGCTATGGCAATGTCTCTATGGGCCAGCCCTTTCCAGGTCCCAGGGAAGATGACCTTACTGGGGACATCATGCAGACAAATTAAGTCATTTTTAAAGGAAGACCAGTGGCAAGAGGAAAAGCCCAGTAGCAGTTTCTCTGTGGCTGGAGAAACAGCCCAGTGAGCAAGGTGCTTGCTACACAAACATGAGAACCTAAGTTCAAATCGCCAGAATCCATGTAAAAAGCCACACGCTGTAGCATGTGCCTGTAATCCCAGCACTAGGAAAGTGGACGCAGGCAGATCCCGAGAGTTATCAGTGTAGCTGGTCTAGCCACATAAGCGAGCTCCAGGTTCAGTAGACTGCCTCCAAAGATAAGATGGAGAATAATAACTAAGGAAGACACCTAATGCTAACCTCTCACTTGCACAGTGTGCACATACATATGCAATTAAGAACCATAAAATAAAGGAAGGATAAAACTTCCTGTGATGTGACTCAGGGAGGCAGGGGGAGGGCACCACATCATCTGTATCCCAGATGACCGTCCGCCGTGGTCCACAGTGCCAACTTGGAGATGCTTCTGATGTCTCTGCTCTTCTCCGTTTCCTTGGTAACTGCTGCCCTTGCTTGTTGAAGCCCCTTTTCTCTTAGCCTGTCTTTCCTCTCTTCTTTCCCTGAGGCCCCTGCAATAAAACACAAAAGCACACCTAGGTAGAGGGTTGTGAATCTTTCATCGGGCTCTCTGGGTTTTGCCTATGGTGTGTGACCTGTGGTGTTGGGAAAAGATGATCCTCCAAGCCTCTTAGAGAAGGGCTTCAGGAGCTTCAGTGAAGGAGGCTCCACTGTTAGGTTGAGGCCTGTACTGAGAGAAAAGTACACAGCCCTTCTTCAGGGGTTCTGAAGTTCACACCCCCCTCCTCTTCTGTCTCCCCTCTTCACTCACCCCTTCCCTAGGCCTTACCATCCCCATTGTCACAGATGCAGAGAGGCTATGCAAATTATTTTCTCAAGGTGCTAGGATGGCTTTTATTGCAGTGGTAACTATCAGACCCGTGATGCTTGCCTGTGCGTGGCACGCCCTGAAGTTGTCAGTGTACAGTTTTCTCGACTGAAAATAGTAAACCTGGCTTTCCTCGGAAGACACATCGCACGGTTGAAATTCAAGCCTTGGTCTTGAGCTAGTTGAGATTTTCACACTCCTGGCTCCTCACTTTCACAACTATGAAGATTTAGCAGTAATGTGTGGGCCAAAGAGCTAAGCAGGAGTGCCCCACTTCTAGAGGTGTCTCAGACATCCCCACAACAGAGGACCTCTACACATAGTCTTCCTTTCCTAAGACTGCTGAGCCCCATGCCTGAGCAAGACCGTTGACACAACAGAAAGTCAGTTATTGATTACAAGTTCATACCTGTAGGCTAGCGGATGCTCCACCACCCCAAACTGGCAGAGGCCACTGTTTCCATTCTGAAAAATCTCTCCCTAAATTGCCATAACTTGTACACATATGCTTGTCCATTCTTACATGTTCACATAGAGAGAGAGAGAGAGAGAGAGAGAGAGAGAGAGAGAGAGAGAGAGGAAAAAGGGTAGTTAAATTTGGAAAATCTAAATAAAATAAGAGCAATGGACTATATCAAAGCCAGTGTCTTCACTGTAGTGTTCTGTTAGACCTTTGCAAATTGTCACCAGTATAGGACCTGACAAGGTACCCATGTGATCTTGCTAGATCATTTTTTACAAATGCATGTGAACCTAAAATTATCTCAATGAAAATTTCAATTAAAAAAAATGTCGGGGCTGGAGAGATGGCTCAGGGGGTAAGAGCATTGACTGCACTTCTGAAGGTCGTGAGTTTAAATCCCAGCAACCACATGGTGGCTCACAACCACCCATAATGAAATTTGATACCCTCTTCTGTGTACTCATTTATAATAATAAATTAAATCTCTAAAACAAAAAAAAAATGCCTCTGCTAGCAGAATTGTCAATATGACAGGCTAACATGGAGGCCAGGAAATCCCTGCAGTGGGCTCACTGCCTTTCCATGTCACCTAGGTCCTCAACATTCTCTGTAATGTTCAGGCACTTCTATCTTTCCCTGAGTCTTATATAGTAACTAGAGATGCTCCCTCCACTAGGCCTAGCAGGCCATGGTGGGAACTGGGCTAGCCACACTGGCTGGTCTCTAGAGCTTGGAAAGGCCAAAGATGGCCTCTGTAGCTAGCTCATCATTACCCTCATCCAGCAGTTACTGGATACCATCTTTTCTACCTATGATGACCAGCCTGTGCCTCTCTCTGCCTACAGTATGAAGCCCCATGGGCAGCAACATACACCAGCATATGTGCCTCTTCACTAACCTCTTGCCTTTCGTCAGACCATCTGACAGTTGCCAGGGAGCCAATCTGAAGTGATATAGCATGGTTCTTCTGTGTTTAGGTCCCCAATACCCATCTAAGGTCCTTTGATGGTTGGAGACTGTATAGAACCCTTGTGAAGTCAGGCAGCAGAGCAAAGCCAGGCAGCCATCAGCAGCTCTGTATCGCTCAGAACCTCCTGTCTCTGAAGCACATATCCCTCCCACAGATATACCTAGTGCAGCCTGACCAACTCTCTAACATTTCAAAGAGGCATGGATAATTAAATTACCCTTCTGCCACCTGAAGCTTTAACTCCAGATACGGCACAACATCTGCCTTTGCTTTTCCTGCCTTTACCACTGTTCTTGCAGCAGAGAGTTTGGAGCAGCTGTATCCTTCCCTCTGGCTGCCCAGTGTGGGCAGGAACAGGTCTTTGGCCTTTCATCAAGGACTTGCAGTAAGAGAGAAATAATTCCAGAGAAACAGATGTGAATGCCACGGTTCCATTCATATTTCTGTGAGAGCCCTTCTCTGTCTTTCCAGGCCTGCTCCTGCCTCTCATCCTACACCAGCCTCTTCATTTGATAATCTGTCATTCCACCTCTCTTGTTCCCTTACCATGTTCCCATCATCCTCTCCTGAATCCTCCTTGCTTAGTATTCCTACCAGCTCCATTGACAAGCCATTTTGTGTCTTTATGAAACGATCCTTGACTTCCACAGTCGAGTTATACATTCCTCCCTCCAAGTTCATTCTTTCTTGGGACACACTGGTTAGAGCCACCATCACTCTGGGCATCATTGTTGACTTATGTGTCTATAATGTAAATTCTAAAATGTGCCTACTTGGGAGGTAAGAACAGTTGTATCTTGGCTCAATATGGCTCCCGTTAAAAACAAAACAAAACAAAACAAACAAACAAAAAACTCTCCAGATGTTAGATGGGTGATAATGTCAGTGAGTGAGTGAGTGGATGGGTAGGTGAGTGGGTCAGTATGTAAATGAGTGGGTGGGTGGGTAAGTAGGTAGGTGAATGGATAGATAGGTAGGTGAAGGGGTAGGTGGTTTGAATGGGTGGGTGAGTGGGTAGTTGGGTAGATGGGTGGGTGGGTGGGTGGGTGAATGAGTGAGTGGGTGAATGAGTAAATGAGTGGACAGGTGGGTGGCCACGAGAGCAAGTGAGTAAGTGCATATAAAGTCTTCATCTCAGAGACCAGTATGTTCAAGATGCTGGCTGTGCTGGTAGACAGCTATCCCAGACTAGTTTTGCTCAGTAATCCTCTGGTTTCCTCCACAGACGGGGTTGACCGGACCTCCACAATCTAGAAACTGAAGATGACAGTGACCGCGCTGGCCGTGAAATGGACTGCTGCGGGCCCAGTGTCAGCCATCTTCAGGGTTGCAGAGACTCTTCCAAGACACTTTGCAGCCTTTTTCCCCTGGTCCCTCGCCCATTTTGATTTTGTGAGAGCGTAGGTCATCCTTGTAAACATATCAGTAGACCTGGGGTTGGTTATGTCGTCATTTGTTTCTGTCATGGGATGGGACAGTATGCAGGGTGGGGAGGGGACTCTCGGGGGAATGTGGGGCTGGGAGGGGGTGGAGGGATGCTAGTGGCTTCCTGGATGGAAACAGAGTGGGGAAGAGTATTGCTAGGTGAGATATGCAAGAGACACACAGGAGGGAGATAGAAGCCCTGCCCTGGGGAGCCTTCTCAGAGCCCGGCTTCACAGTCAGGCTGCAGAAGACAGAGGACACGAGCAAGCAGAGCAAGATGGTGGCTGGCCTGTTTGTGTCTCCCCTGACCGGATTTCCCTGAGGCCCAGCTTGAAACAACCGTAAGAGAGGGCTATATGCCAACAAGGGCAAAAGGAAGAAATTCCCTCCAGCAAACTTTCAGATAAACTTTGATTTGTGTATTGTTTACATAAGAATTTTAAAGGGTACATAATATGTAGAGTGTGGGTAGAACTTCTCTTCATACTATGGTTTTTTTGTAAAAGATTGATTATTGTTATGGATTCATTCTGTCTCATCTATTTTTATAATAGCAGCAGGGTTGTCTTTTTAAAACGGCTGCCAAGCTCTGCTTCTTGGGAAGGTGAGTGCAGTCAAGTAGGCCTCACGTTGCCATTTTCCACCATGAGGTGGGAGGAGTGTGTGGACAGGTCTGAAGGAAAAGGATGTGGCTGGAATGAACAGAGTATTAGGTGTGGACACCAGGATGATGGCACCGAGTGATCAGTTACAGATTTTGCTCATAGGCCACCTAGAGATGATAAACTCTGCAGCCTCTTTCTGGGCTGGATTTGCATCCCACCCAAGGCTGTTTTGCTTCCCACCCTCTCCACAGGCTCTATCCTACCGGCCCTGGCCTCACTCCACAGACACACACGTGGGTACTCATCCCTCTAGAGAAAGAAAGACATGAGTAGATGGTTTTCTTTTGCCTGCACCTGACACTGGAACCTCTGCGATGGAGGCTTTGCTAGAGACTAGGCCTGTGTCTGTGACTAGGGAGCTGTGTCTCTCTTCACTCCGTCTCTGCCAAAGAAGAATGGCCCAGCAATGAGCATGCAGAGAGGCAGTAGGTCCTCATGGTCCAGCCCCGCCATGGGG
>NW_022196915.1:33766306-33767970 GCF_008632895.1 Mastomys coucha
AACAGAAGCAGGAAAGGTTGCATTCATAAGAGAGGTGGTGGCACTCTCCTTGCATGTGAGTCTGAGATTTGCTTTGTGGTGGGATGGTTTATCCAACCATGCACAGGAAAGAGAAAACACTCACGTGTATATTACACAGTTTGAGATTAACCATAACACCGTGCTGGAATAGATCTATTTCTTAAGGGCAACAAAGAATAGTTCAGAATTTAATGCAATGGAGGGCATTAAATAGATCAGAGGGCATCAAAAAGAAATTGTGTGCCGCACTGGAGAATTAGTTGCGTAAATGTGACAGTATAAGTGAGTAGCCGGAGGCATGATCTGAGATATAATATAAGGCCTGTTTATTAAATGAGTGAGACAGAGTCCCCTTTTTTACAAAAAATTGAAGTTTAAAATGAGACCATGCAAATGACTTTGCCTATGGTTATTTTTTTTCAAGTTAATGAAGTGCACACTGACTCTAAAGGCCTTAATAAAAATCCACACAGCTTTGTTTGCCTGTCAAGATTACCAGTGTACAACCTAGCCGAGCCTTGGATGCTACAACAGAGATTTTGAAGTCCTTTTGCAGTGCAGGGCCAAGGGCACCTTAAGAAGATAGAGCTTTTAGTGGGCACGGAAGACTTGGATTCATTACCCCATGCAGCACTTTACAACAACAACAGAAACAAAAGATTCAGGACACTCCTTGGGTGACCAGATCTTGAAGATGCAAATTCATGTGCAGAAAGAGGCAGCATGTTTAGTTTTTATAAATAGATAGATAGAATTTTTTTTTTAACCAAGTGCCATTAACATTCATCCCTTGTATCCCTTTTCCAAACAAGCTCAGTGTTGGGGAAGGAGCTGGGATGGAGGATCCCATGTAAGGCAGAGTAGGTTACGATGTCGAAGGCTAAATGTAAGGCCAGAGGGTCTGAGGAAGTGTTTGGAGGATGCTGGGAAGGTTAACAGAGAGGAGCAACAGGACTCCCCGTCCTGTTAGGAAGGAGAAGGAGTTCAAGTCCGCTACACGCAACACACGTACCCAAGGTCGTGGGATATTCAGAAACCAGTTTGTGAACACAATCACATGAGTGTGAATCTTTTAAGAGGAAGAAGACCATAGAGTATATTTGCAAATCTGAATTTCTATTTATTCCTTCATTGAATATAGAAGCGATGGTTATCTGATTATTAGAGATATTATTTTGGATATGTTACGTATTAACTCGCTATGGCTGGTACCCATGATAAAGTCTGTTATTAGTAACAACATAATTCTTTTTTTTTAAAAAAAAAAAAAAGCTTATTTTTCATTGACTGTATAGATTTATCTACTTAGTTGTGGTTTGCCATGTTAGTGTTTTTATTTTATTTTATTTTTTAAGTTGTGTTCTGATGATTTTTAAGAGCCTCTCCCCCCACCTTGATTTGAGTCCTGTGTTGACTGCAGGTATACAGTTCAATTTAAAAATCCTAAAGCAAAGAAATTTTATTTATAAAAAAAAAAAGAGTCAAGCAGCTGCATGCCTGAGGCTGTAAGGTCAGACCTTTAGGAATGAGCTGCAGTGCCTTTTTTTCTATTTACCCATTGACCACCCCGTCCCCCACCCACCCACCCATGCAGCTGTTTTATATTAAATAGTAAAGGTTTGAAACTTTCCGAGTAAAGTCTA
>NW_022196915.1:33767980-33773982 GCF_008632895.1 Mastomys coucha
CACAGTGCTCGTCTACAATATCATGGGTGATGTTTTATTGGTGCTTTTTGTTCACAGTGTTTTCTTACCAGAAAACAGTAGGAAGAAACACAAACTGTACAAGACACAAAAAAAACGATGCTGCTGATAGTTGGTTTTGTGTGTGTGTGTGTTTTCCCCTGCCCCTCCACCATGCTTTTTGAGTTTTCCTTTTTTATTACACAAAATCCAGCAAGCCAAGTAGCCGCTGGTGGGGCCTGCCTGCCAAGGGCTGCTTTTTGCACCAAGTGCTCAGCCTGGGTTGAGCTGGAGGTCTCTTTCTGATACCCAGGATGCTAGCCGCAGCTGGGCCCCACCTCCCATTCTCCCGAGGCGACACTGAGGGAAACCAGAGTTTCTTTTGAGGTGTCGCTGGCTGCCTTTTACAGAGTGGGAGTCTTCTCTGGGCCTTTCGTTCTTCTGTGCCTCTTGTAGCTAGCTAGTGCTGGTGCAAGGTTTGTAGATCTGTGTGTGCACCCCAGACCTGGGATGAGTGCTGACGGAGGGAGGGGAGGAAAGAGGATTGTGTCAGGCGGGCGGGCTCCCTTCCTCTGTAGCCTGAGTGGTGGCAGGTGCACCTGTTGGAAACAGACCCTGCAGGAGGAGTTGGACACAGAGCTGTCTTGATGCCTATGCTATGTTGGCTTTTCTGTTTGTTTTTCTTTTCTTTTCTTTTCCTTTTTTTTTTTTTTTTTTTTTTACAACTCATCAGAGATGTTTGCAAAGCAACTTTTTTTTTTTTAATTCCTTTATCTTGACTTAAAGGTGAATGTGTATCCCTCTGGGAGGAGCAAGAAGAAAGCAGGAATGTTAGTAATGGCAAACAGAAGACTTCCTCCCTTATTAATATAAAACCCTCACATATTTATGCCTAACGCAAGCTGACTTTCAAAGAGCTTCCTTTCGTTGCATGTCCTGCGCAGGCATCTGTATTGTACATGCATGCCTTTTGTCCTGTTTTCCTGTATAAAGTTAGTGAACAAAGAAATATTTTTGCCTAGTTCATGTTGCCAAGCAATGCATATTTTTTAAATTTGTCATACATGGAAAGAGCATGTTTGTTACATGTGAAAGCTCTACTGACACAGACATACTAATGTTTGAACATGCTCCTCTTTGCAAGTGTACAGTTTTCAAATGCTGTTGCCAGTGACAACGCCCTTGTGGTCTAAACTTGCTACAATGTATCTGTTATTCATTTCCTCCCACAGAAATAAGAATCATGGCTATATTTCATATGGTTATATTGAGAGTGAAGGGAAATGATTAATACAAGGTTTTGTAACACTGGTGTGTATACGTGTGTCTTTTTACTCTCTTCCTTTTATAAATATGATTAACTATTTTGTTTTTTAAAAAGTCTATTAGAAGTCAACCCTCAGTGAAGAACCAGCATGAACTCACTGGTTAACTCCGCTCAGGTGACCACACCCCGTGATGCCCACCATTAGCCGCCTCCTCCTTTTTGAAACAGATTGGGGAAAAGGTAGGCAGAACGAACATGGTTCAATCTGTGCCCAGAGTAAATGCCCAAGGTAAATGCAAACTACTATATGGTCGATAACTTTCTCCCACACTGACATATCTTGCACCTTTATCATAGCATAAAGAAACTGCCACCTTGGAGTCTTGGGACTTCATGTGGTTTGGACCCCATTCTAACACTTGTAACTCCAGTATGGTGACATAATACATGGTAACCTCTGAGTACTGTGTTGGTTAAGAGTATGACTGCAGAGGTAGACTTTAGATTGACATCTGGCTTCAGCATCCTCTAGCTCTGTAATGAGAACAAGGCTCCTAACCTCTCTATGCCTTGTGTTTGTGTTTTTGCTTAACCTATGATGATTCCACTTTTATGTCTTTGGACCTCCAAGCCAAAGAGAAGTGAAGACAAAACATGAGACAGAGGCTATCCCCACCTGTAACCTTGCAACCCCAGAGATCTCTAAGATAGCCTCAATGGAGACTGGATCAATGAAGTCTTAGTGTTCTGTTGCTGTGAAGAGAGTACAGCCATGGCAACTCTTACAAAGGAAAACATTTAGTTGGGGATGGCTTACGGGTTTAGAGGTTTAGTCCATGATCATCATGCCAGGCAACATGGTGGACATGGGGCAGACATGGTGCAGGAGAGGTAGTTGAGAGTTCTACATCTGGATCAGCAAGCAGCAAGAAGAGAGAATGACACTGGGCCTGGCTTGAGCTTCTGAAACACCAAAGCCCACTTCACAGGGCCACACCTCTGATAATGCCACTCCCTATGAGTCTATGGAGGCCATTTTCATTCAAACCACCACAAATGACCACACAGTGACTCCCTTTTCTTCAGGCTCAGCAGTTTAAGATACATTAAAATATATATATATAAATTGGTGCTTGAAAACATACAGAAATGCCTCATATCCTAAGACACAAAATGAAATTCCTCATAAAGTTAAATCTTTATAATGCAAACGAGCAATAAGACAGACACACTGGGGCTGGAAAAATGGCTTGTAAGAGCACTGACTGCTCTTCTGAAGGTCCTGAGTTCAAACCCCAGCAACCACATGGTGGCTCACAACCATCCATAAAGAGATCTGACTCCTTCTTTAGGTGTGTCTGAAGACAGCTACAGTGTACTTACATATAATAAATCTTTTTAAAAAAGACACACAAGAGAATATTGGACCTCACTTTGAAATGTACAGAATGGGAAGAAATGCAAGACTAAAGATCAGAGACCAGGGGAGTGAGTGGTTAGTACTGTGCCTGGAGTGGAGCTGCAGTACCTGGTCCTGGCAGCAAAGCTAGTGCTCTCTGGCTGTGTAAGGGAATGTTCAGTCCTAGAGAGGGGGCCTACATAGTGGAAAGCTCCCAGGGCATCCCACAGCCCTTGCACCAAAATGATGTAATTCCACTTATTAAAAAAGGAGTTGGTCCAGGCAGTGATGATGCAGGCCTTTAATCCCAGCATATGGGAAGCAGAGGCAGGTGGGATACCTGATTTTGAGGCCAGCCTGGTCTACAGAGCAAGACACCCCCACACACACACACACACACACACACATACTTAAAAACAACTTCGGAGAGTGATGGCATCCAGCACTAAGGAGACAGAAGCAGATGGATTTCTGGACTTCAAGACCAGCCTGGTCTACATAGTGATTCCAGACCAGCTCTGACTTTATAGAGAAGCCAAAAAAGAGAACTGCCACATTTATACTATAATGGTATAGAAGGGGCCACAGGTAGATTTAAGAATCTAAAAAACTACAGGCAAGTTATCAACTCACAGCCATTGAACAATACTGGGGGAAACCCACACTCTAGGAAAACCTTCTGGTTCATCCCATTGGTCAACCACCATATCTATCACCCACAGAAGAACACTGTTTCCCCTATGGACAATTTGCATCCCACTACAGCCCTGCAGAGAGTGTTTCATAGATGTTATGGCTACTGTCAACTGGACAGAATCCTGAATCACCTGGTAGCTGCCTCTAGGCACGCCTGTGAGAGGTGGTCTCTACTGCATTGAGATGAGAAAGTTTGCCCACTGTGGGTGAAACCATTCCTTAGCTTCAGTCTTAGACAGTATACATAGATAGAGGGAGTTGAGCACATGTATCCTTTACTCTCTGTTCTGATTATGTGATTAGCTGCCTGGAGCCACTGCCTCTCTAACTCCACCATTATGATGAACTGAAATCTTCAAACTATCAATTGAGATAAGCCTTTTCTCCATTAAGTTGCTTTTATTGGAGTATTTTTATCACAACAATGGGAAGAGAAACTAAGACATAAGACAACAGAATTGTACAAGCATCTCTGCTCTCTATGTCTGTCCACACATCTTGACACTTGAGTACACACCTTCCCTCCTTCCTTCCTTCCTTCCTTCCTTCCTTGAGAGTTTTATCCTCTGAGCCCTTAGCAGTAGTTCTGGAATCCCCTAATTCATTCTGTGAACTCTACTTGTGGTTACTGGTTGGCTTTTCCCATTTAACAGAATTCCAACTCTTGTCAGGTACAATAAAAATTAAACTCAAACTAGCCCCCTGCCACATTTTATGAGGTCAAGCAGACAAAATTAATCTATCCAATTCCTGTATAGCCACTGTGTTCTGCTTTGCTAGGCTCTGAGGACAATCAACAGGGTGAGATAGATGGTAGGGTTCTGGTGCCAACAATACCCCCAAAACAGAAGTCACTCATGGGTCTCAGAGATACCTAGAAATTGGCCCAAGAATGATGACCAGTTGGACCATTAGTCATGTCTCAGAGCTGCAAACAAAACAGGTGGGAACGGGAAGTGGGTGTATGGGCGTGTTGCTTCTGAAACAGAAGTCTTTGGAAAGTCTGTTATTAGAGCAGCGTTCCTAAGCCAACACTCAAAACTCAACTTTCCACATTCTCATTCTTGGCTCCTGCCCTTCATGGATTGAGAATGAAGGGTGGCTTTGTGTGTGTGTGTGTGTGTGTGTGTGTGTGTGTGTGTGTGTGTGTGTCTGTGAGAGAGAGAGAGAGAGAGAGAGAGAGGAGAGAAAAGAGAGAAACAGAGACAGAAAGACTGTGTGTCTGTGCAGCAGGAAATACAGACTAAGAAAACTGAGAGCTTAAGGATGGCATCACTGTGGCTGAAGGCTCTACTGGAACAAATGATTGTGCAGCGTGTCCTCCAGGCTCCAGCCTGGCCAGTCCTTCTCTTGGGCCAGCCTTTCCCAAGTGGCTTCTGTCCACAGACACTGACTCCTCTATGTCTTTAACTGTGGAATATTTTTAAGATCTTAAGTAGCTTCTACTTTAACTTTAAAAAACAGCCAGGAAGAATTTTTGGAAACTTTATAGAGCTTGAACTTTATACAGAAAAAGAGACTTTTCTGTTTGACTCAGAGAGCATGTTCTTTATATATTGTATTACATT
This sequence comes from Mastomys coucha, assembly GCF_008632895.1. Lineage (NCBI taxonomy): Eukaryota > Metazoa > Chordata > Mammalia > Rodentia > Muridae > Mastomys > Mastomys coucha. The sequence continues at coordinate 33,772,908 of NW_022196915.1, forward strand.
TTTTAAATTTTTTTCTTTTTTTTTGTTTTTGGTTTTTATTGGATATTTTATTTACATTTCAAATGTTATCCCCTTTCCCAGTTTCCCTCCCTCCTGGAAACACCCTATCACATCCTCCCTCCCTCTGCTTCTATGAGAGTGTTCCTCCACCCACCCACTTACTCCCACCTCCCCACCCTCAATTCCCCTACACTGGGGCATCTATCAAACCTTCATAGGACCAAGGACCTCTCCTCTCATTGATGTATGGCAAGGCCATCTTCTGCTACATATGCAGCTGGAGCCATGTGTACTCCTTTGTTGATAGCTTATGTTCTTCCTATGGGACTGCAAACCCCTTCAACTCCTTCAGTCCTTTCTCTAACTCCTCTGTTGGGGAACCCATACTCAGTCCAGTGGTTGGCTATGAACATCCACCTCTGTATTTGTAAGACTTTAACAGGGCCTCTCGGGAGACAGCCAAATCAGGTTCCTTTCAGCATGCACTTCTTGGCATCCACAATAGTGTCTGGGTTTGGTAACTGTATATGGGATGAATCCCCACTTGAGACAGTCTCTAAATGGCCTTTCCTTCAGTCTCTGCTCTATACTTCATTTCCATATTTGCTCCTGTGAGTATTTTGTTCTCCTTCTAAGAAGGACTGAAGTACCCACACTTTGATCTTCCTTCTTATTGAGCTTCATGTGGTCTGTGAATTGTATCATGGTTATTTGGAGCTTTTGGGCTAATATCTAAAAGTGAGTGCATAGCATGTATGTTCTTTTGGGATTGGCTTACCACACTCAGGATGATGTTTTCTAATTCTATCCATTTGCATAAGAAGTTCATGAATTCTTAGGGAAATTATACCTTTCAGAATAGTCACAAACAATATTATATACCTTGGTGTGACTTTAATCAAGCAAGTGAAAGATCTGTATGACAAGAACTTCAAGTCTCTGAAGAAAGAAATTGAAGAAGATCTAAGAAGATGGAAAGGTCTCCCGTGCTCATGGATTGGCAGGATTAATATAGTAAAAATGGCTATCTTGCCAAAAAGCAATCTACAGATTCAATGCAATCCCCATCAAAATT
>NW_022196915.1:33773992-33776054 GCF_008632895.1 Mastomys coucha
GTGATAAAAATTGCATGGTATTGGTACAGTGACAGGCAGGAAGATCAATAGAATAGAACTGAAGACCCAGAAATGAACCCACACACTTATGGTCACTTGATCTTTGACAAAGGAGCTAAAAGCATCCAGGGGAAAAAGAGACAGCATTTTTAACAAATGGTGGTGGTTCAACTGGTGGTCAGCATGTAGAAAAATGCAAATCAACCCATTATTATCTCCTTGTACAAAGCTCAAGTCCAAGTAGATTAAGGACCTCCACATAAAACCAGATGCACTAAAATTTATAAAGGAGAAAGTGGAGAAGAACCTCGAACACATTGTCACAAAAGAAAAATTCCTAACAACACCAATGGCTTATACTATAAGATCAAGAATAGACAAGTGGGATCTCATAAAATTGCAAAGTTTCTGTAAGGTAAAGGACACTTCCAATAGGACAAAAAGTCAACCAAAAGATTGGGAAAAGATCTTTATCAATCCTACATCTGATAGAGGGCTAATATCCAATATATACAAAGAACTCAAGAAATTAGACTCCAGAGAACCAAATAACCCTATTAAAAAATGGGGTACAAAGTTAAACGAATTCTCAACTGAGGAATACTGAATGGCTGAGAAATGTTCAACATCCTTAGTCACCAGGGAAATGCAAATCAAAACAACCCTGAGATTCCACCTCACACCAGTCAGAATGGCTAAAATCAAAAACTCAGGTGACAGCAGATGCTAGCAAGGTTGTGGAGAAAGGGGAACACTCCTCCATTGCTGGTGGGATTGCAAGCTGGTACAACCACTCTGGAAATCAGTTTAGCAGTTCCTCAGAAAATTGGACATAGTACTACCTGAGGACTCAGCTATACCACTCCTGGGCATATACTTAGAAGATGCTCCAACATGTAATAAGGACACATGTTCCACTATGTTCATAGCAGCCTTGTTTATAATAGCCAGGAGCTGGAAAGAACCCAGATGTCCATCAACAGAAGAATGGATACAGAAAATGTGGCACATTTACACAATGGAGTACTACTCAGATATTGAAAATGAATTCATAAAGGTGAGGAGAACATAACATCTGTCCCAACACCGGGAGTAACTGGGACCAGCCGGACCAGGCACACAGGAACTCTGCCAGCCCAGTGGCTCAGGTTCCTTCTGGTCCCACAACACCCAGAGGAAGCTCCATTCCTAGGTGCTCTAACAAGCCCAGGGTCGCAGGATCCCAGAATCACAGGATCCCAGAGACAGCTTGACTCTGAGGAGTTCTGACACAACCAGGATCACAGGAAGGACAGGCTCCAGTCAGATTTAGCAAGGGCAGGTAGCACTAGAGATAACCAGATGATGTGAGGCAAGAGTAAGAATGTAAGCAACACAAACCAAGGTTACTTGGCATCATCAGAACCCAATACTCCAACCATAGCAAGTCCTGGACACACCATCACACCCAAAAAGCAAGATTCAGATATAAAATCACTTCTCATGATGATGATATAGGACTTTAAGAAAGACATAAATAGCACCCTCAAAAATAAATACAGGAGAACACAGGTAAACAGCTAGAAGCCCTTCAAGAGGAAACACAAAAACCCCTTAAAGAACTACAGGAAAACAATCGAACAAGTGAAAGAAATGAGCAAAACCATCCAGGATCTAAAAATGGAAATAGAAACAATAAATAAATCAGAAAGAGAGACAACCCTGGAGATAACCTAGGAAAGAAATCAGGAGTCATAGATGCAAGCATCACCAACAGAATACAAGAGATAGAAGAGAGAATCTCAGGGGCAGAAGACACCATAGAAAACATTGGCATAACAGTCAAAGAAAATGCAAAAAGCTCCTAACCCAGAACATCTAGGAAATCCAGGATGCAATGAGAAGACCAAACCTAACGATAATAGGTATAGAAGAGAGTTAAGACTCCCAAGGTAATGGGCCAGTAAATATCTTCAACAAAAGTATAGAAGAAAGCTTCCCTAACCTAAAGAAACAGATGCCCATGAACATACAAGAAGCTTACAGAACTCCAAATAGACTGGACCAGAAAAGAAATTCCTCC
>NW_022196915.1:33776273-33776853 GCF_008632895.1 Mastomys coucha
AGAAATTTATTGACTGTCATCCAGTGGTCTCTCTAATTTGGTAATTGGAGAAATAGGTCCAATATTATGCAATCCATATACACTTTCTGCTTGTTTGTTCGTGACAATGTCTTGCTGTGTACAACATAATGGTCTTGAGATCTTGCTTCTCCTATCTTAGCCTCTCTATTAGTAGTATTGTTTATTTCATGTTTTTACACTATACTATGGTTTTCAGAACAGCTTACATATTTTAAAAGTATTTATATACCCAAAAGAAATGTAGACAATTAAATTGGGAGGGGTTTGTAAGAGAACAACAAAGAGAAAGGCTGAATGCTTTGCTTGACGTTTGTAACTCTTGTATCAAGTTACCACAGTAAGAGCCAAGATTTATATTTGCTCTACTAAATATAAAACAAACAAAACACTATATATTTATGTTCATTTAAGAAAATATTAGTAGTGATATATTATTTTGAAATATACAGTTAATACGTTTGGAGTTATCTAAAATTTATATTGAAAAAAACGTATTTTCAGTATTGCCATAGACAAGCATCTACAAAAGACTGTTAAATTGATTGTTGTTTTATATCAA
>NW_022196915.1:33777129-33791704 GCF_008632895.1 Mastomys coucha
TTACTTAAAATATGTTTTTAAATGTTAACAAATTCAGATAAATTGAAATCATGTAACTTTTCTTATTACAATGCAATAAAACTTAAAAAGAAAAGAAAGAAAAAATGTCCATACAATAAATTCCCTCTATAGTTATGTATAAGGAAACATTGCAAAACCTATAATGGTGTCTGTTGATGAGCTTTACATATATTTAAACTATTATATTATACATATGGTTAGCCTGCATTTTCCTATTGAGACTTAAAATTAAAAGAGGTGATGCAGGTAGATGTATACAATTTATTTAAATAAATTAGCATATAAGCATGTGTAGACAAAACAAAACAAAACAAAACAAAACAAAACAAAAGAAGAGTGACTCAGCAGAGAGGTGGTGGCATACATCTTTAATCCCAGCACTAGGGAGGCATAGGCAGGTGGCCAGCCTGGTCTACAGAGCAAGTATGAGGACAGCTAGGGCTACTCAAAGAAACCCTGTCTTGAAAAAACCAAAGCAAAACAAAACAAGAGTGAATCATTAAGTGACATTTTCTGAGAAGTGTTTCCTCAGGGTCAACACACACAGGCTGAGTTCAAGAGGTGGCCATGGCTGTACGTTTTGCAGGCAGCCAAACTTGGTATTGGAAGCGTCACTGGGGTGGTACTGATTGTGAAGGCATGAAGGAATTGTGAAGAGCCGCTGAGATTTGGCACTGTGAGGAGTCAGGAGAGGCCGCTGGTGAATGTGCAGCATCTGTGGCAGTTCAAGCCCTAGGACTGAAGGAGGCTGAGGTTCAGCACCAGGAAAAGAAGCAGAGAGTGAAAGTGCAGCCAGCGGCAGCAGGAGATGCCAGCATGGCTGCCGAGGAGAGAGCAGCATCTCGGAAGCAGAGGCAGTCTATGGGAGAGACCCATAGACACAGCAGCACTCTGGAGTCCCAAACCTGACCCCGCTGAACTTCGGTTTGACTCTCATCTGACTATGACTGTGCTCTGGTTCTTCCCAGATAGAGTAAGAAAGTCTTCAATTTATTTTGATTTTATAGGAGCCCACAGTTGGGAGACTGGATTTTTAGAATTTTGAGAGTTTTCCAGAGACTTGGGATTTTGAAAGTTGGAGGGTTTTTTTTTTTCTTTTCTTTTCTTTTGTTTTTAAGAGACTGACCTTTTAAAGCATTTGACTTAATTGGTAAAGACTCTGGAATTTTGAGCCTGTAATGGGTTTTTTATTTTCATATTTACTAAAATGAGATAGAAGAAAAAGAATTGAATCCTGCAAATTGTTCTCTGATCTCCGTATGCACACCATAGTGTGCCCTTGTGTGGCTCACCCCCATAAATAAATAAATAAGTCTGGAAAGAGAGAGAGAGAGAGAGAACGTGAGAGAGAGAGTGAGAGAGAGAAAGAGTGAGAGAGAGAGAAAAAGAGAGAGAGAGTAGTCTGGATGCTCATCCAGAGCTTACACTATTTTTATGTTGTAACAAAAGTACAAATTCTTATAGAAACTAGATATAATAAAGGAAAGGGAGAAAAAGTTTTTAGCTATGAGTCACTCACCCCAATTGCTTTAGAAACAGTTAAATGTAAGACCCCAAAGACAAGTTATTTGGGGAAACAATTTCTTAAGAAATATGAATCACAACTACTTTGGTATTATTTCCAAACATTAAAAAAAGAAAATGTCAGAGACATTAAAAGTAAAAGCACTTGAATTTTATCACCTTTATTAGCCAATATCTATTTAAAATAAAACAAGTAAAATAAGAAATATAATGTATAGTGCGTGTGACTTTTCATAAACATGTATGTATTTATATATTCACTAGCTTCTTCAGATTTGAATCAAATGCTGTGTGTAACAAATACATACCATTCTGTGTGTAACAAATACATACCAGGCTTTTCCCATTCTACTTCAAGACAATGGACTCCACTTCTGATTCGGAGTTTAACAATTCTGAAAAACAAATTCAAATACTAAGGCCTAAATATACTAATTATTTGTAAAATTTTAGTTTTAGTTTATTTACTTGAATTTACATCAATATTTGAGATAAAAATAAAAGGAATTACTGTTTATATATTCTTTGGGGAAAAAAAAAGAAAATGAATTCATGAAATTCTTAGGCAAATGGTTTTTGGTTTGTTAAGTCCAATGCAGGAAAAACAAAATGATACTCAGTCTCTCACCAGACTAGGTGGGACTTCAAGCAAACAGCTAACAGTCCTGGAGGACCCACAGGCAAATGTAATCAATACAGAGAGATTTAGCATCCTTTCCCTGAACCTCCAGAACATCTCCTAACAATGACCTGAGTCTTTGGCTTGAAAGATGGAGTGTATCTACACATCTTTGTAGATACAAAGGCTGAGAGAATACAGACACGTATTACAGATATCCCCCCCCCCCCTTCTGTTACTAAATGTGTCAAGCCAATCTCCGGGTGAAGAGCAGAGAGCAACAGCCTTCTTTCTCCCCTGTTCTCTGAGGCTGGGACAGCACCAGTTCCCCTAACAACCCTGCACAGTTCTGCTAAGATCCAGGATCTGAGCACTCGTTCGCCTGTAGTTTAGTCCAGTCCATCCGGGTCTGCCTCTAAGGTGTTCATGTTCACCCTGCTCTTCAAAACACAAAGATTTCAGGATACAGTCTTAGATCTGGGCTTCGAAGTCTGCCCTGTACATGTGGCATCTTGAGATTGGGATGCCAGCCAGAGGTCATCAGACCGAGATTCTCTGGGACTCACCAGGAAAGTTCAGTTACAGTGAGGGGGTCACACTTCATCACAAGACAAAACCTGAGTTGCTCAGGACACCCTCACTCCCTGGGTGCCTTCAGCCTCAGCATTATATGAGCCTAGGAAGCAGTCTATCCGAGCGAGGGTAAAGAAAATGGGACCCAGCTGCTCCACAGTATGGTGTAATGGCCCTTACAGCCCACGTGGAACCATAGACAGAGTTCAGCCCTGGCCTCTGAGGTCCCTAGAAAAGCTGCGTCATTCACCACAGAGAGAAGCTTCCGTTCCTTGTCCCTTAGAAGAGAGTGACACCCAAATGCTAAGAGCAGGCACCACAGTTAAGGGCTGGTGACTCAGTGAGCCTCAGTCATCACCGGCTCACAGAACTGCCTATTTGAACAGATATTCAGGCACGAGCTCTCTCAGAGGAGTGAGGAAAATCAGATGAAAGGGTTCCAAATCTGGATTTAGCATAAAAATGAAGGAAAGAGGTGCCCTAATTATCCCTCCTCAAACTCCTAGCAGTGCAATATGGAGGGAGACTTCTCCCACCTGGGAAGGAGAGAAAAGTCTTGCACATGAAAAGCAGAACCAAAATCCAACCAAATGTCCAGACCTGTGTTGTTAACCAGGTAGCCCCGGGTCTGTCTCCATCGCTGCCCCTCAGTGTTAGAACAGAGGCAGACTCCACCATGTCACTGACAGGTACAACAGAAAAGCAAATGTAGGCCTCTGCCCTGGAACTCAGTGCAGAAGCTCTGTCAGGAGAGGAAGCTAGGCAGAATTCCACAGCATCTTACTAGAGGCCAGAGATTGTGCCATCTGGACCCACCCAGACCCAGATCCAGAAGGGGCTGCCCTTCTCTGGCAGTCACTGGGAAACACTCAGTGTGGCTTTGTAATAAACTCGGTCCTGAGTACCCTCTACTAGTGAAATACTGGCAACGTACCTAGAGACTTGTGACAAACGGATACTCAAGGTTCCATCTGAAAATCAAACGGCAGAAGTGACCACGGGTTCTGAAGAAAGATAAACATCTTGCTTAAAATTCCTGGAAGGCAAGCCACAGACAAGACCAGAGGCTGACATCAGGAGTAAACAGAGCCCTTTGTTGTGCAGAGAACATCAAACACCAGCAAGCATCCCAATCACCCAGAGAGGAACCTCTGATCCCTGCACTCAGGAGGCAGAGATGAGCTTGAAGGCAGCCTGGTCTAAATATTGATGCCCCCAAAAAAGTTTTTTCCCAGGGAGGGGATAGAGATGGCTAGGGTTCAAGTTCAGTTTCCAGTTTCCTGCACTTATATCAGGGGGCTCACAATACTTCCAGCTCCAATGGATCCAATGTCTCTGGCCTCTACAGGCACCTGCACTCATACACACACATTCATAACCACATTCCAGTGCTCTAGGGGATCAGGAGCTCTCTTCTGTGCACATACTGAATGCTCATACACTGAGACAGACCCATAAATAAAAATAAATTTTAAAAAAGGAGGAGGAGGAGGAGAAGGAGAAGGGGAAAAAGGAGAAAAAAGAAGAAGAAAGAAGAAGAAGAAAAGAAGAAGAAGAAGAAGGAGGAAGAGGAGGAAGAGGAGGAGGAGGAGAAGGAAGAGAAGGAGAAGGAGAAGGAGAAAAAGAAGAAGAAAAAAAGGAGAAAAAGAAGGAGAAAAAGAAAGAAAAAGAAACTCATTTCACCTCTAGGGACTGCACCCATTGAAATGGAGGTAGAGAAAAGACAGTCCGTGCAAATGGAATCTGAAAATGGCGAAAGTAGACCATTGAGTCAGATAAATTAGACATTAAGTTGAAAGTATAAGAAGACACAAGGAAGGCCAGTAATTAGCAATGAGTTGATTTAGCAAGAGGAAATACCACTATAAATGTATGTGTACCTAGTAACCTAATTTTAGACCTACATGTGTAAGAAATACTAACACACCTGAAAGAAGGAATAAGTAATATCCAAGTGACATCATACTTTACCATTGTAAGAGCCACACGGACAGGAGAGGAATAGCAGACTTATACCGTATCCCAGACCAAATGGACCACTCAGGTGTCTACAGACTGTTCCGTCCAAATCTACAGACTATGAAGTCTTCTCAATGGAACACAGAACTCTCTGTAGGCTATATCATACATTGATCCTCAAGATTAACAAATTTTAAAAACTTGAAATTATGTCATGTCTTGAAGTATCAAGAAGAAATTAAGAAGGAAATTTTAAATTTTTCATGAGAATGGAAATACATCACACCAAAGCCTACGGGATCCAGGAAAAGCAGCTCCCAGAGGAAGGCTTAGGGGAGAGGGTGATATCAGCTGAAGAGCAAGTATGGGACATGGGAGACACAAGGAGGAAAAGAGTAGAGGACGCTCAAGGGGAGACGAGTGGAGCAAAGAGGTTGGGAGAGATGGGAAGGAGAGCCACAGGGGCATGGTTTGTTCAAAAATATCATTATGCTATGTGTCCAATACATCATATGATGATTTTTTTAATTATAATAAAAGAAAGGTGCTTGTAATAATGCCTACACCAGAAGTTACATTTCAAATGAGTACTCTATCACTCAATTCCAAGGAACTAGATAGACAAAAATAGGAATAACTCAAGAGAATAATAGGTGGCCATTGGCTGACACTGCAGATGGGGAAACAATCTCACAGCCACTAAGCAACTTGCTAAAAATCCTAGAAGCCTCAGAGCTCAGATCCAGGTGTATCTGTCCCAAATTCTGCAGGAAGAGACTATGGCAGGTTGTCTGAGGCACCGGGAAGGTCATAGGAACACTGGGTACAAAGACACTGTGATGTGTCTCCCAGCCTCTCCAGCTGCCATTGCAGCCAGAGACACCAGATACTGTGCTAGGTGCCTATCTCAGGGACATTTGGTCAAACACAGCCCAAGGTGATGGAGGGAAGCCACATAGCTGTGGGTTCCACCTAGCTGATTCTTTCAAATATGACCCTCTCTAATGCTTGGGCTCTGCTCCCAGGGATTCTGGCTTGATTTTTCTGGAACATGGCTGGGCAGGGGCATAAGCATCCAGACAACTCTAATAAGCAACAAGTGTGAGCGCCAGGCAGCCTTTAGAGCAGCCTGTATACTATATCCTGAGTATCAGATATTTACATCGTGGTTCATAACAGTAGCAAAATTACAGTTATGAAGTAGCAAAGAAATAATTTTATGGTGGGAGGGGGGTCACCACAGCATGAGGAACTGTGTTAAAGGAAGGTTGAGAACCACTGCTTTAGTGGAAGGCACTTCTCTTTATTGAGAATAAAGAACAAGTTCATGCCTCACACTACTCTAAGGTATCCTGCCTCCAGCATCCCCCAGGCCAGGCAGAATAAACTGAACTTTCAGCACGACCACTTCTCAAGTTTATCTTTCTGCTGACTTGCGATGGAGCTTGCAGTGCCCACCACAAGGACTCTGGTTCCTTCCTTCCTTCCTTCCTTCTTTCCTTCCTTCTTTCTTTCCTTTTTAAAGATTTGTTATGTATACAGTGTTCTGCCTGCATATATGCCTGCACGCCAGAAGAGGGCACCAGATCCCATTATAGATGGTTGTGAGCCACCATATAGTTGCTGGGAATTGAACTCAGGACCTCTGGAAGAACAGCCGGTGCTCTTAACCTCTGAACTGTCTCTCCAACCCAAGGACTTTGTTTTATAAAGTCGATAATTTTCATTAGCTTGGTGAATTTGTTGCCTGCAATGCACATACAGCACATGGCACTTGGGTGATGCATTAGCTGGAATTCCCTAGCCCAATTCCATGCACCTGATTTAAATTAGGTTCCTCTCCATCAGCAGATGGTCCTAAAACATTGGTGCCTCTAAAAGCACAAAGGTTCCTCTCTCTTCTTAGGCAGTGTACCCTACATGGCAGCTGGGACCCGACTGGTCGTAGCTGTCATCAGTGAGACAATTGTCATGTGCACGGCAGGGGAATAAAGGCTTTTCTTCCATGAAAGTGAGATGTGTTTCTGCTCACACTTCAACCACCAAAACAACAGGAGGCCATGACAAGCACTAAGGGGCCTGGGAAGTACAACCCCACTTTGCCCAGAAAGGGACTTTGAGTTTCGGGGCAGTATGGTACCTTCCTCTCAGCAGAGAACACATGAATGGCTCAAAGGGTTTGAGGGCTCTGGGTCCTCGTCTAACCGAGGCCCAGGCTCTTGTGGACATTGTCCTATTAGAGAGAGAAACTGGTTTGCAGCATCTCTGAAGGTCCTCGGGTCTGAAGGAGTGCACTGTGACATTATTGGATGAGGTAAGAACCTGACTCATCTGTACCCTGCAATCCTGTCACCAGTCTCAGAGTCCAGCCCAGCCCCCGCTCACCTTCACCCTCGCCTCTGTAAGATCCCACCAGTCCCTGGGCACCAGTTCCCTCCACAGCACCTCTCCAGCTGGCCTACAACCTGTAGCTCACTCTGCTCAGACTGAGACAAGGGTCAGGCACTGCCGGCAGGTGTGCACTGAGAAGCCACTCCTGCCTTCAGGGCCCTTTGAGCCCCTCCGACTCAGTCTGCCTTTCAAAGGCTGGTTCACTGGAGAGTCTGCAGGAAGCCAGCAAGCCTGAGCCTTTGAGGACTGTCTGCATGGCTACAGTGAAAGAAACAGCAGAGAGTGCGGAACTCGGGCTGCTGCTTCTCACAGCTCCCACCAGCTGAGGGGAGTGACAAGGCCTCGGTATAGACACCCCCACACACATTCCTACTACACTAGACATAGCACACCACAGTGCATACACACTATATACAATATCACACTATACGCCACTATACCATACATATACAACAGCATAGCACACCACACACACACATACCCATTACACTATACATATCACACCACAGCACATAGAGTATCACACCATATACCACTACACCACACATATACAACGTATTACCACACTGCACACACACGCTATTATATATATATGTATATGTATGTGTGTGTGTGTATATATATATATATGTATATATATATACACACACACACATACAGCTCCTCCAACTCCAGTACACACACACACACACACACACACACACACACACACAGCTCCTCCAGATCCAGTCCAGGTAGGCTAAGCTCCTCCCATCCTGCCCCTGTGACTCATGGACTCATGAGCACCAAGGGGATGGAAATAGCACCCTTGGCCTTCGCTTCTTGGCAGGAGAGGCTCCACCCTGTCTAGATGTGACCCAACCCCACGCCGACTCACAGACACTATCAAAGTGGTTTGCTTTTAACGGTTCAACAGAAGTTTGCTTTGGTTCAACAGAAATTGAACATTAATCCTGGGCTTGCCTTGGCCACGTCAGAAAAGCACTGGAAACCAGACAGATTCTCTGTCTGCATTGCAATCTGGCTGCTTCCTTCAGTATAATGAAGGCTTCTCCTACCTGCGTGCCTCAAAGAAGAGCCGTGTGTCTCCAGGACTTGGCTTCGAGTCCCTGGTGTCCAATTTCCTTGTTCAGGCCCCATCTCTGCTGCCTGCCGCTGTGTATCTTTAAATGGATAACTCAGTCTTTCTAGTGTCCTCATGTGTGAAGCAAGAGTACTACACAGCGGTACTTTGAGCAGGGACTCAAACCCCATCCCTGCCCTGGAATACAGTGAAACCCTCCCTTCCCTTCTGGATGCAGGGCTGGGTGATAAGATAACATCACGTATGGTCCCTGAACTTGCCAGTTTTCACAGAGTGCTGGTACCAGCTTCCACAAGTCCTCTCAGCCAGCTCTCCTCCTCTCCAGCAGCATAGAAGGGCAGCCTGGAGAGCTGTCCCCTGCTGACCAAGGACCAAGGGTGTTCCGAGCTCGAGTATGCTGAGATCCTAGAATGGCAATGATGCTGGATGTATTTCTTAATGTGGGTAACTTGTATCAGTCACACATCGATAGCCAGTGGTGGAAGACACAACCCAGGATCATTCCCAGAATCTTGCTCATCTAAGAAGCACCCACAAAGGCCAGGCATCCTGTGGACAGACTGCATCTTCCCTCAGAATTCAAAACTGTTGCAGTTCCTGCTTGCAGGTTGGGTCTGAAACCCAGAAGCCATGAGCGTCTGACACCCTTGGTCGAGTCACATTGGAGCCGCTGAAAGGAAAAGTTCTGTAACTCCCACCACTGCCTTGTGTCCGCTAGAAATGGACACAATGTACTAGGCTGTGAGTGCCAGGAGGGCCAGGGGGATACGATCCTATAGAAGAGCATTGAGATGGGTAAAGCCTGGATTGTCTCCGGGAGTCCTTCCTTCTCCTGCCCATGGAGAAATACTTAAACAGCATCAGGAAGGTAAGATGAGAGAGGGAGAACAGGATCAGCTGCAGGTATCAGTCCAGAGCATGATGGGGGAGATGGGGGGTAAAGCACTATGCAAGTGTAAGGTTTGGGTTCTTCAGCCTCATCACCCAGAACAGAGAAAGCTGGACAGCTTGATGCATTCCTGAGAGTCACTCTTCACCCTGCAGGCAGAAGCAAACTGACTTCCCCTCACAGCCCAGGCTTCTGCACAAGCTTGCACAGATACAAATGCAACAACAGCAATACACACACACATACATGACAGATCACACACACACACACACACACACACACACACACACACACACACGTATGTTGTGTGCTAGGATTTACCATGGTAAAGGAGAGGTGATATAGCCCTCACCCTGATGAACACACAGGCCTACTTCCCATCAATTCCCACGGCTGCTTTGCTAGTTCTGTTTGTAGCATGTCCCACTCCCACCCCCACAGGATTGAGGAAGGAACTCCAAGCCTCCTGCTGGCTAAGCAAGCTCTTTGCCACTGAGCCACAGCCCAGCCCTTCAGTTCTGCATCTCTCTTTGTGATGACGAGGACCTCAAGACCTATAGGGACCAATTAAGCAAAAAATTTAGTAGTGAATGTCACAGTTGGGCAATGTAAGAGGAAGTTCCAAAAGGAAGGGAAGCCATGCACCCAGTGCCCTCTGGTGGACAGTGTGGCCTGACTTTTCCCCAGTTCCTCCAAGAGGGGGCTGCAAAGGGCTCTAATGGAAGCTGACCAACTTTGTTGGGCTCCGTGCCACCTGATGTTCAGGGAACCTAAATGAGAAAGATGTCTTTGCCTTTGAGACAACACGGTCTCTCAGACCACAGCACCATCTGGTCTGGGTTGTGGTCCTGTCCTGGTATCCTGATAATAACTTAAATAAGATCATTAAACCATCCTGGATACCCAGTCACCAGATCCTTACATGAGTCACTCCCTGCTCCCTGTTCTCACGCTTATATTGACTTCTGTCTTTCTTAATTTTACAGCTGCAGCTCAGAGATGGCATGATTCCCATCACACTACTTATAAATGTGGGTGATTGCCTTAGATTTATTTGAAACATACATATGTCACACATTCAAATTTTGCAACAGTCTCTGAAGGCACATCTTCCCATCATCATACCCCCTGAACCCTAGTCACCGCAGGGGCAGCCTGCCATTACATTTTTGTCAATTTTTCTATATATATCTTATGCATATAGCAGTTTGGTTTTGCTTTTTTTTTTTTTTTAACACACAAAAGGTAGATGCTACACACTGTTGGCAACCTCTCTTTTCTTCTCATTTACATCATGGAAGGTCATTCTGCAGCCATGAAAGCCTGCAGCTGCCTCATTCTTTTGGAACATCCCCTGGATAGACTAAGCATGTGAGCTTTGTCCACTACTGATGTTGTGAGATGTTTGCCATTACAAACACATGGCAGTGAGTGAGTTTCCCTGTCCCTGTGCCTTCCACACAGTACAGCTGCTGACTTAAAGGGTATATGGTTTATGGTTGTTTTTTTTTTAAGATTTATTTATTTATTTTATTTATATGACCACAATTATAGCTGTCTTCAGACATACCAGAAGAGGATGTCAAATTCCATTACAGATGGTTGTAAGCCACCATGTGGTTGCTGGGAATTGAACTCAGGACCTCTGGAAGAGCAGTCAGTGCTCTTAATCACTGAGCCATCTCTCCAGCCCCGATTTGTGGTTTTGACAGACGTTATTAAACTTCCCTTTTATTGTTGTACCAATTAACCCTCCCCTGGGACTTACTGACTCTGAAACCAAGGACATCATGGCCCATGCCCTTGCCAAGCCCTCGAATTCATGACTGGGACTTCACTCCCCACAGGAGACAGAAGGCAGCCTTGGGGCCCTTCGTTGAATATGAAGCCCCACCCAGGAGCAGGCGGAACAAGTAGCCAGCAAAGCCCATGAGTCTCCTACCCCACCAGCCTTGGATTCTGGGTGTCCAAGAAGCCCAGCTAACTCCTAGTCAGCATCTGGAAGAGATGGGAAATTGGGATCCTGGAGTCGAGGTGGAGCCTTACAGATGTGTCCATGAGCACAGGCAGGCAGGAAAGCTGGTGGCCAGCTCTAATGTGTGCATGCACCCGACATCTAGCCCCCCGGCAGGTGTGTCAGTTCAGGTAGAGACCCCAGAGAGCTCCATGGGGCAAGCGTTCTTACCTTCCTAACACCTATAACCCCAGCAGGGAGGCTGAGGCAGGGGGTTCAGTCTCCAATGCTCTAAAGAAAACAATCAGCCCGTTTAGGTCTCAGTTAGTTGTCCCTCCTGGCATGTCTGTGAACAGAGCAATAGTATATTTTCAACTCAAAATACTGTAGATGTGGTATGAGTTGTTCTGGATAGTTCTATATCACCTCAACACAAAGCTAAAATCACCTGAAAGGAAGGAACCTTGGTTTAAAAAAAAAAAAAAAATGCCTTCATGAGATTGGACTGTACACAGCATACATTTTCTTTTCTTTTTTTTTTTTATAGATTTATTTATTTATTTATTTATTTACTTATTTATTATAGTAAGTACACTGTAGCTGTCTTCAGACGCACCAGAAGAGGGCGTCAGATCTCATTACAGATGGTGGTGAGCCACCGTGTGGTTGCTGGGATTTGAACTCAGGACTTTCAGAAGAACAGTCAGTGCTCTTAACCGCTGAGCCATCTCTCAAGACCAGCATACATTTTCTTAATTAGTAGTTGATGTGGGAGTGTCCAGCCCATTGTGGGTGGGGCCATCCCTAGGCTAGTGGTTCTGGGTTCTATAAGAAAGCAGGCTGATCAAGTCATTTGGAGCAAGCCAGTAAGCAGCATCCCTCCATGGCCTCAGCATCAGCTTGTCTCCAGGTTCCTGCCCTGTTTGAGTTCCTGTCCCGATGTCCTTCAGTAATGAACAGTGATGTGGAAGTGTGAGCCAAATAAACCCTTTCCTCCCCAACTTGCTTTTTGGTCATGGTTTCATCCCAACAATAGAAACTCTAACTAAGACCTGAGTGGCAGTGGGGATGAAAGGAATCTATCTTAAATTGTTAAAGATGGGAGGCACACAGGGGTCCATCACATGATCCTGTTGACTGTCGTACCTGCCTATGAGTTTTTGAAATAAAGAGGAGAAGAAGAAGACAGAGAAAGTAGCCTGCAGAGAAGCTTAACTCAAGTGCTTTGCTAGGTGAGGCAGAATGAAGATCAAAGAAAGGCCCAGAGCTCTTTCATCAAGCTCTGAAACGCAAGGAACTTCAGCTGCAGGATCCTGGGTGGACACCAGAGTCTGGGACAGCAAGTCCTCCTGGAACAGCCTCCAGGAAAGAAACCTCTGTTCTTGTCAGTGCTGTAGTCTGGCTGGACTGGGCAGTATCAGAAATGCGATTTACATCAGAGGAGCCTGTTCATTCTTGCCCTACATCGTTGCTGGGATCATAATAAAAAGACTGGCAGCTTTGACACACTAAGCCAGTTCAATCTTTATTAAAATCTTTCTTTTTCTTCACACCGTGTTCCCAATTTGCTTCTTTGTCCCTGGTATCTGGAGTCATGCATTCTGATATTTGTCTCCAAGATTGAATAAGTTTGACAGGTAGTCCACGGTGAAGGAAAGGTGGCATTCATTTCCTAAAAAATGTATTCCACCCAGCAAGGAAGACTCCCCCCTCCCCTACACACACCTCTGGGTCTGCTGCGGCCAGTCCTCCAGAGCCTCTCCAGTTTGAATGGTTTGGGAGGAGGCGTCCCTAGATGTCTGGAAGATATTGTGGTTGCTACAGAGCTTTGGGAACTCATAAACATCCTTAGTACTAAAACTAGCCTGGTCTAACAGGACCTCAGTGGAGACCTGTCATCTCTGGCCTGGCTTCACCTTTGTTCCTGGTCCTTTGTCTGGCCAAAGGGACCAGAGCTTCATGTTCCACAAAACTCCCAACCCTTCAAAACAAGCATGTGCCTTCTTATCTCGTTTATGTGTTAGCATGGGCTATGAATTACCAAGTTTACATTTTAAAGTTGTTTCTGTTTTTTAATTTGGTTTTCATGTCTGGTTTTCTCAAGACTGGATCTCACTGTGCAGCCCAGGCTGGTCTGAAATTAGTAATTCTTCTGCCTCAGCCTCCCTAGTGCTGCAATTTCAGGTGTGCAGTGCCAGATGCACAAATGTTCACACACACACACACACACACACACACACACACACACACCATACACTTTTTTTTTTTTTTTTGAAGCTGAGCATGGTGTGTATACCTGTAACCCCAGGAGGTGGAGTCAGAAATATCAGGAGTTCATGGTCTGGAAGACACTGTTCTCTTGCTATGTTCCATCCTCTCTGACTCTTACAGTCTTTCTTCTCCCACATAGCTCCCTGACCCCTGAGAGGAGAGGTTTGATGAAGACATCCCATTTAGGATTGAGTGTTCCAAAGTCTCTCACTCTCTGTACACTGTTCAGTTGTTCCATCTACTGCAGGAGGGAATTTCTTTAATGATAACTGAGTGAGACACAGATCTACGGAAATAGCAGAATATCATTAGGAGCCACTTCATTGCTGTGTTCCCTTAGCAGAACAGTAGCATTTAGTTTTCTCTTTGGTCCATGGCATTCAGGTTCTTGACCACCTAAGCAGTGTCAGGCTTTGGTTCTAGCTCATGGAGTAGGAATTAATTCTAATCAGACCGTGGTTGGTTAGTCCCACAATGTTCTCGCATAAATGTATCATTCAGTCAGGTTACTGCTGAAAACTGGAGCATTTGCAATTGGGCTGATGGTTACCTTGCTCCTTGGTAGCAGGCAAAGTACCTTCCAGTACCATGAACACGAGTCAGTGCTAGTGAAGGCTCTAGTTAGTGACCAGCTCAGTTTCTCCATGTTCAATGAGATATATAAGTGTTGTCTTCAGCAGTAGGGCCTTACCATCTGTTTGTGGGGAAGAAACAATTAGCCCTGGCAATAGCCTGAACTGTTTAGGGGTTTCCATGGGGCCCTTTGGCCAACAACTCAATTAAATGTAACACATTCCTGACACTGGAGGTGGCAAGAAATGCCTAGTTGTGTTGCCTTTCCATTATTTAATGTATATATGTTTCTTGTGCTTTTTCTTTGTAAATTATTATTATTATTATTATTATTATTATTATTATGTTTTTATTATTGTGTTTTTATTATTATGTTTTTATTTGCCTATTTTTTCTACAGAGAGGGAGGAGAGAAGGTGTAGAGTTGTATGGGTGAGGAGGTGAGGAGGATCTAGGAAGAGATGAAAGAGGGGAACCATGACTAGAATATATTGTATGAATCTGTAGAGCCAGAGAAGTTGGGTACAGAGGAAAGGATGAGGAGGGACACATGGATCTCCCCCCCTAGATGGGGAAATAGAATAGATTTTATGGGCAGACTGGGCATGGCAGGGGTGAGGTGGGTAGGAGGGATTAAGTGAGGAGAGGGAGCCGGGCGGTGGTGGAACACACCTTTAATCCCAGCACTTGGGAGGCAGAGGCAGGCAGATTTCTGAG
>NW_022196915.1:33792033-33808676 GCF_008632895.1 Mastomys coucha
AAGAAGAAGAAGAAGAAGAAGAAGAAGAAGAAGAAGAAGAAGAAGAAGAAGAAGAAGAAGTTACATCCTGGTATGGTGTCACACACCTTTAATTCCAGCACTTGGGAGGCAGAGACAGACAGATCTCTGAGTTCGAGGCCAGTCTGTTCTACAGAGTGAGTTCTAGGACTGTCAGGGCTACACGGAGAAACCCTATCTGAAAACAACAACAAAAACAAACAAACAAAAACTAATTAAATGATTCCTAATGATAATCTTATTCAGCCATCATCAGAGAAGCTTCCATCTATAGCAGATGGGAATACAGAGACCCACAGCCAGGCAGAGAATGAGAGGCCTTGGAATGCACAGCTCTAAATGGGATGTCTCCATCAAATCCCTCCCCTTAGAGCTCAGGGAACCCCATGGAAAAGGAGGCAGAAGTAGTGTGGAAGCCAGAGGCAAGGGAGGACATGAGGAGAACAAGGGCCCCTAAATCAACTAAGAAAAGCTCCTGAGTCCACAGAGGCTGAAGCAGCAAGCACAGGGCCTACATGGGTCTATACCAGGTCCTCTGCATACACATTATAGCTTTCAGCTTAGTTTGCTGTTGTTGTTGTTGTTGTTGTTTGTTTGTTTGTTTGCTTGCTTGCTTGCTTTTTGTTTCCTGCTTTTTTAAAAAAAGATTTATTTATTATTATAAATAAGTACACTGTACCTGTCTTCAGACACACCAGAGGAAGGCATCAGATCTCATTACAGATGGTTGTGAGCCACCATGTGGTTGCTGGGATTTGAACTCAGGACCTTTGTAAGAGCAGTCAGTGCTCTTACCTGCCGAGCCATCTCACCAGCCCATTTCTTGCTTTTTTTAATGGGACTCCTAAGTGTGTGAGCAAGTGGATCTCTGATTCTTGTGCCTTCTCTTGGGGCTCCTATCCTTCTGTTGGTTTGCCTTACCCAACTTCAATGCAACAGGTTTGTCGTTGTTTGTTTGTTTATCTCCCTATATTTTATTTTGTTAAAAAAAGAACATATTGTATAAAAAATTATTTTCAATTAAAAAAAAAGAGTTCAAGGTCACTCTCAGCAATATAACAAGTTCAAGGCCAGCCTGGGCTGCATGAGATCCTGTATCAAAAAAGAAAAGAAAACAAACATTGAACTTTGAAATGCACTGATTTTAATACATGGAGAAGAACAGAAAAACCCAGGGAGGCTATGTAACTGGAACTGGTGGGAGTGTAAAGTGATATTCATACATTATAACCAGTTAGTGTTTTCTAAAACCTTCAAGTACATACATGCCTCACACCTGCATCCCATTACCAGGTGTGTCCATTGTCCAGGAGAAATGAATGTGCACACCCATGTCACGATGGCTTCTTTCATAAACCCCCAAACAGAGTGAAGACATGAGCCAGGTAAGTCCATGGTCAAATGTGGCAAACAATGCCTGTACAGTGGAATACTATTCAGAAGGAGAAAGAGAGCAAGCTGCAGATTCACATAAGAGTTCAGATGAATTTTGAAATGGTTAAGGTAAGCAAAAGATGTTGGGCAAAAAAGAACACAGCTGGGTGATTCTGTGTCTATGTGATTTCAGAACGTGTGTACTCAACCAGTGACAATAAGCTAGATCAGTTTAGACGTTGGAGGAAAAGAAGGAAGAATTGTCTAGAGTAAAGGATGTGTTCCCTATCTCAGATTTGATAGTTTCACATTCTTTATGTAAATCAAAATTCCCCAACTGGGTATCTTAAATATGCGAGTTTTACATCAGTTATATTCTAACAAATTAGCAGGTCTGGGGGCCAAAGGAGAAAAACTAGTTTTAACAAGGGTAATCAGGAAGAGGAAACCGAACAGCTTTTTCTAGGGGTGCTTGAAGACCCCAGCAGCTCCAGCTGAGGGGGGCCAGAGGAAAGGCCCCTCTCTCTGGCCTGCCTTGCTGCAGTCTGACCTTGGTTCACTCACCATTTCCTGCTTCTGTGTCTTGTTTGTGAGCCCTTCCCTGGACCAATCCCTGGAGCAAGACTGACCCAACAGGCCACATACTGCGGGGTTCCCCACAGCTAAGCCCTGCAGGACATGGGGTTAGTGAAGTCAGGCAAACTCAACATCCCTTTCCCCTGTTCTGTCTCCAATTTAGAGGCTAAGGGAATGTGGCTTAGGCTGATGAAGTGTGGTTATGGGAATGACTGGAAACGACTAGGAAACTCTGGGAACGGCTAGAGGAGCCTTGAGTTTCCTGTATCAGAAAGAAAAAGAAAAGGGAAAGAACAAATGTGAGTTATGCTTCCTTCTTCCACTCCTCCTGGGTGGAACTGTGAGCAGGAGGCAGGAGACACAGGGTCCAGGGGAACAGGCACCCACCTTCCGACTTTCTGTCCAGTGAGTGAAATAACCCCTCGGCGGCAGACACTATTCTCAGCTCTCTGATTACCTTAGCTGAGTGATTCCTCCCCAAGGGAAGTCTAGATGCCACAGCAATGGGGACAAGAACTCAGGAACTAGGCAGACAAGAACATCTGCAAGAGGTGTATGACAGAAGCCAGAGGAAGCAGGAGGGGAAGCCACTGAAGGCAGCTGAGGCCATGACAAACAGGAACACATTCAAGAGAGACTGAGAAAGAATAGCTATGGAGAGGGGAAGAGTCAGCCCCAAGAAGTCTGGTGTGGATACTTGAAAAGGCCTCCAAAGTTCTGACTGTACAAAGGAGTCGGTACTCACTCTTTGGACTGTAGATACACATAAAGGGACAGATGGTCGATGTGACTTGTACCCTCCTCTGCAGCCAGGCGGGGAGCACCTTTTCTCATTCTACAAAAAGAAAACCCACCAAAGTCAAGGTAACCAGGGTTTGGAATTTCTGGAAGTGTGTCTTTCGGCAAAGATCGCCACTTAACTCCCACACGTTGTAGATTGTAAAGGGGTGGGGGTGGAGGTCCTAGCAATAAGAGCACTTATAATAAATGCAATGGTGGGCTTTTATTGATTTTTTCATTTGTTTTGGTTTTTTTGTTTGGGGGTGGTTGTTTGTTTGTTTGCTTTTGGAGACAGGGATTCTCTATGTAGCCCAGGCTGTCCTGGAACTCAGATATCCTCCTGCCTCTGCCTCCTGAGTGCTGGGACAGTGGATGTGTGCCACCACCACCCAGCAATTATTGATCTTGCTCAATGAACCACAAATACCATTTTCATTCCACTTACAAGTAAGGAAGCTGAGACTCAGAGAGGTTAAGGAACTGGCTCTGGCCACATAGCTATGGGCAGCAGCATGGAAATAAAAAGCCTGGGTCTTTCCTCTCCTGGAGTCCCACAAGAGAGGCAGTTGGTTGAGGGAGAGGTTCATGGAATCCTCCAGGTCCATTTTCCCACTCTGGCCTAGCTCATAAAGCCACAGGCTGCGTTATTTTTCCAAAAGGAACTTCTGGGTAAAGTAATGCCATCCTCCCTTATGCTCATAGTGGATTTGTGCAAGGCTGGGAAGAAAGGTACAGGTACCCTGGTCGACAGGGAAACTAACCACCTGAAACTGCTTCTGTCTGCGAACGCTGAGATTCATGGCCGCTGTCAGCATCACTGTCACCATGATGATTTATATGCACTGAGTGTGCTTTATTAATGGAGCGATGACTCTTCACTGCATTCTTGATATGGATGTTGTTATTATCCATATGGTCTGTAGAGCTTAGATGACCTGCCATAGCCCACACGGCAGACAACAGTTTAACACACAGGTCCCGGGACAGAAAACAAAGCCTTGATGGCACTGAGGTAGGCTGGGAGATAAATCCCTACCGTGGTACCCTCCAAGGCCCGAGACCCTCTCGAGGCCACAACCAAACCATCAGTGACCCCACGGTGCCCCCACTGGGACAAGGGTTCCACACCCAGCTCCAGAACCTTACCACTACAACCTGTGCAGTTTAGCTTTTCCCACATACCTCTGATAAAATATACCTTCCCGCAATGTTGAGCAGTTGTTCCACTCCTGAGACACTTCAAGTTCAACGAACCGGTGGGAAAATGTCTTATGAAAATACATCAGATTATGAAAGAGCACTATGAAAAACATACCAGCGACTCGAATGTCATTAATAATGTGTTAGCACGCAGTAAATTCGACCAAATTCCTCCAAACTCTTCCAGAGAATGGTTCCCCTCTCCACGGCAGCCAACTTCATGGGTCACCCTCTCTCCTCCCACCTCTTCTCTTACCACTAAAAACTTTGCATGGAGGCCTGAGGTAAATCCCTACCACAAGGCTCCCATATTCTCAGCCTCTGATTTCTAGAGATCTATGCATCATTCAGGAGTGCTATTACCTCAGAAGAACATAGTAGATCTGAAAATTTTCGTTCCCAAAATGAAATTGGGGTACCGTGTAAGCCTTTTTAATCAATTTAACTCAGTTGGCTTTGCCCAAGGTACTTCAGAGTCAGGAACCAAAGTATGAATTCCTTAGTCTCTGTCTTCTCATAACAATGAACAGGTAGGTTGAATTCTCTTGTAGGCTGCCTCTCTGTTTTATTTGTGCCTAGATCTAATATTAAGAACCAGAAAAGGTGAATGTATATACATACATATATATGCATACATATATATACATGTATATGTATGTATATACATTCACACATACATATATACATACATACATATGCTTCTAGCCTCCTTCTCTCACTCCCTGGAACTCTTAGGGAGCACCTACCAGTTGGGGTTCATGAAGGGACTATCTAGCCATGCCTTTATGGAAGCAGCTCCCACTTCCTACCCTGGCTAGAGAGAAGCCAGTAACCCTCAGACTTCCTGGCCCCTGGAGTTTTGTTTGGCTTTTTATTTATTGAAACTGGCTGCCTTAGGGTTTCCATTGCTGTAAAGAGACACCATGACCAAGGCAACTCTTATAAAGGACAACATTTAATTGGGGTTGGCTTACAGGCTCAGAGGTTCAGTCCATTATCATCAAGGTGGGAGCATGGTAACGTCCAGGCAGGCATGGTGCAGGAGCAGCTGAGAGTTCTACATCTTGTTCCAAAGGCAGACAGGAGACTGGCTCACAGGAAGCTAGGAAGGGGGGGTCTCAAAGCCCACCACCCACAGCAACACGCTTCCTCCAACAAGGACACAGCTCCTAATAGTGCCTCTCCCTGGACCAAGCGTACTCAAACTACCACACCAGCTAAGCATGCCCCGCCTCGTCTTCCTGTAACCAGGTCAGTTTCAGGATCTTTCAACTGTAACAAGTGACACTAAAGACACTTTCACATGCATCATTGTGGGTCTATGTACAGGGTGACGTCAGTGGGAATCCATAGGGCTCTGGCCCTGCCTCTTGAGGCTGCAACTGCTCCTGAGTTGGTGGCAGGCAGCAAGACACAGTGGGCAGCTAGGGGCCAAGGCTGGGACCACTGGGCAGTAAGTAGCTGCATTCAGGCTTACACACCTGGCTGGGTGGGCTAGACCAAGGTCAAGTGAAAAAAACTTCAGGAGAAAGCTGGAGAGATGGCTCAGCTTATAAGACCACTGACTGCTCTTCCAAAGATCCTGAGTTCAAATCCCAACAACCACAGGGTGGCTCACAACCATCTGTACAGCTACAGTGTACTCATATACATAAAATAAATAAATAAATCTTTAAAAAAAAAAAAAAAAAAACTTCAGGAGGGAAAACTCTTCCCTGGAGTGTTACAGCTCAATGAGACAGGCATCCTCAGATGATCTTTGGTGTACTTTATTCCTTGTGGACAGGACCTCATAAACATTTGGTGGTAGATTGGGATCTAGAGACAAATGTTTTCTGTTGGCTTGGTCTGAGATGTTAGTGATGCCTCATCTGTGTGTGGGAGGACTTTGGGTGTTATTCCTACATGACTGATTGTCACAGTCCTCTCCCTGGGGTATGCTGGTCACGAGTTCCAGGAGAAGAACCTGGTCAGGAGTAGATTTAAAAGCCTGTCATTCTCAATTAATGAGAATTGCTGGGGTTCCTGTATCCACTCGACCTTACTAGGCTTTCTGTCCGGTGTCTACTAAAAAACAATAGACACAGATTAGTGTTTACTAAGCCGATTGTCCCCCAACCTCAGACCCAAAGCAGCAACACTGAAGAGAGCAGACCCACTAAAGCCCAGTGGGAGTTGGGACCATCTGTTTGTTCGCATATGTGATGGAGAAAAAGAAACAAAGGTTAGCCCTTTGCAAGGGAAACCCACCCCTGAGCTGGCCAAGTCTGTGACTGAAGCCCAACCACTAAGCCTGTTGAGTCCTGCTTTTCCTGCCAGCTACAGGCCTAGCCCAGCAAGACAGCCTCCGACTACAAGCCCCACTCATGGATGATTGAAAACAGACACTTAGGAAGATGAGTCTTAGGCTCTGAAGACTAATGGTGAGCACTCTAACAGCCCTCTGCTGCCTGGCAGCACACGCCAATTTCAGCTTCGTAAGTGCTAACTAACAGCATTTAAGCTCCACCGTCTGGAAACCACGGAGCTCAGAATAGCCCTGCCAGCCAATTCCCCACAAGGAGGATAGTCAGCCTCACATAATCCAGGATATTAACAACGAAATACTCATGTCACCTTTCAAACTGACATATACATACACACACACACACACACACACACACACACACACACACATATATATATATATATATTTGCCATTTGTATATTTGTTTATAACTAAGGGAAAGCACATACAGCCGGTTAGTAGCACACACATCAGAAGTGACGGCTTGTGTCTCCAGTCCTAACATTCTGCACAGTGAGATGGAGGATGGCTAAGCTCAGCTGTTGGAGATCAGCTGGGGCTGCATTGGTGAGAGGTTAAAAGCCAACAGGAGACAGAAGGTGTACACGTGGCCTTGTCAATACCAAAGGTTTTCTTGATTGTTTTTATGTCCTGGGGTTTGGGAGATGGCTCAGTTCAGCAAGAAAAAGAAGTTCTGAGCAAGAGTGACGACTAGAGTTTCGATCCCCAGAGCCCAAGTCAATGCCTGGTGTGCATGGCGGTTCACGTGTGATCCCAGTTCTTTAAGGCAGCAACAGGATCGACCAGAGCAAGATGGCCACCTAGACTGGACAGTTGGTGTGCCCTGGGCTCAAGGGAGGGAACCTATGTCTATGTATAATGTGGAAGTCAACTTAGGAAGACATCTAATATCAACTTCTACATCCGTGTACACCCACATATACACATGTGCACACACAGGAAGAACATGCATTCATACACCATATACACTTGAAAAAATTCTAGGGTTGGCAAAATGGCTCAACAGAGAATCAACCCCTACAGCATCTCTGACCCCCACATGCACACCGTGGTACACACATGCCAGCCACCCACAGACTAAATAAATAAGTATAACTGTTTAAAATTTTGGTGTTAAACTTCAATAGGAAGAAGGAAACGCACAGATATCTATCACATCCATTGCTTACAATGACAAAAAAGACACCCTGAGTGTCACACAGCAGAGACTGACTAAGTAGACTAGAACTTTCCATGTCGTGAATGACAGGCAATCAAAATAATGGTGCAGAGTTATTTAATGATGTGGGAAATGAGAGTTACAATACAATGCTAAATGGAAACACCAATTTGTAAAGTAGGTCAGTTCCACTTTTAAAAGGATATGTACAGGTGTGCATAAATATGTGTAAGAAATCTGTTCTTTGGAACTAGATGTTTCAGAAAGCAATGACTATCAACCAGTTAATAGTGGGTATGGAAGATGTGCAGTGTGTGTGTGCATGCATGTATGTGTATGTGTGTCTATATGTGGTATACATGTGTGTCTATGTATGTTTGTCTATGTCTGTGTATCTGGTGTACGTATATGTGTCAATATGTGGTATATGTGTATGTATCTGTATGTGGTGTGTGTTATCTGCCTGTGTATGTGTGTATCTGTCTGTCTGTCTGTTTGTGTGTGTGCCCGTGTGTCTGTGTGTCTATCTGTGTCTATGTATGTGTGACTGACAGGGTCTCATGTATCACTGACTATGTAGCTGAGGTTGACTTTGAACTCCTGATCCTCCTGCTTTTGCCTTTCACCTGTTGGCACTACAGGCATGTGCCACCTCACCCACCTTTATCTTATTTTATCTTATTTTATTTTATATTTTATGTAGAGTCTTTTCTTTACTTTCAACCCTCCCCACCTTGAATGTGCAATAATTTCTGGTCAGAATTTTACACTCTTGTTATCTAATGCCCTTCATGGTTAAACCTGCCTATCTGGGCTCTCACTGGTCTTTGTTTTATGGAAAATGAAGGCAAATGGGAGTTTTAGACATATCTAGGACATTTCAAATTGGTAGAGATGAAAACAAGCCTGAACTGGGTGGAATGTCCCAAGAACACATGGCTACAATGTGTCACTGGTCTAACCTGGGAGCTATGTCTTCTGTGTCCCTCAAATAATCATAGTGCCGGAACTTTACCTTCCAGAAGACCCTGCCAGTGCAGGCCATGTTATCCCTTCCCCTTGGAAGAGCGGCAGAGGACTGCTCCCACAGCAACCAAGACAATGCAGCCGGAACTGACCATCTTAGAAGCAGGCAAGCGCAGAGGCCTGCAGATCTAAGTGCACAGCCAGACACCCAGATTTTGAGTCAAGTGTGAGGCTGACTCACCCTTTGAAAGTCTTTTCAACAGTAAGACGATGCGCAGTAGCATCAACCCAAGGAAAGTACATATTCAACCAAGCAAGCGATGGCCACCCAAAGAAAGAAAACGAGTGATGTTTTTACATGGTCAAAATTCCTTGCATGGTAATAGTTACTGGACACAAGTGGGACCCTGCAACGCGACCCTGCAATGCCTCCTTAAAGAGTGAGACTCTTGTCAGAAACAGCCATATGAAAAGGGACTTCTAAGAACCCAAGTGACAGGGCAAAGGGACACAAGCCAAATCATAGTTCACAGCCAGCCAAGATTGGCCAAGTGTCTTGATAGCATAAAGACTAAATATCAGTGTTTAAACTAAATGAGTTGTTAACACAAAAGACACCACTGAAATCTGACCTCTGCTGGCCACGTCTCATGGCATGTTGTCCCGCCTGTGAGAAGAGTCCTCAGGGAGGGCCAGCCTGTGTCCGATCCGATCACAGGCCAACGGCCAGCCTGTGTCCAATCAGTTTCAGCAGAGCACAATATTCCTGAAGGACATGAGCCCAGGCCTGCTTCAGATGTGCAAATTACACAGCTCGCCTCTGACAAGAGAAGGCTTGATTTGGAAACAGTCTGCCTCTGAAAGGCCTTGAGCTCTCTGGGTACCGCTATGTCTCCTTTCACACAGGAGTCACAGACAATTCTAAAATTCTCTTCCACTTTCTGTATAGTAAAGATTAGGACTTCTGGGACAGATTACTGAGAATTACCAGCTGATGGAGCACAGGTATTACCTGGTCTGCAGACTCTGTGTGTGTGTCTGTGTGTGTGTGTGTGTGTGTGTGTGTGTGTGTGTGTGTGTGTAAAACATATACATACACACACATATATGGCATGTCCTTATATGCCCCATAGCATGGCATGCAACCTGCCTGAGTGAGTCTTGACCTCTGACTTTCATACACTCACACTCACACATACACACATACACACACACACACACACATCACATGTGCCTCGGGCCGACCCAGTCGGGGTCCCTCAACCGGGGAAAATTAGGGTTTCACATATATACTCATAATATACATATGCTCACAATACACCCACAATAAAATTTAAAGAGGCAGGATTTTACTTTCCAGGCTACCCCAACCCCTGGAGCCCAGAGAATTGAGCTAGAAAGACTGGAATCTAAATGTTGGAGGCCCTGACTACCTGTGAAGTATAACTTCAGAAGTCACAGAAGAGTCATGCTGGGAGAATGACCCACACACTAAACCCCAGCCTTCATGGGTGCAGTGACCGGTCAGCTACTGTCCTACTCTCTGGAGCTGAACCCTTAGGTTCTGAACTCTGTGTCAAGCCCTAAACTGGCCACAGAGGGCCTGACTAGGGAGCAGTAAGGAGAGACGGCCACTCTCAACTGCAGCTAAACAGTTCAAGTGTCTGGGGCCCCTGAAGACCAGGGGGAAAAAATCCGGGGGAGAAGTGCTCCTCATTACTCAACATTGATTTTTCTTTAGAACAATCTCATGCCTAGGAGAGACAGCAGACACTCAGCAAACACCTCTAGAATGCTAGCTAGGTGAGGAACCCAGAAGTAGACTGGACCCTGGACCTCCCAGGTCAGAGCCCAGGATAGGGATGGCAGGTGTCTCTGATCTCCTATTTTTATTGACCATGAAGACGGAGCTGTCGGATACGTGCCACATACAAGCCCACACACGTGCACTTGCACACACGCACATCTAGGAAAAGAGACTCTGTCTCTTGCTTATAATCAAATTATCCCATTTCCTGACCTTAAAAAAGAACAGCAGGTTTCCTTAGAAGATTTCCAACCTTATTAGCCACAGTGGGAAATGATGCTTTAATGGGGCTATGATGGTCTCAGCCTCGGGTGTCTGTGTACGCTGCCATATTACTTAGCAACACCGTGGCCGTTTAGGTTTAATTTCCTAGCTTGCCTGATAAGGAGGCTGCAAATGTAATTTGCGAGGCTGCAAGCTGGGCAAACTTGCAGGGCTATTAGATGAGTCACTGGGTGAGCCAGGCCACTGTGCCCAGCTCTGCGGAAGAAGAGAGATGAGCTCTGATCCACGGGGCTGATACCGCTGAGGCAGACGCAATTTTCCAGGTGTCTAGGAGCTTGCTCCACTCCTTCCCCTCCTGCTTGCTGGGTTGTTGCCACCATTCATTAAGGGAAGCTTCGCTCACCTCTCAAACCTCGTCACAATCATCTTCTAGCTCTCTGGGCTCTGCCTGAGAGCTCAGAGCTTGGTGAGGCCAAACAACAAAGGTAACAGCAACAATAACAATGATGAATTAGCCCTAATAGCAGCAACAGTAACATTTGAAGCACTTGGTAAACACTAGGCCAGAGCTTTAGGTAAACTGTTTCTGTTGTCTCCCAGGCTTCCCCAGAAAGTAGGCATTACTATGACTCTACTTTTCCACTGAGGAAACCAGAGTTCAGAGGGTGACAACCAGGTGGAAGACAATAGAGGGTAGGGGACACGGCTGCCCGCTGAACAGAGGATGGCTTGCCAAAGGACCTAGCTCTCACCCAGCACCTACCAGCAGAGCCATGACTTTTACTGCTCTCCAAGGATCAGGAAACCTGTCATACAAGGTTGTATGAGCTGACTAATTCAGTTATTTAATAATACCTTCATAACTAAACCCAACATGTCTGCTAGGGCCATGACCCACACACCTGTGTACAGTCTTCTCATCGGAACAAGCAAGTAAACTCATCAAAAGACCCACTCCAAACTGACATCTTTCCCTCCATGAAAGTCTGCTGTCCCAGCCCTCCGAGCACCCCTCCTTTCAGTGCAGCCCTAATCTCCCAGGTGCTTCAGCCAATTACTGGTTCTTTGTGAATTTCACATCATGTCCTCCAATCCCACTCATCTCCCCGCTTCCCTTATACCTACCTTCTATTCTGGCAACCTCCCTGCAATGGAGAATAAAGACTCTCACTGTGGAAGCTGTAGTGTGTCCCATAGTCTCACCATTTGTCCACAAGTCTTCTTTTGCAAATGTTCATTGCAATGATTCATTGGTCTGGTACAAGGCCTCTGACTTCTGCTACACTATCAATACTGGAACCTCAGATATCTGGGACTTTTCTCAGATAGCCTGTTGTTACCCTGGGTCATGGAGACCTTGAAGCTTTGGTTCTGGAAGATCAGCCTCTTCACACACTCCAGCAGTTCATTGATGGGGTAGATGTTGTAGTGGGCCAACTCAAAACCCTGGATCTGGGCCCGAGAGGTATCTGAGCTGGTCAGCCCACCAGCTCTCTCATACCCACACCACCAGGGCTGACTGGCCTGTCCAATGCTGCAGCCAGCAAGGGGCAGAGCCAACTCTCCTGCTCTGATGACCTCAGGCCCAGCTCTCCTGCCTGCCTTAGGTGGCAAGGGGCGAGGAGAGGGGTATCTCTCCACCACCCATAATACCACATGGCAGACAAACGGCAGGGCCAGCTCTCCCATGCTCATATCTTCTGGGCCAGCCTACCCACAACTCCTACCACCAGAGCTAGCTCTGCTGTGCTTCCTGGGTGATGTGTGAGGTCAGCCAAGATTCTTAACACCTTGTCTCCTCCTCTCATACCTCAAGTCAAGCTCTCATGGGACCCCCATCAGCTCTATCTTAAACACAGAGCCACAGTCTCTTTCTCACATCTCTAGTGTGACTACCTTGTTTCAGGCCAGCATTGTCTCTAGCCTGGATGTCACAAGCTACCTTCTCCCCTACTCTAGTCTCACCAGAACAGCCCCAAGTGTCCCCATCGAACCCAACCAGTCCAGATTCTCTGCTCAGGGTTATTTACTGGCTCCTACCCTGCTGAGTGAAAGTTCACATGCTAAACGGCCACAAGGCCACTGGGAACCCCAACCCACCTGCAGAGATTCATCTTTCCTGCACCCCAGACATGGCACCTCCTCTTGGCTGTTGTCATTCACCCAACACACTCCAGCCCCAGGTCCTAGACACTCACTATTTCCTTGGAAGCTTTCATCTGGGTTCCTTCTTGGCTCTTGTCACCTCCTTGCTCTGGTCAATCTCCCTCAAGTTAGAAACAGTTTCCTGGACAATGCAAGTAAGTAGCAATCTCCCATCGCTCCTCCAACCTCATCCTCTCCGATTCTCACTACTACCTGCCCT
Organism: Mastomys coucha; assembly: GCF_008632895.1. Lineage (NCBI taxonomy): Eukaryota > Metazoa > Chordata > Mammalia > Rodentia > Muridae > Mastomys > Mastomys coucha. The sequence continues at coordinate 33,804,812 of NW_022196915.1, forward strand.
GTCTCTTGGTTCATGTTATCTGTCCTCCAACTACAGCACAAAAATAGGGAGCTTGATTTCTTCTCTGCTATATCTCCGGTATCTTAGAGCTGGCCTGGTGCCTACATGCTGTTCCTTAGATATTTGCTAAATAAATGAGAGAGTGAATGTTCCTGTGGGATGCACTGCTATACACCCTGAGGGTAGCACACACATGGGCCTCATGTTGGCCTCATCACTCCTGTGTGATGTAGGAGGTCTGCTGTCTGGCTATTATCACCGGCACCTCCACCATAGTCATTGCTAACAAAGTGATCTCAGCGTTTCATGACAAGCTGAGAAAAGACAGGGACTGCTGAGTCACCGGTAACTTGTGATCTGTGTGTGTGCTTTGCCCTGGATGAACTAAGAAACAGCTCAGTCAGAATGCTGATTAATTTAATAATTAGCCTTGGAGAGATATGGAGGCTCTGTGTGAGGGTTGAACATTTTAATCCTTGACTATATGTACTGGCTGGTTTTGTGTGTCAACTTGACACAGGCTGGAGTTATCACAGAGAAGGGAGCTTCAGTTGGGGAAGTGCCTCCATGAAATCCAGCTGTGGGGCATTTTCTCAATTAGTGATCAAGGGGGTAGGGCCCCCTGTGGGTGGTGCCATCCCTGGGCTGGAAGTCTTGGGTTCTATAAGAGAGCAGGCTGAGCAAGCCAAGGAAAGCAAGCCAGTAAGGAACATCCCTCCATGGCCTCTGCATCAACTCCTGATTCCTGACCTGCTTGAGTTCCAGTCCTGACTTCCTCTGGTGATCAACAGCAATGTGGAAGTGTAAGCTGAATAAACCCTTTTCTCCCCAACTTGCTTCTTGGTCATGATGTTTTGTGCAGGAATAGAAACCCTGACTAAGACACTATAGAAGTAGATAACAGTGCTTTGCTCATTTGTCTATAGAAGTTATGGTTGTACTTTGCTGGCCTTAGCTTTATACTTTTACTTGAACACTTCTGTACTATGGTGGCTTGCATGGGAATTGACCCCACAGTATCAAATGTTTAAATACTTGGTCCTCGTCGGTGAAACTCTTTGGGAAGGATTAAGAGGTGTGGCCTTGTTGGAGGAGGTGTGTCACTGGGGGCAGATCTTAAGGTTTCAAGGGTCTCACCATTCCTAGTGTGCTCTCTGCCTCCTGCTTGTAGTTTGAGATGTGAGCTCTAAGCTGTTCCTGCCACGGCACCTTTGCTCACTATCATGAGGACTCTAACTTTCTGGAACTGGAAGCCTAAGTAAACACTTTCTTTTATACGTTACCTTAGTCATAGTGTTTTATTACAACAGAAAGTAACTAATGCATATACCATAGGAAAATAGATGCAGCCCAACCTTGGTATTTCTTTCACATAAACAAAGGTTTCTTTTTTAAATGGGCCAAATGATTCTAACTTCACCCATGTCCTAAAAAAAAATAATGTGTAGACAGAATAACAATGGTTAGGTACAGGTTCCCTCTATAGATGTCATGTTTTCCTGCAAGCAGCATGGTGTGGTCAGCTCTGCCCCTCTGTCCGGAGGCCCCTCTGTCTAGGGCATGACCCACTTTGATAACTATATGCGACATCCTAAGATGTCTACTCTCCCTGGCCACCAAATCCTGCTCGACCAAGAAGGGAAAGCAAGGTATGGCTCTTCCCAGTGCTGAAACTTACTCAAGAAAAGAGCTGAGCCTAAAACCTGATAAGACGCATGCTTGCACAGAGGAGGGGAGAGCTTCCATCCAGGCATCGGCACTAAAGCTGATAGAAAAGGCTTGACAGAGATGCAACCCATTTCTTAAGGGGCAGGTAAATGGTACCACTGGGCAAATTGTTATTTACTGAGGAACCCAATGCATGAAGAGGATACTTTCGTTAGACTCTTGTTCCCTCTGAATCTTTCCATTGTCAATAGCTCTCAGGTCGATATAGTCCTTCAAAGATGCTGATGTGGGTGTACCCTTCACCAGAGTCCTCTCATGGTCATCCCTTTTTGTCAGCCTCCACTCCTCTTCTGTAGATGTGGCAGAATGCCATTGTAATGTGTTCCCCTGCCAGCCGATCTAATTCCCCAACCTAAGAAGGGATATTCTTTTTCTTTTCTGAAGAGACACAAATCACAGGACATAATAGAGAAACTCACAGAGAATGGAGGGTCACCAAAGAAGGTGAGTGTTCGGGAGAGCTTGGATTATACAGGGGCAGATGGAGGCATGTTAAAAGTGAAAGACAAAGGCATTTTTTAAAAAAGATTTATGGGACGGGATGAATGTCATAGACCTAGACACACTTAAGCCAGAGTGACAGCTGCAGGAGGGCAGACTAAGAAACCATGGTCTTCTTTCTGCCTCACAAACACAACAATTCAGCAGCAGTTCCCAGATAAATGTCCTTCGCGAAGAATCTGGAGGCTAATTGAAATGGTGCTGTACACCAGGTGAATACAAAATCAGACACACTGAAGCTGGTGAGGAGATGCTCTGCCCCTGGTGCAGAGCCACACTGAGAAGAAGGCTCCCTACCTCCCCGCTTCTCCAAGAGCAAGAAAGCAGTCTGTCTCTTCCTGTGTCTAGAGCTCCTGGTTTTCCGAGGAGACCAGAGGTCTAGCTTCGGCCTCACTAGGCTTCAGTTCTGATATGCTTAAAGCAATCTAGACTGAATGAGCCTAGGGGGAAAGAAAGACAGCGGTTTGGATTGGAAGATGCTATGGATTTTCCTCTGTGCTAAGCCCAGAGTGGGTGAACAAAAATAAATAAATAAAATAAAATAAAAAATAAATAATCCCAGTAATCAGCTTCTTTCTGAGCTGGAGACTATTTAAGCCAAGCAACCAACCAGTGCCTCCTTTGTCCAGAGATCTGTCTTGCCCATGCAGAGTTCTGGAAGGCTGACACTAGCCACGTGGAGGAAGCAGAGATGGTGGTTTGGCCTATGGCTGGAATGGCCTCCTCTGCCAAGCTCACTCAGCACAGCAAACAGACAAATCCAAAGCTGCCTGCTCTGCTGTAGGAAGGGAAAGAGATGCAGAGGATCTCAGAGTCTCTGGTTAGGCTGATGTGTGGCCGACAGTCTGGTCATGTTGTTTCTCATGCACAGTGAAAGCTGGGAGAGGTGCCTGCTTCCTCTAAAGCATGAGCAGTGTCTTTCCTCTTCTTTCTCCCCCCACCCCCTGGTTGGTTGGTAGGTGTGTTGGTTGGTTTTTAAGACAGGGTCTTTATGTGGCCCTGGCTGCTCTGGAATTGAGACTAGACTTGCCTCAAATTCACAGACATTGCCTACCTCTGTATCCTGAGTGATGAGATTAAAGGCATGCATCATCACACACAGCAACAAGGTAAAATTTCAACAACAACAACAAAAAACAGATAATATCAAAAGGTAGGCTTTCATTGCTGTGAAGAGACACCATAGCCAAGACAACTCTTATAAAAGATAACATTTAATTGATGCTGGCTTACAGGTTCAGAGGTTTAGTCCATTGTCATCATAGTGGGAAGTATGGTAGTATACAGGATTATATGGTTCTGGAGAAGGGAGCTGAGAGTTCTACATCTTGATCTGAAGGCAGCCAGAGGAGACTTTCTCCATACAGGTGAGAATTTAAGTGTAGGATCTCAAAACCCCCTACACAATAACACACTTCCTCCAACAAAGCCACACCTCCTAGCAGTGCCACTTCCCATGGGTCAAGCATTTTCAGACCATCACAGATATCAAACATAACAATGGAACTGAAGCAGGATATAATATTTGAATTGAAAATTTCACTAAAGATGTTCAACACACCAGATCAATCAGAAAAGAAGAAGGAGAAGAAGAAGAAGAAGAAGAAGAAGAAGAAGAAGAAGAAGAAGAAGAAGA
>NW_022196915.1:33808686-33816695 GCF_008632895.1 Mastomys coucha
GGAGGAGGAGGAGGAGGAGGAAGAGGAGGCAGAGGACGATGACGATGATGAAGAGGAGGAGGAGGAGGAGAAGAAGAAAAAGAGGAGGAAGAAAAGAAGAAGGAGGAGGAAGAAGAGGAGGAGAAGAAGAGGAGGAGAAGAAGAAGGAAGAGGAGGAGGAGGGAGAAAAAGGAAGAAGAAAAATGAAGGAGGAGAAGAAAAAGGAGGAGGAGGAGAAGAAGGAGGAGGAGGAGGAGGAGAAGAAGAAGAAGAAGAAGAAGAAGAAGAAGAAGAAGAAGAAGAAGAAGAAGAAGAAGAAGAAGAAGAAGAAGAAGAAAGAGAAGGAGGAGAGGAGAAGAAGAACCTATGAATGCAAACATACTCTAAGAATGATTTGAGTCAGGAGAACACAAAGAAAGAGTGAAAAGGGATGGAGGAAGCTGAAGGTACTTAGGAGATGCTAGAATGTCAACTGATACACACATTATCAGAGCATTAAGAGGAAGTGTCCTGAAAGTTTACTCATAGAAAACCCCCAACATCTTAGAGAAGGAAATGTCCATATTTAAGAAGACATGAGGACCCCCAAATAGATGGAAACTAAGAAATCTAACTTTTCTTTGTGGAAACACACTATAATCAAACATCAAAGTCAGAAATTTGAAAGCAACAAGCTACAGATGGCTTGTCCCCCTACCACTGTTCAGTGGTGAGTTGATTTTCATGGATTTTTAAATTGTTCCCTCGACTGTTCACTGGTGTCATCCCTTGGTGGTCAGAAACAGCACTTGGTTTAACTTTCATCTTAACTTGTTCAGATTTGTCTCATGGTCTAAGTTCTCTCTCGAGGTACTTTTCTTCTCATGGCATGTCTGTGAGACACCAGTCAAATTTTCATCAGAACCTTTATAAGCACGAAGGGATTGAAATCGTGATTTCAAAGTGCTAGTTATAAAAGACAAACAAAATCAAAAGTCCTGTCAGCATAAGAATGCTATGCTCAGCAAAAATGTCCTTGAAAAATGAGAGGGGGCTGGGGCGTTAACTCAGTGGATTAAGTGCTTGCTGTGCCAACATGAGGACCAGAGTTCAGATTCCCAACACCCATGTAAAAGCAGGGCACCATGGTACCCACCTCTAACCAGAGACAGGTGGTTCCCACGAGCTCACTGGCCAACCAGCCTAGCCAAACTGGATATCCTACGTTCAGTGAGAAACCTTAACTCAAAAAATAAAGTGGAAAGTAATCAAGGAAAATATATGAAGTCCACTATGACCTCCACATGTACACATTACAATATGCACATGTGCATAGAGCCACAGGAACACATACATATAGCACACAGATACACATACATACATACAGACACACACACACACACACACACACACACACACACACACATACACACGAGACTTTCCTAGACAAACAGAACTGAAAGACTTCATCAATCAGACTGGTCTTATAGTCTGAAGTCTAAAAGGAATTGTTCAAGTTGAAATGAAAGGATGTAATACGTTTGCATGGGAAAGTACTAAGTCCATTAATATAGGAAAATATCTAGATACATACCAAAGATGGCATCATGGTAATGGGAATGAGGACATTACTGTTTGTAAATACAAAATATAAAAATATGAAAGTAGCTATATCCAAAGTAGGTTAAAAGACACATAGTATGATTGATGTAAATTGCTAAGTCAATGAAATGTATCACTTTGCAGGTGATTGAAGCTACATTGTCACCAGTTAACAGTATACTGTTACATTTTATATGCCTATCAAGAAAAGAAATGTGGAGGTTATACAAGGAGAACGGAATTGAAGCTTATTTTTTTAGCTCTCTAGAAAGACAAAGCATAGATGCCCGCTCCTTGCCGGCAGGTCCAGGTGAGAGGAGAGGGGTCCAGTCCCGTCAGGGTCTCTCCCAGGCTGAGTGGGATGGCGGGTGTCGATGGCCCAAAAGAAACACACCAAGCCAGGAGTCTTGTCGAAGCAAGAACTCAATTTTATGGCATCAGTCTCTCACTTAATAAGTTCGAAACATAGGCAGGGAGATTTTTGGTTGGGTAAGATGATGTAGGAGGTGGGGAAGAGTGATGGAGGGTATGGAGTGACTGACAGGACCAATGGCAAAACTCTACCTCAGCAGTTGAGGGCAGAGGCAGGGCCAAATAGGTCTTGCTGAGTCACCCTGATACGGAAGTGACTGAGACCTGTCTCAAAACTCGAGCAAGGCTCAGGTTTATCCTCAAGGCCCAAACCAGGGCCAAAATGGGGCCCAACTCATAGATATATCACTAGCTGATTTTCTCATTGCCATGACAAAACAAGGTGAAAGATTTGTTTTTGGCTGACTGTTTCAGAGACATTTTAGTTCATTAGAATAGAAAGGCTTGGCCGAGGATGACAGAGTGGCTCTGAGGTGGAAGAGTGTGGTAGAGGTATGTTCACGTGGCATGAACAGAAAAAAGACAGAAAGCGAGCCAGGACAGAGAGTACACATATCACTTGTTTTTCTTATTGCTGCAACCAAACACCTGACAAGAAGCACAGTTGGTTTGGACTCACAGTTTAAGAAGCAAACCCATTCAAGGCTGGCAGGAGTGTGGGGAGACTGGTCACATTACACTCACAGTCAGGAAACAGGGAGCAATGAATGCTGGTGCTCTGCTCCTTTTCTGCTTTTTAATTAGTCTGGGACATAGCCTATGGGATGGTGCCGCCCACGTTCAAGCTGGGACTTCTCTGCCATATTAAACCGGTTCTGGAAATACCTCCGTAGACACAAAGGTCTGCTTCTGTGACCACCTATGTCTCTTCACCTAGATCATGAGGATTAACCATCACACCTCTGCCCAACACATCACTTGAAATTCCCAACACATTACTTGAAATTATAACATTCCATCCCACTCCTGGTCCCTAAAGTCTCATTCACGTACATCTCATAATACAAAATCCATTTAGTCCATCTGTAAAAGTCCTTGTAGTCTTTAACTCTTGAGGCTTAACGAAATCTATTAACTGTGAACAATGACAAAAATAAATAAATTATGGAAATAGAGAGATGACTCAGCAGTTGAGAGCACTGGCTGCCCTTCCAAAGGACCTGGGTTCCATTCCCAGCACCTACATGGCAGTTTACAGCCATGTATAATTTCAGTTCCAGGGGATCTGACAACCTCTTCTGGTCTCCATGGGCACTAAATACATATGATATGCAGATATACATTCAGACACAATACTTATATATACATTCTTTATCATAAAACAATAAGTACAAAAATAAATTACATAATTTTTATATAAAATGGCACAGAATAAACATTTTCATTCCAAAATGGGAAATGGGGGCATACAAATCCATTAGGGAAGCCAGGCAGTAGTGGCCCATGCCTTTAGTCCCAGCACTTAAGAGGTAGAGGCAGGCAGGCAGATTTCTGAGTTCGAGGCCAGCGTGGTCTACAGAGTGAGTTCCAGGACAGCCAAGGCTACACAGAGAAACCCTGTCTTGAAAAAAAAACAAAACAAAACAACAAAAAAAATCCATTAGGGAAAACAGTAAATTCCGCAGCTCTTTGTCCAGTGTATGGGGCTTTGGCCTTGACTTCATCAGCTTAGGCAACCAAAAGCACCCATCTCTCCTGCCTGCAACTTGCAAAACGTCTCTCTTGGGCTGGCTTTACCCTGTGCCTGCAGCTTTTCTCTGGGGGCATCCCAGGGTCCTGGAGTTTCCACCAATCCTTAGGTTTCACCTTCACAACCTTATACAACGGCTACGACTACCAGAGAGTCCAGATCTGTCATACATTGCCTGTTCTCAGTGGCTCTCTAGAACTGTGGCATGAGACCCCATGAGCTCAGTTGTATATTTCTCATGCTTTCAAAACCAGGGCCATGTGAACAATGTCACCAAGTTTTGTTGCCGGCTCAAAAAAGCAACTTGGCATCCTTGGACCAAAGTGCAAGTGGCCTCTGAGTGTCAACGTGGCTGCTTTTGAGCAGGGAACAGTTTTCAACTCTAGTCTCATTTTAGGCTCTCTCCTTTCAAATGCATTGTCATTTTCACAAGTTGGAGGCGGGAATGAGTAGGGTCTTGCCTCTGGAGTGCTTTCCTCAGAGCTCTAGGTTTCTTTTTAATGGGGCGAATCCCTCTAACGATTGTGGCTGGATTTGCAACTTCCAACTCCATGGTTTCCCTGCCAAGCACCATGTTTTCATTGTCTTTCAGCTCCACTTGTTGCTCTGTCTCTCCCTGTGGACCTGGATACCAACAGTGAACAGGGATCAGGACACAGCATGAATGTTCTCCTGCCATGAGATTTCCTCTGCCAAATATACTAATCCATTTCTTTTTAGGTTGGTCTCACTCCGGTTCTGAGAATGTTGGCAGAGTGCAGCCAGATTCTTAGCCAGAATGTAGCACAAATGGCCGCTAGCCCAGTTCCTGATAGAATTCTTGTTCCCCTCTATAATCTCACAAGTTGGGCCTCTACCATCCACATTTCTCTCAGCCTCTAGCATTCCAAACCCCTGTGGCCATAGCCGTTAATCTCTGCTTCAGTGTGATAAGACCTTTCTAGCTCAAAGTTCCAAACTCTTCCATTTTCCTCCCACAAACTAATTCTGAAGGCCTAAGAACCATGTGTTTATCATAGCAATGAACAACTTCTGGTACCAATTTTCTGTACTGGTTTGTAGGCTTAGATTTTTATCAAAACTAACTTTATTTAGAGTTCTTAAATGCTTCAACCTCCCTTCTAACCTACCTACCAGAAATAGGGGGAAAGAAGGTTAATAGGAAAAGGGTGCCGTGGACCTGTTCAGAAGTAGTTGCTTGAGGCAATTGCACTCTTTGATGTCAGGATGCCAGCAGTCCAGTTCAGTAGCAAACACCAAACAGAAGTCAGTAGCTGTGGCACAGTCCAGCAGAAACAGCAAGGCTCCACCAAATCGGCACAAGTCAGTGGGAGCAGCCAGAATCAGCTGGAAGAGTGTGAAACGTTCTTTGGTTCGTTTCTCTCTATGAAGCGAAAGCCAACAAAGACTAGCAAAGCATTGTATGGCAGAGCACACAGGTGTCCTCTCACTGTTTGTGGGGCTCCATTTATGTCCTTTCTAGACATCATGTGTCCTCTCAAGTGTCTGTTTTCAGCAACACATCACATGCCCTCTCACAACACAGCTCCCAGAAAAACATCAAATGACACAACTGAGTTGTTAAAGAAACCAGAAATTCCTACTTCATTAGTTACTTCTCCTCATTGCTCTGACCAAATGCCTGCCAAGAAACAACTTAAGGGAAGAAAGACGTATCTTGGTTCACAGTTAATAGGGGACACAGTTCATCATGGCAGGGACCGCATGGCAGCAGGAGCGTGAGGGAGATGGTCACACTGCATCCACAGTTGGGAAGCAGAAGTGATGGAATCTGGTGCTTTGCTACACCTTCCCATTTTTATTCTGTCGAGACCCCAGCCTCTGGGATGCTACTGCCCACATCCACACCCAGGGGGAGACTTCTCTGTTCAGATAAACCTTTCTAGAAATACTGTCATAGAAACTTTCAGAGGCTTGTTTCCATGGAAATTCTTAATTTTGTCAAATCAACAATGAAGATAATCACCATAATAGGTGCAGTGTATTACATACATATTACATATTACATACTCCTAGTAACCTCACTGACCAAAGGTTCCATTCCATAGACTTTAAATTGTCACCACAAGTAGGTGACTAAGAACTCAAAAGATTAGCCTGTGGTGGACATTCCAAATTTAAGTCATAACAGAGGTTGGAGTAAGATTGTGAGGAATTGCTCATGTAATTATGGAGGACAAGAGGGCCTATGACCTGCTCTCTATGTACTTCAAACACCCAGTGATATAACTTACTGCGAAGTACTTGAGAGCCAGAGTAAATATGAAGTGGTACATCCTAGCTCAAAGAGGGCAACAACAAGCAAAGGAAGTTAACTAATCCCTGCTTCTTCCTTCTTTTATTATATTCTGACTCTCGATGGATTAAGTAATACCCAAGCACAGAAGGAAAGAAACTCTACTTATTTAGTCCACCCACTCAAATATCCTAATAGACACATCCCAAAACAAAGTTTATCGTGAGCATCCTATGATCCGATAAAATTGATACATAAAATTAAATACCATGTTTATCAATGTTAAAGAATGCAGAATACAAAACACTCAAAGGAAGAAGTCAGACAAAAGAGCCATCAGATGAATACAAGACAGTTAACAAAACAGCAATAGTAAATCCTTCCTCATCAATAATTACCTTAAATGTAACGGGATTAAACTCTACAACAAAAAGACATGTCATGGCTGAATGAATGAAAACAAGTTCCAACTATAAACTGTCCACAAGAAACTCACCTAGGTCTCAGGGCACATAAGGGAAGCAAAGGCAGCAGTGAAGCGGAAGTTTACCACAATAAGTACCTATATAAACGAGAAGAAAGATGTGATCAGAAAAAATGTCTGTGGTCAAGACAGTTCCCACAAAGCCTGATGATCTGAGGACCCATGTAGTAGGAGACAACTGTGCTCAGAAATCATCCTCTGACCTCCACACACATGCCACAAATGTGCACACATACCCATACATGCACATAATAAATAAATGTAATAATATAAAATAAACAACTAGCTTTATGTCTCAAGGAATTAAAAGGAACAAGCCATGCTGGCTAGTTTTACATCAACTGAGCACAGTCTAGAGACATCTGGGAAAAGGAAATGTCAATTGAGGAAATGCCCCTGCCAGACTGGCCACTGGAAAGGCCTGTGGTGCGTTTTCTTAATTGATGATTGATGTGGCAGGGCTCAGTTCGCTGTGAACCATGCCACCCCTATGAAGGTAATCCTAGGTTCTATAAGAAAACAGGCTGAGCAAGCCATGGAGAGTAAGCCAGTGAGCTACAAGTCATGGAGAGTAAGCCAGTGAGCTACAAGTCATGGAGAGTAAGCCAGTGAGCTACAAGTCATGGAGAGTAAGCCAGTGAGCTACATTCCTCCACGGCCGGCCGCCCTACTTGAACTCCTGCCCGGACCTCCCTCAGTGATGGATAACTCGGACCTCCCTCAGTAATGGATAACTCGGACCTCCCTCAGTGATGGATAACTCGGAAGCATGGAGAGTAAGCCAGTGAGCTACATTCCTCCACGGCCGCCCTACTTGAACTCCTGCCCGGACCTCCCTCAGTGATGGATAACTTGGAAGTAGAAGGTGAAACAAGCCTCTCCTCTCCGAGTTGATTTTGGTTATGATGTTTATCACAGCAACAGAACCCTAACTAGGACACAAACTAAGCCCAAAGTTAGCGGAAAGAATGAAATAAAGGTCAGAGAAATGAAGTAGGGAACAGAAAGACAGTTTAAGAAACTAACACAATAGACTTAAAGTTCTGAAAAGATAAATACATTGAAAATTAGATTAAATAAGAAAAAGAAAAAAATACTCAAACAAAATTAGAAGTGAATGGAAATAATACATAGCTGGTATCACAGAAGTTTTTAAAGGATCATACAAAGCTATGGTAATCAATGAATTATACACCAACATAATTCTGGATAACCCAGAAGAAATGAATAAATCAATTCCTGAAAACACACTATGCCTAAAACATGAAAAGGCAGGGAAGTGTATGCCATCCTTAATGATTTAGTACAAAGACTAAATCATTGATCAGTATCTCAAGAAAAATTCACTAATAAAGTCCCACAAACTTAAAGTCACTGCCAACCTGTGGATCATTCTTTCAAAAATTGCAGGGGAAATGAAGACTTAAGAGGTCAGTATTATTCTGATGCCAAAGCCTGACAAAAATACCTCAAGATAGAAAACTACAGGCCTGTATCCCTGAAGATTACAGACACAAAAGCCTCAGTGGCAGGCACTCTTAGATTTTCTTGTTTCCTTAATGATAATTTTTTTTTTTGTGTGGGTGCAGTGAGCTTTATTGATGGTATTCAAGAGAGTAGGGAGGGCTCCCTAGGCCCCTCCTGTT
>NW_022196915.1:33817824-33830693 GCF_008632895.1 Mastomys coucha
TTTTTTTTTTTTTTTTTTTACTCAACTTAAAACCAAATTCAAGTGGGTGATGTCTACCCTGGGGATGTAAGGATGGCTCGGCTTCTTGGGAATACTGAAGAGCTCTGACAGATGATTTCCAATTGGCTCCCTTCTGGCGTCTTACCTGATCAGATGGATTTGCTCACTAAAGGCTCACACGCTAAAAATTGGCTCCTAACACAGTTTCAAGATGGGGCGTTGGGAGTTATGGATCATGAGTGCTGTGAGCTCATCAATGGATTGATCCACTGATAGATTCAGAGACGATGGAAATGAAGGAGGTGGGACTTATTAGAGGGAGCAGGCCCAAGGGGCCATGCTCTTCCGTCTTAACCCACCTTCCCCCAGCCCCTCTCCCTCTCCCCTCCCCTGAATCTCTCCTCTCTCTACCTCCCCTCTCTCCCCTCCTCCCACCCTCTTTCTTGCTGGATGGACTAGCAGCCTCCTCCGCCACACTTCACCAATGCTGCCACTCCCTGCCTTGCCTCAGGCCCAAAACAGTGGAGCCAGGAACTGAATCTGCAAGACAACGTAAATCTCCTTTAAGTGGACTTTCTCAGTTATTTTTCTCTCACAGCGACAGACAGCTAACACAATGATACAAGGTTGTTGTACAGATTTTAAGGAAAGAAAGACAGCAAATAGGAAAACTTAACTAATAACTAGTTATAAACGAACAGTAAAGTAATATTTTCTCTTGCTAGGATATTTTGCCAACTAAGGTAGAATCTGAGAGAAGTAACAGTTCAGTAAATACTTTCTAAATCATGAGTGTTCACATTTACTTTTTTTAAACATTTTGACAGCTTGATCGTGTTATAGCCTTATGCCACACTATGAGATTTCCACTGCTGTTTTTGTTATTTCAAGTCCTTAATATTATAAATTTCAAAATAAGCGCCTTCATCGATACACAGGTGCACACACTTGCCCCTGAGTCATTTACTTCCTCTCCTCCCTGGAAGCCCAGTCTTGATTTTGAACAAATCTGTCTGCCTCTGTCTTCTGAGCCCTAATTGAGTATGATCTTTGGGACATTATCTCTTCTCCATGTCATTGCTCTTCATCCTCTCCTGGCTGACTTCAGCTCTGGGCACAACTTGAATTGGTCTGCAACTAGCCCAGCCCCCTCTTTCTACCTCTGTGTCCCACAGAAGCCTTAGTGAGCAGGTCTGAAACTGATGGCCTACTGTGCACCATATCCAGTATCCTGTCCAATATCTCCTTGACACCCACTGTATCAGTTTGAAGATGGAATGCCCCTGACAGGCTCGTGTCTTTGAATACTTGGTCCTCAGTTATAGGTGCTGTTTGGGAAAGCTGAAGAACTGGGGTAGGTGGGCCTTGAGCTTATAGCCCAGACTCCCCTCCTATCTCAGCTCTACTTCCTGTTTCCCCAAGACATGATGAGCTGAGGAACCCCAGCCTCATGCTCCAGTTACTACCAGGGGGTGTGAGGCCTAGCTGGAAGAAGTGGGTATCTTGGAGGTAGGTGGTATAGGCTATAGCTTGTTCAGATTCCAGCCGGAGGCCTCTAAGGTGCAATCTGCGAAGATACTAGCAAATTGCTTCCCACTTCTGCGGCAACAGGTCCTCATGAACCTTCCCAGCTCAGTGGGCTAGGATAAGCCTCTTCTCCCTTCAGTTGCTTCTTGTTCAATATTTGTTCCCAACAATGAGAACAGGGGCTACTCTGACCACTTCTGCCACTGTCTCTCTGTTTGTGGTTAGTGGTGCCATAATCCCCAGATACCCAACCTCCCCAAGCAGGATTGCTCAGGATGAGCCCTCGCCAGACAGTGAACGAACTCCTTAGCTCTACCCTTTAAACCTCTCTGCTGCACTGTCTCTTCTTCTCATCCTCAGGCACACTGACAAGCTTTCTGCCCTGCCTTAATGTAGTAGCCCCTAAGATGCCAATCCTCCCACTCAGAGCACAGCCCAACTCTCCCTGCTTGAAGGCCTCCTACAAGCTTTTCACAACTCCCCACTGCTTCTGCATCTGTTCTCGCCAAGGGCCTTGGAGGTCTTGTGGGATCTGGTCCTTGGAGAATCTCTCCAACCCTCCCTCTATCTCTAGTACCCCACCTCCACTGGGGTACCCAAATATAGGGGAGCTCTTTATCTAATGTGTTCCAAACATGAGTCTCCATTGCTCACACCCTGCCTGAGTCTAAAGACTGGGTTGTCTTCCCCAACCTTTGTGCACCTACATACAGCCCAGCTAAGCCTAAGGGAGAAAATCCTGTACAGAGTCATTGCAGGAAAGAGCAACAGTGGGGAGAAGGAAACTGGTGCTATTTCTCTGAGTAGGTGGAACTTCACTCCTGGTCTTTACCTGGTCTTTCTACCTATGAAAGGAAAGGGGGCCCAGCACTCAAGAAGCCTCTTTTAAGTCCATACCATCAGAAGTTTCTGGGACCAAGGTGCCCAATCCAACCTGTTGCACCAGAAAACCCATGATTCCACCTGTATAACTTTCAACAGTGTGCTGGTTAGCTTTGTCAACTTGATGCAAACCTGGCCTATCTGAGAAGAGGGATACCAACTGAGGAATTGCTTTTTATCAAATATGGGCATGGTTGTGGGGTATTTTCTCTAACGACCAATGTGAGAGGACCCACCCCATGGACAGTGTCACCTGTGGGCAGATGGTTCTGGATGCTATAGAAAAGCAAGCTGCAGCAACTCATGGAGAGCAAGCCACTAAGCAGTATTCTTTTATGATCTCTGCTTTAGTTCCTGCCTCTGGGTTCCTGCCTTTAGCTCCTGGTCTGACTATCTCAGTGATGAACTGTGATAAACATAAACCTTGTCCTCCACAAGTTGTTTTGGCCACTGTCTTTATCACAGCAACAGAGAAGCAAACTAAGACAGGCCACTGTACCTCTCCTTATGTGACCGGAATTAAGTACTCACTAAACTATGTCTTCATTTGCAGAGCCGTCTCCAAACTTAGACAGTTAGAAAGACACTAGAGGGCCTAGGGCAATGGCTCAGTGTAGAACGGGTTTGCCGTGCAAGCATTGGGATGTGAGTTCAGACCCCTGCTGCCCATGAAAAGCTGGGCATGGTATCTCCCACCCTAGTACTGGGATGGAGACGTGGATCAAAGTGCTCACTGGTTGGCCAGTCTCGCTGAATCCATGAGTTTAAGGCTCAGGGAGAGATCCTACCTCAAAACATAAGGCCAAGAGGAAGAGAGGAAGACACCCAAGATCACCTTCTGACCTGCACGTGAGCACACACAAAAATAAATATCGCACACACACAATTGAGAATAAGGTAGAGAGAGAAGAGAAACAAGATTAGTTCTGTAGGGCCCAATAGGGCCTCCAAAGCCCTCTGAGACAATCCCCATAGCTGTGACTTCTGGAAGAACTGGTGCTTGTCAGCTCCACAAAAGCTCCCCTAGCAGCCCAGATGGCTGGAGCTCTTTGCTATGCATGTGAGGGAACCACACACATGTGTTGGATCCAGAGCAAGGGTCTGCCAATGACAGGCTGCTGGCCAAATCCACTCCTCCATCTGTTAGTGCTTTTTACATTTTTTTAATAATTGAAAAAGCAATATTTCATGACACATAAATTATCTAAGGGGCTGGAGAGATAGACGGCTTACTGGTTAAAAGTACTTGCTGCTCTTCCACAGGACACAAATTCAGTTCACAGCACCCATGTCAGGGCTCACACCTACCGGTAACTCCAGCTCCATGGGATCTGTGCTCTCTTGCATACCTGCAAATATGGTATAAAAAGAGACACACACACACAAATATACATATAAAAAGTAAATTTAGAAATAACTATATGAAATTCAAACATCAGTGATCATAAATAAAATTACATCAAGACACAAACACACTGATTCATTTGTAGATTTTCTGTGGCGGTTTAAATAATAGCCCCCATAGGCCCATAAGTTTAAATGTTTAGTCTCCAGGGAGTGGAACTATCTGAAAGGATTTCAGGGAGTAGGAGGCATGGCCTTGTTGGAGGAAGTGTGTCACTAGAGATGGGTTTTGAGGTTTCAAAGGCTCATGCCAGCCCCAGTCTCTTTCTTTCTGCCTGTGGATCAGGATATTGTGTCCACAGCTACTGCTCCAGTGTCTGCCTACAGGATGCCATGCTCCCGGCCATGATGATAATTGACTAACCTCTGAAACTCTAAGCCAGCCGCCAATGAAATGCTTTCTCTTATAAGAGTTGCCTTGCTCGTGGCGCCTCTTCACAGCCATCGACCGCTGACTAAGACGCTGTCTATGATGAACTTCACACTGTGATGACAGACTAGTCGGAAGCTGTCACCTACAGAGTCAAGAGTACTCACGACCAGAGACTTTCCAGAAAAGGGCTGCTAGTCTCCGATCTAGAGTTCTCAAAGCCTGGGAGGTATAGAGAAGTCAAGATGCAAGAATTCAGGCCAGTAACATTTTCACTTTAACAGTAAATACACCTGATTTGTTGGTGGTGGTGTCTAATCAATGATATGCATGGGAGCAACACATGAATGCAGGTGCCCTTGGAGGCCAGACAAGTGCCTTGGGTCCCCTGAAGCTGGAGTTACAGGTGATTGTGAGCCATTTGAAATGTGTTCCAGTCCTCTGGAATGGCAGAATGTGTTCTTGACTGCTGAAACATCTCTCCAGCCTCATGTTTTGTTTTGTTTTTTAATTTAATTTAATTTTTTTATTTATTTTATGCATGTGAATACACTATCATTCTCTTCAGACACATCAGAAGAAGGCATCAGATCCCATTGTAGATGGTTGTAAGCCACCATGTGGTTGCTGGATTTGAACTCAGGACCTTTGGAAGAGCAGTCAGTGCTCTTAACCGCTGAGCCATCTCTCCAGCCTCCTCATGTTTTGTTTTTGAGGTAGCATTCACTATGCCTCCTAAGCGGGCCTCAAACTCATAATGTAGCCCTAGGCTATTCTCAGACTATATGGTCCCAGTTCACCTCAAACTAGCTACCCACCTTTTGATCATCAAATGGTGACAGATTTAAAAGAAAAAGTGTCTAAGCCAAGTGGTCCTTTGTTTCACATGGCCCCACTTCCCCACTGAAAATGACAAATACCAAAGAGACTTTCCTCTCTCCATCTACCAGTTACTTAACCAGAAATCACCCTTTAGTTGCTCTACCAATCCCTCTCCCAAGATCAAGGATATCTCAGTTTTTAGTTAACTCAGCAACTGGTGTTCACGCGGTAGCTATGTGTGTGTTTCTCCTGACAAGCAAAAGTGAAGTCCAAGAGAACAGTGTCTTCTCTTTTGTTCTTTTCTGTACATTTGAAAGCTTTCATAGGAGAATCCTTGTGGCAGAGTTGTGAGAAGTTCTAGATCTCCAGCTACAGCCTTTTTATCATACTGCAAATTATTAAAGCAATTACATATCTACAAAGCAAATTACACAGCTCAGATGACTCTCTAAAGATGAACAGCCACAACCTCTGGCTATTTAGATCACCTTGTCCAGACGCTCCCCCGGCCTCTCTGCTCCAGCCTCTGAGAGTAACAGAAAAGCAAGAAGGCCATGCGCTCCAGTCCACATATGACCATACACAAAATGATGAATGTTTTGAGGGACTTGCAGTGAGAACCAGCCAAGCTCCTATCTGACTCAGAACTTGTTTGGCACGAGTCAAAGCGATAAGGTGACAGGGAGATCAGGGACCAGTCAATCTGCTTCCTACTAGAAGGACCCTAAAAATCAACTCAACCCCCATGTGATCATTGCACACACTTTGGGGTTAGAACTGACTTATAAACAAAAACTTTAAAAGGCTGCAATAAGTGACTGCATACACAGGATTATACCCCCCCACACACAGAATGAATGAATGAATGAATGCAAAAGCCCCAAAAGTGGAATTGTTGGAACAAAGTACATATGTTTTTAATGGCATGTACATGCAACATACATACATACATACATACACATACATATCATTGCAAGTTGTACTTGAGGACAAGGGTCTGGCAGTCTAATTCACACAAAGGTGAGAGGTCCACATTATATGTGTATGTATGTATGTATGTATAAAGACACTTTTAG
The DNA here is from genome assembly GCF_008632895.1 of Mastomys coucha. Taxonomy (NCBI): domain Eukaryota; kingdom Metazoa; phylum Chordata; class Mammalia; order Rodentia; family Muridae; genus Mastomys; species Mastomys coucha. The sequence goes on from NW_022196915.1 coordinate 33,823,906, forward strand.
GCTCTAATCTTCTTTGTTCATCCTCCATCTATAATTTTTTTTATAAATGTGTATGGCTACATGGTTAAAATTAAAGTGTATCTTCAGTGCAAATTGTAAATTAATTCCACCAGGTTAACCAGGGGCTGATTCATTCTAAATTAAATATAGGAGCAAAGTACTTCCCCAGGGTGAGGCAGAACACACTATAGCTCCAACACTCAGGAAATGAAGGCAGGAAGATCAGAAGTTCAAGGTCATCCTCAGCTACGTAGTGAGTTCAACCTGAGCTACATGAAACCTTGCCTAAAGAAAAGAAGAGAAAGGAAAGGAAGGGAGGGAAGAAAGGAGGGAGGGAGAAAGGATTAATGAATTGGAAATGTCCTTGGTAGAATATGCTTAGCAAGAGCTTAGCATGTGCTTAGTGCGTGTATAGCATGTGTGTGTGTGTATGTGTGTGTGTGTGTGCTTAGTATGTGTGTGTGTGTGTGTGCATGTGTGTGCAGTCTACGCAAGGAACTAGTTTTGATCCTTGGCATCAAAAAATGAAGCATACACGTATTGCCTCAACCACTCGAGCAGTGTTTCTAAAATGTACAGCAGCTTTGTTAAAATGAAAAGCCGCATGCTATTGCACTTGGCGGCTTCCGTAATTTGATTTTCACTGAAAACAATCCTTCTGAGTGTCAGGCAACTAGAGAGGTGAAGCATCTGTCCCTTTCCTAGCAGGAGAATCTCTGCAGTACGCTCGGGAAGCAGACCTGATGGTCCGTGTTCCAGAACCTTACCATAAAGCTCGACACTGTCAGATGACTAGAGAGGTGAAGCATCTGTCCCTTTCCTAGCAGGAGAATCTCTGCAGTACGCTCGGGAAGCGGATCTGATGGTCCGTGTTCCAGAACCTTACCATAAAGCTCATCATCTGACAGAAAGACAGGAAATGGAGGACCCAGGAAGGGAAGGAGCCCCTCACCCAGGAGTCCAGGGGGAGCCTCTAGCCTGCTGAGAATCAGGAATTGCAGCAAGCATTTGCTTACAGCCTTTCTCTTTTCCTTCCAGAAAGCCTACAGTCTTCTAGTAAAATCTCACCTGAAAGCATACTAACGGTGAAAGGACATGCCCTACATGTCTTCGGCAATCCTGGTGTCTCCTGCTTTTACCTCATCTGATTGCCATATTGACCCCATCCAAGGCACCTCCATAGAGACCTACTGTGATCTCGTTTCTCTAAAAGGGGTGAGGGTGGACTGTCTTAGCAACCCTTTGAGGTGTAACATGCGAGCCACCAAAATAGATACATGGCTGATGCTTCTCTGAGAAGACCCACTCTCTCGTGTGTCTGACTTTCTTCCCAAGAGCCTTTCTATTAACCCTTATTCTTAAAACCCAGGTCAAAAACACCTTTTAAATAAACTCCAACTCTATTTCATACTAGTTCATCCCAAAATTCTTTTCTACAGCGAAGGCAGGGATCCTGTTTAACCTGAGTTGAGGTCCCTACAAGATTAAAGGAATTCCTCTGACTTTGTAGGAAAAATGCAGGCATGATGTGGCAGCCAGCCTCTTTGGCACACTGTGCTGCTAAATAAGAAGCATGCCGGGGGCTGGAGAGATGGCTCAGCGGGTAAGAGCACTGACTGCTCTTCCAAAGGTTCTGAGTTAAAATCCCAGCAACCACATGGTGGCTCACAACCACTCATAATGAGATCTGACTCCCTCTTCTGGTGTGTCTGAAGTCAACTACAGTGTACTTATGTATAATAATAAATAAATCTCTAAAAAGAATCATGCTGCTTCAGCTCCAGAGTATTCCCAGAAGTCCGGACACTGAATCCCGAGGTAGTGTGAGTAACCAGGTAGCTCCTTTTATGCACTTCTTCCTCAGAGACCCTTCCTGGTACTAAGAACTCACTATCAAATCCAAGGTAATGTGCTAACCGATCATAGTCCATAGGCTTCCACTGTATAAGCAGCTGCTCACGAGCAATAGAGCAGACTCTGTTTCCCAGGCATTACAGTCTTGTCAGTGGATGCCCAGGCAACAGGGGCAAAGCTCACCATGAGTGACAGCATGAAGCTGTGCCGCTGTCTCTGTTACCACTGACATTACCTCCTGTTGGGTCTTACAAGCAATCCATATATAGAAATGAGCTCAACCTGGACTATATAAGGATTTCTGGTGGGTTAGATACAAGCCAGCATTCCTCAGGAGTTTGTAAGACTGGTTGCCACCCACTGAAAGGAGTCATTTCTCTTACTTCTGGCAGAAGGACATATGGCTAGCCATGGTTGGTTGCATATCAAAGCCCATGCTGGTTTCCAGGCTCCTGCAGTATTAAATATATTTCAAAGTTCACACTAGTCTCCTGGCCCTTCCCTCCTCATGGCTACTCACCCTTTTTATAACCAACTATCATCATCTTCTTTTTCCTCCTCCTCCTCCTCTTCTTCTTCCTCTTCTTCTTCTTCCTCCTCCTCCTCTTTCTCCTCTTCTTTCTTCTTCTTCTCTCTGTCTCTCTCTGTCTCTCTCTCTGTCTCTCTCTTGCTAGCTCACAATCTCCACTGGTCTCCCATACTCCCCCTTCCCTAGCCCTGACATGTCCAGTCCACAGTCTGCTTCTCTCTGCTCTGAACTCTTCCAAATCAGATGCCTTTGGATACTCTCTCTCTCTCTCTCTCTCTCTCTCTCTCTCTCTCTCTCTCTCTCTCTACTTGCAATAAAAACCTTGCCCTAGTAACTCAGTGGCCATGTTGTCAGTTTTTTTACTGCAGCCCCGCATATACATCAGGGGCCGATACCCTTGCATACGCATACACCTACCTAACAATGTATCATACTTTAAAAAAACGATACACCCGGTGCTGGTGGGGTAGCATGAATTTAGTTTAATACCTTGTTGAGAAGCAATTTGAATTATATACCAAAAGTGTTTGAATTGTGAGGGGGTAAGGGTGAGTGGTGGGTGAAATAAGGCAACCCGGTGGGCCCCATGATTGGAGCTGCTCAGTATATTCACCACCACACCATGGTGGGTATATGAATTAACCCAGAGTGATCCGATCAGAGAACTTAATACACACACACACACACACACACACACACACACACGAGGGAGGTACAAGTAAATAAGTGAGTCTCAACACTGGTATATTGCCCCAAGTAACTCCTGTGTCACTAAAAATCTAGCTGTAAGACAGTTAAGACACATGAGGACAACTATACCATGCAAGAGCCAGAAACAGGCAGAGCCCATCCACAGACATCCGCTCTTGCTACTTTAGGGAGAGAGAAAACAAGCTATTTTGTTTCAAGAACTCCACACTAGGGCTGGTGAGATGGCTCAGTGGGTAAGAGCACAGACTGCTCTTCCAAAGGTCCTGAGTTCAATTCCCAGCAATTGCGTAGTGGCTTACAACCATCTGTAATGAGAGCTGACACCCTCTTCTGGTACATCTCTAGTCAGCTACAGTGTACTTATGTATAATAATAAATAAATCTTTGGGCCAGAGCAAGAGCAAGCAAAGGTTCTAATTCCTCACAACCATCTGTACAGCTACAGTGTACTCACATGTATACATAAATAAATAAAGTAAGTAAGTAAATCTTTTAAAAAAGAGAACTTCACACTAAAACTTTGGAAATACAGGTGTTCACTGAGACATTGCCACAAGAAACTAGAAATAAAAGCTTGTCAATATGAAAGTAATTATTTACCTGTGTTATTTATACCATAAAATTTCTTTTTCTTTTTTTATTTTAGATTTTTTGTTTTGTTTTGTTTTTCGAGACAGGGTTTCTCTGTGTAGCCCTGGCTGTCCTGGAACTCACTATGTAGACCAGGCTGGCCTCGAACTCAGAAATCCGCCTGCCTCTGCCTCCCAAGTGCTGTGATCAAAGGTGTGCGCCACCACCGCCTGGCATAGATAAGTACACTGTAGCTGTCTTCAGACACACGAGAAGAGGGCGTCAGAACTCATTAGGGGTGGTTGTGAGCCACCCTGTGGTTGCTGGGAATTGAACTCAGGACCTTCGGAAGAACAATCGGTGCTCTTACCCACTGAGCCATCTCGCCAGCCCTGAGACTATTTTCATTGTTTTGTTTTGCTTTGCTTTGCTTTTTTTGGAGACGGGGTTTCTCTGTGTAGCTCTGGCTGTCCTGGAACTTACTCTAGGCCAGGCTGGCCTCAAACTCAGAAATCCACCTGCCTCTGCCTCCCAAGTGCTAGGATTAAAGGCGTGTGCCACCAGTGCCCGGCCCTGAGACTATTTTCAAGTGTGGAGATCCAACAGGGGCAAGGAGAAGAATCCTGCCTCCCAAAGTCAGGGGAAAAAAACCCAGCAACCCTGGAAGTCTTCAGCACACCAGGCAGAGTCCACTCCAGAAGTCAGAGCTGCGCGCACGCTGCTCATGGCAAGCAGTGGAAGGCAGAAAGGAGGAAAGCAGGCAGACCATTAGGATCATCAACAGCTCCTCCTACCAGGACTGGCTATCCTATGAGGTGAGACGAGACTGTGCAGGGCTGGGGGTGTCGATCAGTGCTAGAGTGACCACCTCAGGTATAAAAGGCCTTGGGTTCATTCCACAGTACTGCAGGGAGTTGGGGCGGGGAGAAGGAGGGAGGAAGGACGGAAGAGAGACAGAGGCCTAAGACCTGAAATGTCACTATCCTCCCACCTGCTCAGGACAAAGGCTGATTTTTCTTGCTCAGGGGATCCATCACAGTGTGACTGAAAGCAGGGATGAGGAAATCCAAACACTACTACCCAAGCGAATCCTTGGAATCTCCGAGAATAGGCCCTAGAAGTGAGCCTACATGCAGGCTTCATTATTTCCAGTGTGTCATAACCTTCCACCTCCTCCAAAACCTTGGCAGTCAGGCAACCCTGGAGCAGAAAGAAGCTCTGTGGCGGATGTTTCAAAACTCAAGCTTGCTTCAAAAGGACAGAACCAGAGAAGAAAGAAGAAAGAAGGAGGAGGTGGAAGGGGGAGGAGCAGAAGCAGGAGGAAGGAGGAGGGAGAAGAGGGGGAAAGAATGATGCCTAAGAATTGATTACAACAGTCAAGTAGGGATGGGAGGGGTAAAGGTCATACACAAGACGTCAGGTTGTAGGGGATGGGGTCCACATGCTAGTCTTTCTGCTGCAGGATGCTTGATTTTGCACAACAATTAAAAAATAAAATAAGCCACGTGACTTTGGATAACGTGGGGGGTAGGGTAGTTAGGGATTCACTGCCCCTTGAACTCCTCTCAGGGTTTCTCTGTGAAACTTCAGTACCTGTCACGTTAGAAAACACCCTTGTTTTGGTTTTGTCATTGTTTTGCTTTTGAGATGGGGGTCTCACTGTTAAGCCCTGGACGACCTCAGACTCAGAGATCTACCTGCCTCTGCCTCCTGAGCAGAGGGGTTAAAGGTGAGCGCCACCTCTGGAAAGCCTTCTTTCAACTTTCGGTGACAAAGGACTTGTGAATTTTTCAGAGAAAAACCTCAGTACCAACACATTGGGCTGAGTTGAGGAGTTTAGTTTTGACATCTGGGACTTTAGTTTCAGAGTTATACCAGTGAACATTCCTCAGAATGGCAAGATTCAATATCTTGCAGTATATTATAAGTAGCACTGAACCACTCCAGTGCCTGGCACCTAGATACACAGGTAATCAGTGAGGGCTGGTGCCATTGTCCAAGGAAGAGCAATGCAGAAAACCACAAGCAAGAGGGCACAGGGAATCTGGCGCAGATCAGAAAAAAGGCAGCAGAACCCTTTGCATCTCACTCTGGTTTTGCCCAGGGAGACCTGGGGCAAAGAGGAGCGCAAACCCTTTCTGCTTCCTGCCCCTAGCCACTTCCCTCCCCATCAGCATCCACACAAAAGCAGTGCCAGTCCCAGGAGCCAGCAGCTGCCCTGAGACCTCCCCTTCCCACTCCCAGCAAAAGGCTAGAGTTAGTAACACTCCAACCACACATGAAAGAGAAACCAAAGCTTCAGGCTACATCACATGACCATTGAGATTTGTACTCTAAAACCTTACTGGATAAAAAAAAGCTTTCATGATGGATATTTTAACTAAAACAGAACCAAAATAATCAAATTAATTGATATGGTATACTTATACTAGTGACTGAAAAAAGAAACACCCACAAGAGCAAAATTAAAACACTTTAATCATTTAAATAGAACCAACTTCAGTAACATACATACACATACAGTAAATCCAAACAGTGTGATTGAACAGTATATTTAAATACATCAAATTCTTAAAAATTCCCCAAATGGACTCAGTGTCATCGATGTGAGAAGGTAACTTTGAAGGACTACGAACCAGACTGAGACGGACAAGGTACCTCTACATAGGCGCTGATGAGAATACAGCCTGGAGATGTCAGGCATGTGTTAAGAACACTTCTAGAGAATGACCCAACAGGGTCATTCACAGAAGGAATACAAATGACCACCACCCACCCCCCCAAAAAATGAAGGTCTATCTAACAATTTCTTTGGTCCTCTAAGTCAAGTCACACTGGTTTTGTTTTACTTTAAAATACCAAACACAGGTTACGTACTTAGCATTCTGCCTAGAAATGTCTAAATAGCAAAGTGGGCTAACACTGCTGTCAGGTTTGATTTCAAAGGAAACTCAAAATCAACCTGACTCTAAATATAGAAAGTGCTAGGAAAAGGTAGAGGTAAAAAAAAAATTAATAATAAAATTAAGAACCAGCTCTTGTTTTATCATAAGCTATTGAGTGTCTAAGATAAGACCACAGGAATTCATTTAAAAAGCACTCTGTCAGCCAGTGGGAGAACTCT
>NW_022196915.1:33830704-33832133 GCF_008632895.1 Mastomys coucha
TGAGTGTCTAAGATAAGACCACAGGAATTCATTTAAAAAGCACTCTGTCAGCCAGTGGGAGAACTCTTCGTTGGAACAGCTATGACCGTGTTCGTGCAGGGCAGCAAGAATGCCATGATTTAACTTGGCCCTCTGCCCCCGTGGAGGGCATTTAAAGTAACTGGTACTAAGCCACACTTCCCCGACAGCTACACCTCTGGGCACACTTGTACTGAAGACAAGGAACACATCAAAAGAAGGGAACTAGACCGAAGTCCCCTGTGCATCTCCACAGATACCAACAGCCACAGCATGGCGTGTTCAGAGCATCGGGCACAGCTCCCCGGCCTCCCTCACCATCCTGTGCTCCCTGCAGTTCAGAGCACCTGGGAGTCCACAGAGCTGACTGAGAGGCAGTTCCAAAAGATCCTGGAAATAATTGCAAAAATACTTCATATGAGTTTTTGAAAATGCTTTGAAGCATCTCCTTGGAATAGACAAAGTAAACTCCCAAGAACTTCTAACAGGAAATTAGCCATGTGCCAAGTGGGTACTTATAAACTTAGAAGTAATGGCTGTCGGAAAAGATGGCAAAGTACCTGCTCTCCAAATGGTGCGATATTCTCACCAAGGCACAGAGTTAACCCTCTAAGTCCACATAGCTGACGTGAGAATAAACTTAAGGAAACTACTGCAGGAAGGAATTCCCCCTTCTCAAAATTTCAAAATATAGAAGGTGAAAATTTTGTCTTTTTAACTCCCAGCAAAATTAAAGGCAGATATCCCCATCACCTTCCCTCAGAAACTAGTGTTACAGCTGGATAGTTTATAAATATGAAGAAGATGTCCCTGGTAGCTTCACATACATGATCAAAACAGAGTGGCGTCTGTGGGTCTCTGATCACAGAGGGCAATTGCTCTGTGGACCCCCATCATCTCCAGCACTTCAACCTTATATTATGCCGACTAGAGGCAGAAAACAACACAGTGGCCATGGCTCCATGAATGTCCAGTGCCCCCCACTACGGAGCCAATGATGTCAACCAAATGCGTGAGTTTCCCCCCTTTCCAGCGTCCCTGGAGACTCTGAATGGCAGCAGTCGCTGTATATAACCTATACTCTTGGCAGTTCACTTTAACGTTGCTACTAAGAAGATGGCGAGAAGAAAGCAGAAGCTCGCCCCTTAGTTGATCACCTTTATTTGACATATCTATATAAATAATTATTAAATACAATTCATGCTGAGAAATAAAGTTCACTAGTGTACCAACTGAAACTGGAATGTATGATTGAGACAGATAACACTTGTAGCAGCAGGGTCTGCAGACCAGGGCTCGAGCACAGGTGTTCAGCTCCTGATGAGTGAGAGGAACTCCTTCCGAGTCTTTGGGTCTTCCCGGAACACGCCCAGCATGGTGCTAGTGACAGTCTTGCTGTTCATTTTCTGCA
>NW_022196915.1:33832144-33842544 GCF_008632895.1 Mastomys coucha
GTCTTTGGGTCTTCCCGGAACACGCCCAGCATGGTGCTAGTGACAGTCTTGCTGTTCATTTTCTGCACGCCTCGCATTACCATGCACATGTGTCTATAAGAAAATGAGCAGGCTTAAAGGCAGACAGGAGTATACGTGACACTTATTTCAGTTAAATAAAACTCAGGGCAAAAGTTCGTCTCAGTTCAGTTATCCAGAGTATCCAAACATCCCGTCTTAGGAAAACATTAAACTTTCTCTTGAATCATCATTTTATCTCATACAGCTTTTATATTATTCCTATTTGTAGTTGAGTCCTTTTTTTCTCCTTCCAATTTTGAAGCAGTCTTTATTAAATATTTAATACTGACTAACAGATGGGCTTTAGTCAAGATCACCCCTTGGGATTTCTCAGCTGAGTGGTTGCACGTGGTTCCGAATTAAAAGAAATCCAGGGACGGCTTGATCCACCCTCAGGACTGTGGTATGATGGTACTGTACCAGCGATGGTGTCCAGAGAGATGCTCACGGACACTGATCATGACAGCAAATGCAGGGAAAAGTGGTCAGTGAGTCTAAGCAACATGGCAAAGGCAGACAGCATACCAAGGCCAGAGCTTGGAAGGGGACATCCTATACAATGTATGTGATTATCATAACTCAATCTAACTTCAAGAGTGTCTGGAGATCATTACATGAGGTGAAAGCAGACACAGAAAAGCAAGCACCACATGCTCTCACTCCAACATGGAATCCAAAAGAGTTGGTCACGTGGAATGGCCCAGCTCTGAGCACTAAGTGGAATAGATGAGTTTGAAGTTACAGCTAAAAGCAGTGAGGCGTCCAGGGTGTGTAGAGATGGCAACACTGTTGCAAGAAAGCATCTGAATGTTTTTACTCCTGGAGAAATGGTGACTCTGCGGTATAAGTAACCCCATCTAAACACTGCCAGTCTACTCTGCTGTCAAGACACCATGTTGGGCCCCATCAGCAGTGATTATATTTACTACAACCTCAGTTAACAATGCAGTTGAAAACTAGAAAATATCTGTTCTTCTTATAAACAGCATCTTTAGCTGCCCTTTGTACCAGTTCCTACTTCTTTTCTATTTGACAAATGCATGCTCATGAAAAAGCTTAGGAAAACAGGCAAGTCACAAAAATACTGCTGACTGCACACAAACTTCTGCAGTGATGCTTATGACTCCAAGAGCTCCAATGTTCTCATAAGAGGGAAAAAATAAAAAGCTAGGGACTGGAGAGAGGGCTCAGTGGTTAAGAGAACATCGACTGACCTGAATTTGGTTCCCAGGACCCATTCTGGGAGGCTCACAACTCTCTGTAACTCTCCCTTTGATCTTCACAGACACAGATACACATGCACAGGATCCAAATAAGATTCAAATCAGATCAAAAATCTTTCCTATCCCTGGCTCCTCTGGCAGCCGTGTTACTTGGTCCTAGAGAAGCTGAGCGGCACCAAAGGCAGAGGTTGGTGTTGATGCTACTGAGATGTCATCAAAGGCGGGTTCGGACTTACGTGGCTTCAATCACTACCCCGACGCCAGCGGGCTGCAAGGCTTCTGTGATGGCCACGGCAATCTGTTTGGTGAGGCGCTCTTGAACTGAGGGTGTGACAAAAAAGCGGGTGTAAAGGCCAGACACAGACACATGGAAGGGTTTTTTGTTTGTTTTGTTTGCCTCTAAAATGACCTTACAAAGCAGACTTCTGTGGGACAGCTTTCCCTGAGATTATTCTACCTGCTAAGTCCCTGGTCAGTTTCCTCATGAGTACCACAGGCCCCGAAGAAGCCCTGGCCCTCTGCACCGCTGCAGGGAAGGTATGAGAATAGCAAGCATCTCTTCCTTGAGCATCGAGAACAGACACCGGCTCACAAGCATCTCCGTAGATAGAGCGAAGAATTAATTACCTTGCAACATTGTTATGAGCATAGAAGCTAACTGCTGGACCGTTAAAAACCAATGCTAGGACCTAAATAATTCAGTTTCTTCTTCTTTTCTCTCCTTTTTTTCTCTTTTCCTGAGACAGAGTTTCTCTGTATAGCCCTGGCTGGCCTGAAATTCTCTTTAGACCAGGCTGGCCTCAAATTCGAACTCAATGATCCACCTGCCTCTGACTGCTGAGGTTAAAGATGTGTGTCAGTTTCTTATGCTGACAAAAGTAACTTGTCGGAGCTGGTGAGATGGCTCAGCGGGTAAGGGCACCGACTGCTCTTCAGAAGGTCATGAGTTCAAATCCCAGCAACCACATGGTGGCTCACAACCACCCATAATGAGATCTGATGCCCTTTTCTCATGTGTCTGAAGACAGCTACAGTGTACTTACATATAATAAATAAATAAATAAATAAAAAGTAACTTGTCTTTCAATACATACAAAAATGTCCTCAGAATCACACCAATGGCAGGAAACTGACAAAAATCCAAATATCTCCCAGAGCAGAGATTGGCTGGTGGATTAGTTCACACAATGGAACTTGAAACAGCCATGAGGTTAGGGGCGTGAGACGTGGGAGTTGTTTAAGGTGTGTTAAATGAGCAGGAAACAGGAAGGGCCTGGAGGAAGATTACATAAGAGGCCACTCTGTTTAACCGTAAAGGGTCCGATTTGAAAATGTTGGTCTACGTATAGACATGGGAGGAGCCTGAAAGCAAGGCAGGGCTTCCTCTACAGGTTTAAAACACACGTTTCTGGGACCTCCCTTGGGAGGGCTCGATTCCTGCATCGTATTTATTACTCGTGTAAGTAGGGGAAACATTTTCTGTAACTAAAACTATGCTTACCTTGTAGTCTTCTACTGTAGATTTCTACAATCCTGAAAAAGAAATGTTTTGGTTAGTCCCGTGTTTAAAATGAATTCAGCAAAGCTTCCTCATTTGACAGGAGCATGTGGCAGCGGCGGTGGGTGTGGGCAGGAGAGATGGCTTTGGGGAAGCAGCAAGGAATGCATTCAAGCAGAGAGCACCTGTCACCCCTCAGCTCTGCTCCCATGGTCCTAAAGAGAAACGGGGAGAACTAACAGGCCCCCAGGGTAGAGCTCACTTAGGGAAAACATAACTACAGGGGAGTAACAAATCTTGATGCCCCCCCAGTCATCAATTCAGGCTGAGTCTTGGGCGCTCTAATTAATCATATTGTTTTATCAGAGCTTAAAGTTCAAGTTAAAAATAAAAAGGCTATTTGTTAATTAATAGTAGGTCAACTACTGAACCAGCTAAATCTATTAGAGTAATCAGATTAGAGAAGATTAGATTTCTTCAGGCCTTTCTTCACGAAAGGTTTATATAAGTATTCCACAGGATTAATGCTCTCCCAAATAAAAGGCCTCTGGCCTTACAGTGAAACCTGCCAGGTGGTAGTACGGCCTGCCCATGTGAGGACTGCAATTGGCATGACAGCATATTGGACTCTCACACCTATACACATCTCTGGCAAACTGCTCCATTTTAGCTAACATGCATATATCAGTTGCATGAGTACCCTCACATTGACCATGCAACCTGGAGACCCCCTCATGGCAGGAGTCATCCTATTTCTTGGGCTCGGTAGTTATAAAATGTAGATTTTTCACTCCTAGAGAAATGACTACTCTGAGGAAGCTTCACGTCACCCCATCTAAACACTGCCGTCTACTCTGCTATCAATGACGACACCATGTTGGGCCCCATCAGCAGCAGTCATAATCCTAAAGAAGACCAAACACCAGTATCAGAGTGGACCGTTGCTGTGCTAGGCACGACCATGTTGTTGTAAGAGGATTCTGAAGAATTTAGGAACTTTGGGCTGGAAAGGCCACTAAGCTTAATGAGCTATGGTAGGAACAGTAAAGACTGCTGAGAACAATGCAGGCGGCATAAGCTGGGTTTGTGAGTGAATCCATATCCATCGGGACCTTCATGTGATAATTTTTTTGAAGTAAAAATCTATTGTGTCTGGTAAGCTGGAGTTGAAGCATCAGCTGTGATTCAAAAAAGACCAATACCACTGAAATAAAACCCTCACTCTGCTGGGGAAATCCAAACAAGTCAGCTAGAGCTGAAGAACTGTCTCGTGGCAGTAGCCGTGACGTGGAGCCACCTGGGCCTGTTAGACTGACTGTGTGCCATGGGTAGAAAGTCAGGGAGGTGGAACCGCTCAGGCCCTATGGAGCCAAGATTTGAGTCCCAGACACCTGACCCTGAACTTTGGTTTTGCTCTGAGTGTAACTGTACCCTGCTTGTGCCCTGGTTCTTGCCCTCTTGGAGTAAGGTTTACTTGTTTTTAATGTTCTTCTTCTTCTTTTTTTTTTTTTTTAAACAGGAGCCCACAGTTGACTTTGGTTCAAAGAGAAGTTGGATTTTTTAAAGAAAACATGGACGAAATGTTTAGAGACTGTGGGACTGAGCCATCTCCCCATTCCCTCCTACAGCACTTCAGGCCTTTTGAAAGCTGCACAGATGGCATTCACCCGGACCAGGGCTTTGGGAACATACACCAGTGTGTGCTTCTTCCCACTCTTACTAATCAAGGATCCAATGAAGTCATCCCCTACCTCAGAGGTAGCCCTGATGTGTCCTCGCGGACTCGCTAGGTGCTCACCAAGATGTGATTTACTATCGCTAAACAAAATTGGACATTGCTCTCTGACCTTTCCCTAAATTCCAACATCTTAGCCAAACCCTGGCTTGGAATTTCGTAAAGAAGTTAACCATCCAGACTAATTGCCTCTGGCATTGTTAGAGAGATAGTAAAAGGGGTAGGGCATTGAAGCTTACAGAATGGGAGACTTATCCCAGGGCAAGGTCAAGTAGAATCCTCATTTTCAGTCAGCTGAGCCACTCCTAAGAATTAGCAAGAATGAGACTTCCAAAGACTAATCTCTAGTGCCCAGAAGATTAGCATAGTGGGCCTTTTTTACTAAGGATGGGCGGGACCTTGAGTGTGTGTGTGTGTGTGTGTGTGTGTGTGTGAGACAGTGTAAGTCAGTCAGCAGCAGAGCATTCGAGATTTGAGATTCGAGCATCGAGCCCCATGCGGTCCGCAGCTTCCCCCCAACCCCCCAGGCCCAAAGCGCTTGGGGTGGGGGGTGCAGCGCCTGTCTAGAAGAGGTGGCTGCTTTAGACCCAGTGTGTTTTAGATGGTCTCAGATGTACCCTGACCTCTGAGCTGCCAGATTTTTCCTTTCTCTTTTGCAATGACTGTAAAAGTTTGATGCCATTTTTGAGAAATACACTCAGATTCAGCACTTCCTTGTGTCGCATCTGCCATTATTTCTTCACCAATGCCTTTTCGACCTGACCAAAACCCTGTTCCCCCGAGGGTTGAGGGAGGCCCAGACTGGCCAGCCCCAGGCAGTCTGTGCCCTGACTTGCCATGTGGATAAGTGCTAAGTCCTGTGCATTCTCAGTGCAGTTGCTTATACATCCCTAAAGCATGGCCACTCCCACACAGGACCAGGAGGTTATCACAACCTTACTCAGTGTGCCTCCATGGGAGCAGCTGTTGATTTAAAGAAAAGAACTAGGAATGAGCCTCATTGGGTCTGAAAACAGTACTGCAACTAACATGTTAGAGGAGATTTTTTTTTTAACATTCAGAACTTTATTTGGCACTGTTATTTGTAAATGAGTTCAGGCTGTGACCTACCTAGTCTTAACAGGCTATGTTGTCAGGAGTAGGTGACTCCTGATAATGCATTACCCAATCAACTTTACAGGTTCTTCTATGAATGTTTCTTGATTGGTGAGACAGTCTCTCTATGTAGCCTTGGCTCCCCTAGAACTCACTATGTAGATCAGGCTGGCCTTGAACTCAGAGATCCTCCTGCCTGAGTGCTGGAATTCAAGGTGTGCACTACCACAGGCTCTTCTATGAATGCATTAATACATCACAAATTAGTGATTGTTTTGGTTAGTCAACAAGGAGCACTCACAGAATGGACCTGCTCTGAGCACTCCCATGGCAGCAGTAAGCAGAGTTCCCTCCCACTTATGTTCACAGGCATCTTTCCTGGCTTTCCATGTACTGCATCCTTACTTCAGCTACAAAAACCGACTCATAAGTTGCTAGACACGGTGACTGATCCCTGCAAAGCCAGCACCCAGGATGCTGATGAAGAGGACTACCGTGAGTTCTGGACTAGCCTGAACTACAGAGGCTATTGAGGCTTTTAAGATTATCTTTTTGATCCACATGCTCTCATCTCTAAGTATTAGCATGGATCCCTCAGTCAGTTAGACCTCCAGCCATCTCTGATTCAGTACCTCAACGACTGGACTTAGATAACTTCTATTCTCTGGAGTTTTCTCAATTATTCCAAAGAACCTGAACTTTGTCCTAAAAGCTATGGGCAGTCACAAAAGGGACAGCATAATTAAGTCTGCATTTGAGAAACAACACTCCAGCAGCAGATTCAAGGACCGTTAGAAGATGCAGAACAGAGTCAGGACCTTAATACACAACACAGGAGGAAGAAGATGGAAGCTCAGCCGTGGGTGGCAGTGAGGACAGGATGGGGAGCTGTATGAGGCGAGAAGCACCCAGGAGCAATGAAGGGCTTCTTCCTTACTCCTGGTCCCAAACACATCAAGATGACACAGAGATTTAACCGTAAAGTAAAGCCTGAAGCCACACAAATACAAACAAGTTTCCTTGTGGAAATATAACACTGGGGCTAGAGAGGTGGCTCGGCTGTTAAGAGCACTGACTGTTCTTCCAGAGGTCATGAGTTCAAATCTCAGCAACCACATGGCGGCTTACAATCATCTATAATGAGATCTGATGCCCTCTTCTGAGATGTCTGTACAGTGTACATATATATAATCAATAAATAAATTAAAAAAAAATAAATCTCAAACACTGAACAGCCAGGCACAGTGGTACTGAAATGCTAGAGAATCTTAGAATTTAAAATGAGGGCATTTAATAGAAATGTATGTATAATGTGTAACCTTTACCTAAAAGGGGGCATGGAGAACCTCTGTATCAAGCCAAAAATGTGAAGTAGGTAGTTCCAGGAACTTGGCTAACTCAGAGCATCAGGGCTCTGGTTCCAGATACCTGCCCCTCCTGAATGATCCACAATGAGGGTGGAAGTAGGAATGAAGGTCTACTGGTTTATGAGACTCTCCACCCTGTCGACGGGTTAGATGATTACATTCCTAGAATGAATATGTTCCCCTCCCTAACTGAATACCTTGGGTTGGATCCCTCTAAAATTTTCCACTGTTTTTATGTTATGTTTCCTTGGTAACCCTCTCCCTGCCCCCAGCTTATGGTTTTTCCCTTTAAATACCCAACACTTCTTGTGTTCAGGGTCAAACTCCTCTGGTCAGCATGGTCACGAGATCGACCCCGGTACTGGCCTATCCCAAAAACACCTCATGTGATTGCAGCAAGTTCGGTCTCTCGCGACATGGGTGGTCGCGTCATCCTGAGACTTGAGTAAGGATCTCCCCAGTTCTGGGGGTCTTTCAGTACACACCCATCATCTCAGCACTTGAAGACTGAGGCAGGAGGATTCTGAGTTCAAGGCCAGCCTCAGTTACAGTTTGAGGCCACCCTGAATTATGTAGCAAGATGTCTCACAAAAATAAAAACCAAACAAACAAAAACCCTTAAAACAAAAGAGACAAATGAAAAACATGAACGTATGTGAGAGGTCAAGCTTAAAGAGCCATGGAAACGTGATAAAAAGGCAAACATCAGTATCTTCAGCCATTAAGGAAATCTAAATCAAAACTACATGGTGGAGTTTGAGCAGGGGCCAATACAGTCACCACCTTGGTGGAGAACATGAAGGCTCAACTGGTGGTGATTGCCCATGGTAGACCCCACTGAGCCGGTGATTTTCCTGCCTATCCTGTGTCACAAGATGGGGGTGCCCTACTGCATCATCAAGGGAAAGGCCAGGCTGGGTGCCTAGTCCACAGGAAGACATGCACCACTGTTGCCTTCACACAGGTTAACCCGGAAGACAAGGGTGCTCTGGCTAAGCTGGTAGAAGCTATTAGGACCAATTATAATGACAGATACGACGAGATCTGCTGCCACTGGGGAGGCAACATCCTGAGTCCTAAGTTGCCTGTGACTCACATTGCCAAGCTGGACATGGCAAAGGCTAAAGACTAAGAACTCACCACTAAACTGGGTTAAATGTACACTGCTAAGTTTTCTGTACAAAATTGTAAAAAAATCCATCACCAAACTCTCCCCACTTGACAACAGTCTCAAGCTACCAACTGTATCTACCTGTGTTGAAAAGCTAGGCAAATGACTGACCAGTCAGAGAAATATAATGTAGCCCTGAAAAGGAAGTTGGGCCTCTCACTATGTAGCCTTTGCTGGCCTAGGACTTGCTATACATACCAGGCTGGGCTTGAACTCACAAAGATCTGCCTTTCTGGGAGGCTTTTGAAACTAAAAGATGTCAAGAAATTTCAAGATACTTAAAAAAAAAAAGTTTGTTAAGGAGCCAGAAAGATAGCTCAGTGGTTCGGTTCCCAACACCTACATGGTGGCTCAAAACCATCCATCACTCCAATTCCAGAGAATCTGGTGCCCTCTCCTGGCATTCATGGGCACAAGGCATGCATGTAGTACACAGACATGCATACATACACAATACTCTCAGATATAAAACAAGAAGTCTTTAAAATATTTTAAAAGAAAGATGTAATGTTCGTGGCATAGTGCCACACGTCATTAATCGGTTTTGTAACCAAAGCCAACTTTACAGTGTCTCCTCACCACCCGTGGGTTAAATCCCCTACTTCTGGCAATGAATCTGGCTGCACACACTAGAATGTGCCTTGCTCCCACTTTCTGGTTTGCCTTTCTTTAAGCATTAGCCACACCTTAGAAGTTCTCCCTACTTGGGAATCTGCACGGCCCTCCACCTCTGCCTGGGCACACCACTGTCATCACAGTTGCTCTGAACTTAAGGCAAACCTATTTGTGCACATTGGATTGAATGCAGGGCCTTGGGTATGAGGGCAGATGTTTCTGTGGCTACACCTACCTCGACCCATTCCCCCTCCAAGAGGAAGCTACTATATCCTTCTCTCTGGCCATGCCAGTAGCTGATCGGGAGAGCCCTTCCAAGTCAAGTAACTCAATACCCAGGAACTACAATTCGCAATTCCATTTTTAATTATATTCATTCAATTGTTCTAAGGCAAGAAAACATACAGCTTTTTGGTCTGAGTTTACTCTAGACTTCCACTAGAACCAAATCAAATCCCTTCTGGTGTCTTCCTGTGACTTGAGGCTTTCCTGCTTGATATTTGACTTCACTGGAATGGAAAGGTCATGCCTTTAAAGGTGAGCAGACACAAACCGCACACAAGATTAAAATGAACAGTGAGGTTTTGCGAAGACATGGCTTTCTTTATTACTCCTTGATCTCTAAGCATTCTTATTTCTTAAAAGAAATGGGCAGTTGAACCCTCATGGCCTTGGTTTGGTGTTCCATCTTATTCTTAAATTTTAATCCTATTAGCTAACAATCAGTCTCTTTGTAACACTTCACAGAAGATTTAACTATTTAAGGTCTTTTCACCAGGAAAGGACATAACCAAGATTGTCCTCCTGTGCCTCTGAGTCATCATTTATTCCATGACCCCACTGGGTCACTTGAGAAACCATCTCTCATGCTGTCAGTCATGCAGCAGAGGGCAGTCTTCAAGGTCTTCAGAGGCCTTGGGGTATGGCTCACTGGTAGAGCAATGCATCCACTGGCCTAGATTGAATGAGGCCCTGGGCTTGAGCCTCAGCACCTGAGAGGAAAGCAAAAAAGCCGATCCCTCCTGGGCTGGTGTTCTGAGCAGACCTTGGGTGCAGCCAGTCCCACAACACCCAGAGGAAGCTCCACTCCCAGGTGCTCTGACACACCCAGGATCAGAGACCTTGGGTACAAGCTCTGCAGCCAGTGCCACAACACCCAGAGGAAGCTCCACTCCCAGGAGCTCTGACACACCCAGGATCAGAGGTGAGGAGGACCCAACATCTGTCCCAACACTGGGAGTAACTGGGACCAGTAGAACCAGTCACACAGGAACTCCAGCAGCCCAGTGGCTCGGGTTCCTTCTGGTCTCTCTGGGCTGGTTTGAGCAGACCTTGGGCTCAAACTCTGCAGCCAGTCCCACAACACCCAGAGGAAGCTCCACTCCCAGGTGCTCTAACAAGCCCAGGATCACAGGATTCCAGAATCACAGGATCACAGAGACCGCTTGACTCTGAGGAGTTCTGACACAACCAGAATCACATGAAGGACAGGCTCCAGTCAGATTTAGCCAGGGCAGGTAGCACTAGAGATAACCAGATGGCAGGGGGCAAGCGTAAGAAAATAAACAACACAACACAAACCAAGGTCACTTGCCATCATCAGAACCCAATTCTCCCACCATAGCAAGTCCCGGAC
>NW_022196915.1:33843123-33860381 GCF_008632895.1 Mastomys coucha
AAAAGCTCCTAACCCAAAACATCCAGGAAATCCAGGACACAATGAGAAGACCAAACCCAAGGATAATAAGTATAGAAGAGAGTGAAGATTCCCAATGTAATGAGCCAGTAAATATCTTCAACAATATAATTTTGTTGAAGAAAACTTCCCTAACCTAAAGAAAGAGATGCCCATGAACATACAAGAAGCCTACAAAACTCCAAATAGACTGGACCAGAAGAGAAATTCCTCCTGTCGCATAATAAACAAACACCAAATGCACTAAACAAAGAAAGAATTTTAAAAGCATAAGGGAAAAAGGTCAAGTAACATATAAAGGCAGGCCTATCAGAATTACAGCAGACTTCTCACCAGAGACTATGAAAGCTAGAAGATCCTGGGCAGATGTCATACAGACCCTACAAGAACACAAATGCCAGCCCAGGCTACTATATCCAACAAAACTCTCAATTACCATAGATGGAGAAAACAAGATATTCCATGACAAAACAAAATTTACACAATTTTCTTTCCACAAATCCAGTCCTACAAAGGATAATAGATGGAAAACATCAACATAAGGAACAAAACTACACCCTAGAAGAAGCAAGAAAATAATCTTTCAACAAATCCACACAAACCTAATTCCATCTCTTACAACAAAAACAACAGGAAGTAACAATTACTTTTTCTTAATAACTTAATATGAAAGATAGTGCAATTAGACTCATGTGTGTGTTTCCTCTCCTATCCCTCACTGTTAACTAACCTCTTATAAGCTCCAGGGCTGGACTTGTAAGGTTGTAAGCTTCAGTGATGGGCTTGGGGAGAGAGAGGAACAGGCAGTGAGTGAGAAGAAGGCAAAGACACTGTTAGGGCTGCCTATGCAAGAACAGATTTAAGTTACATTATAATGTCTAAGTTAGATCCTAAGGTAAAAATAAGAATTTTCTCTGGGCTGGTGAGATGGTTCAGCAGGAAAGAGCATCGACTGCTCTTCAGAAGGTCATGAGTTCAAATCCCAGCAACCACATGGTGGCTCACAACCACCCGTAATGAGATCTGATGCCCTCTTCTGGTGTCTGAAGACAGCTACAGTGTACTTACATATAATAAATAAATAAATCTTTAAAAAAAAAAAAAAAAAAGAATTTTCTCTGTGTAGCCCTAGCTGTCCTGGAACTCACTCTGTAGACCAGGCTGGCCTTGAACTCAGAAATCCGCCTGCCTTGCCTCCCAAGTGCTGGAATTAAAGGTGTGCGCCACCACTGCCCGGCAAGAAATTTTCTATTATTTTTTGTGTGTTGGTGTTTTGTCTGCATGCGTCTGTGTGAGAGTGTCAGATCCTGGCGTTAGAGACAGTTGAGCTGCCATGTGGGTGCTAGGTAGGAATTGAACCCTGGTGCTCTGGACAAGCAGTCAGTGCTTTTAACCACTGAGCCATCGCTCCAGCCTGAAAGACATCTTGAGAGTCTTGGCAGATAGGAACAATTGTAGAAACCTCATACTCACCTGGCAAGTTTACTGAGACCAAGGACTTGCTTGTTAGGAAGATAACCGATATGGACCTTCAGGGAAGAGAGAGAGCTTATCAGCTAAATAAAACACAGGAAGCACTTCATAACAACACAAACAGATACAGGAAGCCCATAGCATGCATACAGGCTAAGTTTATCACAGGGACAATGTGTCTTTAAAACCTAGGAAGCAATTCCACACATACTTTCAAATTACATGAAGAAACTCCTTAAGAACAGACTTGTTACTAAAATGACAAATTAAAAGTAAACCTGTGATGCTCCTTGGTAAAATTCTTGATTCAAATCTGAAAGCCTGTCAAGAAAAACTATACTCAATAAAGAAAAAAGTGGGCACATAACATCACAGTATAGTTGAGACTCAAATTTTAAATGGCAGGAACTGTACATACGAATGATGTTATTCCATGTCATTCCATGGAGCGGGCCCAGGTGTGCTAGAGAATCGACTAATTCAGCTTCCACCCAAGCCCAGATGCAGGGCCCTGAGCTGGCCTACCTCAACATCCACCCCATCCATGAACTGCTGAAGTGTGTGAAGGGGCAGGTCCCTCAGATCCAAAGCTACAGGATCTTGATGGCATAGAGCAACAGAGGAATGTCCGAGGAGTCCCAGTGAGGATCCAGTACTGATAGTGTGGCAGAAGCCAGAGGCCTCGAACCAGACCTCATTGCAATGAACATTTGCAAGTTAAGCTGTTTTGGGCAAAAGGTGTACTGTGTGACACACTGTGACACAGCACAGCTCCCATGGCAGGATTCTGTTTGTTTGTTTGGGGATTTGTTTTGTTTTCTTTGGAGGGGAGAGGTTGCAAGAACAGAGGTATGCAAGAACAGGTGATATGAAGGGTCAGGGAGAGATGAAAGAGATTGGGGTGAATGATGTGAAATTCACAAAGAATCAATTAAAAGTTTTTTTTAATGTGGAGAGATTAGATAGATAAAATAGATGAGCAGATGGATAGGTAGGTAGGTAGGTAGATAGATAGATAGATAGATAGATAGATAGATAGATAGATAGATAGATAGATAGATAGATAGACAGACAGACAGACAGACACTAAAGAGGGAAATACCAAGTGCTATTGGAATATAAAATATTGATAACTCCCACATGTTCCTTTGTAGAACCAAAGATCAGCAGAGAGCAAGGTGAATTTGGGCATATCTATGACCCTGCAATTCCAGTCCTAGATACACCCCAGCAGAAATGGATGCATATGTATACCAAGAGAAAGTTGGTGGCCATATTGGTTTTGGGGGCAGTCTCATTTGTTGGTTGGTTGGGGGATTTTTGATGTTTGTTTTGTTTTGATTGGTTGGCTTTTCAAGACAGAGTTTCTCTTTATAAGAGCCTTTGGTTGAGGCCAGGCGGTGGTGGCACACGCCTTTAATCCCAGCACTTGGGAGGCAGAGGCAGGCAGATTTCTGAGTTCAAGGCCAGCCTGGTCTACAGAGTGAGTTCCAAGACAGCCAAGGCTACACAGAGAAACCCTGTCTCGAAAAAAAAACAAAAAAAGAACCTTGGCTGGCCTGGAATTTGATATATAAGCTAGGTGGATACCTGCCTCTGCCTCTAGAATTAAAGGTGTACACCACCATGCCGGGCTCAGGCCATATTGTTTTTAACAGCAAGAAAAGAAAACAAGAGAGCAGGATTGTGGTTTATACAATGCAACAATGTATAACAATGAAAATCTTCATACATTGTGCCATTCCTAGGTTTTCCAACCATAAGAAAATAAAATATTTTAACAAAAAGCAAAGAAAATATTAAATATTCATATTATACCTACAACTTTCCTTTTGGAAAATTAATACAAGTCAAAATAGAGTTAAACTATTATGAGACTTGACATAACAGGATGTCGCTATTGTAAACATTCAGGTCCTCAAAGGTGCATTTAATGACAACTCTGACTTATCTAGCTTGCATTCAATTCTCTTTCCCTAATATAAAAAGGGACAGAATCCAATTAAATCCACTAATACCATAACCTCTGGCTCCAGAGACTCTGCAGTCATCCCTGCTCGGGTCACGATGTCATGCTCTGTGTACATGGACCTTGGAGCAAACAGTTCACTCAAAATACAGGGCACAGCTTTTCAGAGCAGCAGGACTCACCCATGAAGGATGCATGTTGTAACCTATTATTAACCTTATTCAGGAGTTTTCAAGACAAAGTCTCTCTATATGCATAGGCTGGCCCCATCCTCCTGCCTCCACCTCATGTTTGCTAATGTTATAGGCATATGTCATCACCTGGCTGATTTGCTTTTTAAATTTCTTTTTCTTTTTGTTTTTTTGAAATGGGATTTCTTTTTGTAGCCCCCAATGTCCTAGAACTCACAACTCTCTCAGTAGACCAGGCTGGCCTTGAACTCAGATATCTACCTGCCTTTGCCTCCTAGGGTTACAGGCATGTGTCACTACTGCCCAGCTTAAATTTCCAATTATTAGGTTAGCCAAAATTGAGTCAAAAATTACCTGTGTAGACTATAAATATTGAGAATATGAAGAATCAGTTAACAGTTTGAAATACAATTGTCCTAATTTAAGATTTTCATTATATGTTCTTAAATTATTAGGCAGCAAGGAGAAACTTACCCTACCCACAAATGGAACAAGGTGATGCTCACACATGGAGAACATATCTATGTCCTTCACAATCACCATCTCATCATGATCTTCATCAAATATAGCATCATTCAGGACATCTGAAACCGGGAAAACACAAAATTGGTTAAATACTAAAGGACAGTAGGTCTTTTTAAACTAAAGTAAAAAATGAAAAACTAATTAATTTTCCCTTCTTAGCAAGCTGTCTCTTTCCCTTAACGGATCTAAAACATTCTCTGGACAATGTTTCGGGAGAAATGCAGACTTCCAAATGCATTTGTATCATGAGCTGGAAGGGAGGAGGGGAGAGGGCATGACAAAGTGAGTGTCTGTGTACGGAGATAAAGACAGGGGTCACTCTTCCCACCACCACGTTTCCTACCAAAGATGTACAAAAGTCCACACACCTGTAAACTTGGCAAAATTCTCCAAAATTACCAGGGGAAGCGACAGACTTACTCTAAGTGGTTGTTTTCCTAAAGAAATAAATCCTGGGCTGAAGAGGTGGCTCAGCAGGTGAGAGCACTGACTGCTTCCAGAGGTCCTGAGTTCAATTCCCAGCAACCACATGGTGGCTCACAACCATCTGTAACAGGATCTGATGCCCTCTTCGGGTGTATCTGAAGGCAGCGACAGTGTACTCATATACATAAAATAAATCTTTCTTTGAAAAATTGCTAAAAGAAAGAAAGAGAGAGAGAAAGAAAGAGAGAGGAAGGAATGAAAGAAAGAAAGAAATCCTATATTCCATCTGTGTATGCCTCTCTAGGGGGCAGCAGTCATGTAAGCTGTGAACCTCACACATATGGCCAAGTAGACAAGAGACAGTTCATACAAGATACCTTACGTTTAAAGGCTGCACTTAGTGACAGTCCCTTCCTCATCTGCAAAGGACAAGGTTAACCAGAGGATGCCAAGGGAGCACTGAGCTCGCTTAACATTCTGTGACAGCAAGAGCATCCTGCCCTGGCCACAGAAAGATAAAGGGAGCTACAGCCATCACTGTGATATAGTCATGGTGTTGACAACATTGTATGTAAATGTCACGTGTCATTGTCACTTGAGAGGATGTTTCCTCGCTTTTATAAAACAAACACATGCACAGGAAACCCTGATCTCATGGCTTGGTAGACCAGATAACAGAGACAGCTAGTGTGTAACTTCAAGGATATGGGGAATACCCAGTCCACACGGGACAATAAGACAAGTGTGGGGGATGAGTGTGGTTTTGCAGCTACCCACAGCAATTTTCCCCTCGGAAAGACAGGCTATGAGTCACGGAGATGTACAAATGCCCACTCCCACTGCCTGACCTTCAGGGGCTCAGGTACTGAGTCATGCATGAGCCTCTGTTTCATCAGGGCCACCCTGGACTGAGTGGTAGGATTCACTAGTGTGGCCAGCAAGAATGGACATGTGCAGGGTTTAAACAGAGACCAACAGGGATAAGGATGGAGCAGGGACAAGCCCTGCCATTCTCTAAGCAAATACCCTTTCTTTGGCAGTAGTCTCCTATGCAGAATACCCTGCCCTAACCTTTGGTTGTATTTCTAAAAGCAGTTTAAATATAGCTCCTTGGTGTTCCCAGAAGTACCCTGGAGAGTTCAGTATCATGATAAGGCTTATTGAAATCCTTGGTCATGAGAAATAAACATGAGAGTATAAAAAAAAAAAAACAATGCTTCTAAATGAACTAAAGAGAGCAGGGGATGCCAGACCTCCATTTTCTCTGGCAAAGGAAATCTTCAAACTTCTCACAACTATACACATGTTAGAGTCTGCCTCAAGCTAGGCTAAGTAGGAACCAGTTGGTTGTTGGACCTTAGGCAAGGCACAGTGGAAAAAAAAAATGGCATCCCTACAGTGGAGAAACTTGGTAGGTGAGGGGTGACTCAGCCACTTCTAGGACATAATGGCATTGGATACCACCTGTGTGGTATTACCCAAAATTTACAACTGTAGTCTAATCATCAAGAAAACTGAGGAATAGGCTACACTTTAAGATCACTTTAGTAGAGTTTTCTACAGATAAAGGTTCACCAAGCTATCTAGGCTAGGCTTGAACCCAACCACCCAGCTCAGCTCTCCAAGTATCTGGGATGATGAGAGTGCACCATCAGGCATGGCTCCGTGGGTAATGTTTTGAAAAATCATTAAAGTCATTAAAAAACATGAAAAAGCCATAAAATTGTCAGAGTAGAAGAGATTAGTGAAATATGATAGCTAAGTGCAATTAAAACTAAAGTCAGAATTTGAATAAAACGTGTTGGTTAATATCATTATGCCAATATTGACTTAAGTGTTAGAAACCATACTATGGTCATGGGAGACTTTTTTGGCAGAAGCTGGTGAGATGATCTATGAAAACCCTCTGTACCATCTTTGTAATTTTGTCTTAAGTCTAAAATTACTTCAAAACTTTAAAAAGGGGATGATATCTAAGAACTGCTGTGTATAAACAACGAGTATGAACTCGGTAAAAACCATACTGACACATAACGGTATGTTAGGTCTCTGTGAGGCATAAAGTCACACAGAAACATGAAAGGCTCCTCTTCTGCACAGCCCAGCAATAACTGCCGATGACAGACCCCATGCTCAGTGGTGTCTGAGAGGGCTGTATCTCCCAGTCATAGCATTCTTCTCAGCTCAGTTTTGTACAATCTGAAGAGATGGCCAATTGACAAATTACTGCCCTAGGTGTGAAGTTCTAAAAAGGCCGAACTATAGTAATGGGGGATAGGTGGCTTACAGGGGTGGGGTGAGGCAGAGAAGTGAAACCGGATTGCAAATTGACATGGGAGAAAATTTGGGGGTGATAGAAAAGGCCCTAGCATCACCATCACCTTGTAGCTAGCTGACTCTGTGTGTGTGTGTGTGTGTGTGTGTGTGTGTGTGTGTGTGTGTGTGTATGTGTGTGTATACACTTAACAGCATTAAGCCAATGTGTGTGTATGTACTTAACAGCATTATGCCTCTGTATGTGTGTGTCCCAACTTACACTATCATTGTAGAGTTCAGAGATGTTAGCCATACCTTAATAAATTTAACTATTTTCCTTTTTATTATAATACAGTATGTAGCCTCACATGTAGCATAAACATATATCCCCCAAAAGAGATGATGGAAGGCTAAATCACGAGCCTAATAAAATACTTAAAGGGATTACAGATAAGAAAAAAGAGAAACAGCTAGAAATGACATGTGTTTAAAATATAATTTGTCATATTTTTTAGAGATTTTTTTCTGTTATGTGTATGGGGATGAGGTATGTGCACATGTGAATGCAGATGCCTGGAGTCCACAGGAGGACACTGAATCCCCTGGAGCTGGAGTTAGAAGTGCTTGGAATTGAACTTGCATCCTCTGGAAGAGTGGCAAATGCTCTTGACCACTGAGCCATCTCCCCAGCCACGCCATATAATTTTGACTTTAGAGTTGATATGTTTATATACTCAAAATCAAACCAAGAAGCCTAGTTGCCCTCCGAAGGCTTAATGCTTCATGTAGAACTGATACTACTACATTACCTATATCACATTTCATTAAAATGACCCAGACGGTAAACTTGACCTCGCCAAGTCATTTTTCTTCAATAATGAAGTTTCCCAGCTATATTTACTTATGATTTGCTCCCACATATCTGAAAGCTGCCATCTGTGGATAATAAGAACAAAGCTTTATCACAGATTGTTTTAATTTCCTGCCTGCTATCAGCAGCAAGAAGGTAACCCTGGAAACAGGGTGCCTAGCATCCTCCTTCCTACTGCCTGTTAGTCACAACCACAGAGGAAACCAGAGCAGCCTCCTGAAGTCGGTCTGTCCACACCACCACTGCCCAATGCAGCAACACAGCTGAGCAGCCACCCCTCGGGCCTCTTGGCTGCTAGGACCCCTCCTGAAAATACAGTACAGCACACATGTGATGCTCTCTAATCATGTTCAGAAGCAAGGATGTCAGACCCTTCCTGCGGCTGTGTTAAAACACAAATTGCTAGGTCCCATCCACAGTTTCTGCAGGTCTGAGTGGGCTTGAGAATCTGATTTCTGAAAAGCTCCTAGACACTACAATGCAGGTCCAACCCAATTGGGAGTGCCTAGTGTGGAGCCATCTCTGTTGCTACCCAGAACCTTTGCATCTCCCACTGTTCCTGCTCAACTACATAGGTGCACATTTAGGACAAACAGACCTGTTTTGCCAGGGAGAAGGTCACAAGGAAAAGACATAGGGAACTTCTGTCTTGTTACCGCTCTCATTGTTTGGGGCATGGGAATGGCATTCAAGGCCAGGGTGCAATTCCTGATTCATCTTCCAGCATGCAAACCTCCTGATGAAAGATGGCTTTGGAGCCATGAATGAACATCCCTCTGAAGGACAGGAAGGGGGAAGGAGCAATGGAGCCCAGGCAGGCGGGGGGCAGGGGCGGGGGGTGGGGGCGGGGACGGGCAACATAACCCAGGGCATGGGGACTCGGATCTTGCCCAGAATTAAATCACCTAAAGGTGCTATCAAAGATAAGTTTATCGACAGGAAGTGGTGGTGCACACCTTTAATCCCAGTGATCGGGAGACAGAGGCAAGTGGATTTTTGTGAGTTCAAAGCCAGCCAGAGTTGAGTTACAAGACAACCAGGGCTACACAGAGAAATCCTGTTTTGAAAAAATAAAACAAAAATAAAAAGATAAGACTATCTCATTTGAGAAAAAAAAAGTTGTGTCACAGGTCCAAGCTCTCCCAGTGTCACTGGCCTCAGAGAAACTTGGAAGGCCCACAGCACTATGTCACGGGGTCCCCTGGTACCACAGTTACCTGTTCTCAGAGCTTAAGGTTACAGGCTACCAGAGGAAGTGCTCCACCTTTGGCCTTTGGCATTTCCATAGTGCCCTTGTAACACCGTGTACCAAGACAAAGTTAAACACGGGACTCTTTCAGAATTCAGCATGGGAATTCTCTCACACTGCCCACTAACAATGCACACACCTCAGGTTCTCTCCCCTTCCCTCCTTCATAGCATTCAGGCATGCTCCAAGTGCCAGCCTTCTACTGGTAATTCACAAATTTAAATCTACAGCCTAAAACAGGTTCAAGGCTCTCCTTTTACTCTGAGCAAAAAAAGTCTACTTACCCTCATTTAAGATTGCCCTGCATAACCAGAAGTGAGTGTTCTAAAGCATAGCTTATTGGGTCCATACGTTCTATGGACCAGAAATGAGATGGAACCCAGAGCAGATGTCTGGCTGCTACCCTTCACATCTGGGATAGTCAGTGAGGGGCTTTTACTCACTGTTCCAGCTACATCTCAAACACGAACAAGTGGTCTCTCCATGTCCCTACAGAGCAAAAGCCTCAATCAAGGTTGTTGGACTTTTAATATGGTAACTCAAAGCCCCAAAGTTTCTTACATTCCTAAGCCAATTCCATGGTTCTCTCTCACCAGGGAAGGGGGAATATATTAAAAATCCAGTGTTTTGGAGGAATCACCATGACTCGGAAGGAGAAGGATCAGATTTAAGAGCTGCAGGAGAGAAACCATCCAGCAATAAATGAGAACCTGGATTCTGAAACCTGTGGTCAACCAACCACAGCCTCGGGGCAGCCAATCCGAGGACACCACGTCATCTGGCCTGAAGCAAGAATAGATAGCTAGAATGAGAATAAGGAGATACCAGAAACGTGACCTTTCTCACTTACACCAGAGCATGGGTTCCAGAAATTGGGCAGGCTCCCTGCGGTACTGATTTCTGACATGGATCTCCTTAGACATGGCAAGGTCAAAGAGGCTAAACTCCTGTGGAGCCAAGGACAGCTCCATCACCAGAATGATGCTGAGGACAGCCCAGCTTTGATGAATGTTTTGCCAGGTTTTCTGGGAATCCTGTCAGGCAGCATAATCCTTGCCTGTCTGTCCCTTCCATGGAAGCTTCCTCTCAAAGGCAAGGTAGAACCTATTATGACGTTTACTTTTATTCTAAAATGAAAGTTCACAGCTTCACACTAGATGTCCTCGGGATTCACTTTCTCAAGCTTGAGCTATCACACATCAGATCTGACTCTCTGTGGGAGGGCACTGTGGTGGTCGGAGAGTGCCAGTCCACTACCAGCATCAGTGGTCAGGTATTTGTGGACAGGTCTGATGTGAACTCGTCCTTAGAGGCTATCCCACGAACACCAGAGTCTGCAAATCATGCAGATTACAGCTGTGGTCTATCCTAATCACTGACCCCAGAATCCAGGATTATGATACATGCTTGTTTCATGCCACTGAGTTTTGGATTGACATGTAATGAAATAGTATCCAGAAGAAATCCCCATCAAATATTTTACTTAAATATTCACTGTGTTGCCTAATAGCACGCCCCCCCCTCCCACCATGGGTCAGTGAAGAGGCTACAGATTTCTGATGGGATTATTTAATAATAATTAGTCACATATCTTCCGCAAATGATGCCCACTTCAATATTGTTCACGCTGGGTCTGCAAGAGTGGGACAAACTGTGAAATGTTAAAAAATTAAAAAAGCATATGAATAAATATATATATGCATATATATATATGTTTGTGTGTGTATGTATAGATATGGTTTTGCCATGGCTGCTTATGTAGAGAGTTTTGTTAGTCTTGGTCAGTGTTTCTCACAACACTTGGACTGCTCCCTCACAACAGCTAGTTGGACATTAAATGACACCTCGGTGTTTTTGTTTTGAAAGTTGTATGGTTCAAAACCCAGAACTGAGTTGTCAAGCCCCTTCTAGGCTGCCTGCCCGGCCCCCATTTGTCCACTCTCAGCATTGTGTAACTCTTTCTCAGAAAGAAAGGAGAGGAAGAAAGAAAGAAAGAAAGAAAGAAAGAAAGAAAGAAAGAAAGAAAGAAAGAAAGAAAGAGAAATGAAGGAAGGAAGGTCATGCTGAGTTATTCTATAATAAAAATTAAAATTGAATAAACAAATGCCTTAAAATTTTTGTATTTTGCTGAAGATGCTTTTTCCCAGAGTATATTAAATACTTGAGTTATTCTTATATTTATTAATTTTTATGAGAGCTTATTGTTTTTAAGACAAGTAATCTAGGACTGGCAGTGTTTGCCATACCTGAGATTTGCTTGGGCTATTAAGAGTCAACGTTTCTTTTCCTTTTTATTTTATACCTTGCAAAGTCTTCCTAGTATTTCCATTTGGTGTTTAGATCTTTGGTGAAGCGTGATCCCTGATGAGCGGTAACAGCTGAGCACCCTGGCACTGCTAACTGCTTCCTTCCTGGACAGCTTCTTCAGCTTCAAGGGCTTGCAGAATGCCCATCAGTCATAGACTGGAGAGACTCAACACTGGAGCATATGAAGTGGTTCTAAGTGACCGACCCCCAACAACACACCAGTGACCTTACCAGCAGGACTTGGATGTGTGGCTTTCATTAGAGAAACAACTGTTCACCCAACTTTTGCTTTGGCTCTCGAGGGGGACAGATGCCAACATGGAAGCAGTCCAAGGCTCTGGGCTGTTGCATGGTAACTGTGCTTTAAGACACTACTGTGGACTAAGGACGTCGCCAGCATATGTTTACTGGGAAGCAGTGTGAACAGCAAGAATAGCCACAGCAGCTGCTGCTGCAGGACTGGACCCACTCTCTGTCTCGCGGTGCTAAGTAGAGGACCAAAAGCAACTGTGCTGCCAGAACCAACAGCATACTGGAATGTTTGAGCCCTGAGCAGTCCACTGAGCAGCTGGTTTCGGTGGGAGCAGGGTTCAGAGTCTGCCATGGCTGCCATGGACTGACTTCAGGAGGAGCTGGCTGGTGGGGTTGATTACAGGGCTGGGCATAGTTCATACTCTTGCCATTTTCTACATACATTGGATGGTGAGATGAACCTGGAGCTCTTTCTAAGCTAAAGCTACATACAGTGGCTGTCACAGTATTTTTAATTTATTTGAAAATCCAAACATGTACTTAAAAAATTAAAAATATCAAAGTACAGTTGACCCATGAAGTTAAACTGTGTTAATTCACTTATGTATGGGTTGCTTAGGATATTGGTGACAATTTAAGGTAGGAGGATATCAGAATCAGGTAGCTGAGCAACATTTATAAAATCAAGTATACTCTGACAGTAGTCTGCTTTAATCATTTACTACCTTGAAAATATGCATAAATCCATTTTTAAAGAAAATACTTGGGGTGGAGAGAACGTTTAGTTGGTAAAGTACTGGCCATACAAGCATCAGGACCTGAGTTCAGATCCCTTAGAACATAAAACACTGGGTACAATTGCTATAACCCCAGCACTGGGATGGTGTTGGGGTTTGGCCTGTTGCTACATATTGAAATGCAGCCCCCAAGGCCTGTCCCAAAGACAAGAAGAGTCCACTCGTAGACCCAAGTGTCCTTGTAGGAGACCATGAGGAGAAAGAGGGAAGGTGGAGAAAGGAGAAAGACACCATGAGTTAGGAGTCAAGAAAGCACCGCCATGAGGGCTGGCCAACTGGAGTT
The DNA here is from genome assembly GCF_008632895.1 of Mastomys coucha. NCBI lineage: Eukaryota > Metazoa > Chordata > Mammalia > Rodentia > Muridae > Mastomys > Mastomys coucha. The sequence continues at coordinate 33,855,741 of NW_022196915.1, forward strand.
AAAAATGAAACTATGTAAGTACTTACTTGGGGTTATCAATAGGAAATAGATTTAATAGCATAGATGGTAGATATCTGGCCAGCACTAGTACAAATAAAGGCTTATTATAAATATAAAGATTATGTGTGTCATTTATCCAGGAGCTGAATGATCAAAGACAGGTTAGACAACCTGGATTTAAATTAAATATTTTCTACAACAGGAAGGCAGTGGCTGGAGGATTTCCAGGGACTTGCTAGCTATCTAGCCAATTAATGAACTGTAAGTTCAAGGAGAGACACTGCCCCAGGTATCAAGTGGAGGAACAACTAAGTCAGTATTAACCCCTGGCCTCCACACACATATGTATACACACACACACACACACACACACACACACACACACGTATACATATATATGTATATATATGTATATATGTGTATACATATACATGCTTTTACATGTTCATAGACTGCAACTACCTCTAGACTTACACAGTATAGCATACACTGTGCTGTTTGTAATCAAATGTAAATAAATATTTCAGTATTAAGTCATAATTGGAAAAGCACTAACTGTTGGGCTGTCATACAGCCCAGTGGTAGGGCTCTTGCACACAGCCCTGGGTCCAATGTCTGAGACCACATACTAGTTAACTATAGAACTATCGTGACTTCACAGCTGCCTCTCACTGCTACTGCATGAGTCTGTCTTGACTTATCTGTTAATCTTCTCTAGAGCAGTTCCTCTCTGTTGTAAGTTATATAACTCGGTAAAAATAATCTTTTAGTTTATGGTTTTGCTACATAGAATACACATAACCAGTGTATTAATCTGTTTGCTATTACCAAGGCTTTCTGTCAATAACAGATTATCAACTTTCAAAAGACTTGAAAGTTACACATGAACTGATTCTACAGGGGTTGGTGCCCGACACTAGCACTGCTCAGTGGATGACTGTAGAGTGCTGCTGAGCATTTCTAGCCTCACCCATACCCCTCACTAAACTGTAAGACAATGGATATTGCTGGGCGGTGGTAGCACATGCCTTTAATCCCAGCTTTGGAGGCAGAGTCAGGTGGATTTCTGAGTTCCAGGCCAGCCTGGACTACAGAGTGAGTTCCAAGACAGCCAGGGCTACACAGAGAAACCCTGTCTCGAAAAACCGAACAACAGCAAAAAAAGACAATGGATATGTAAGTCATTTCCATACAGTACCTTGAGTATACATCTTGCTTTCTTATGGTCTCAATAATATATATCAAATTTCTGTATGTTTGCCAATCCAACAAAAGAACAATGTGTGTATGTATGTGTATAGATAGATAGATAGATAGATAGATAGATAGATAGATAGATAGATAGATAGATAGAGAGGACCCGTGTGTTTCTCTTGTGGAGACTGAGGCCATCACATTTCCTGGTGTTCGCAGAGCCCTTTGGGTTTTCTTTACTTCTCTTTAGACACTTTGGCAAGTTCCAGTTATGTGGCTTTTCCTGTTGTGTGGCTCACATCTCTCCCAACACTCTCTAGCACCTCATCTTACATCATCAGCTACAATATCATCAGCCCCCTGCCCAGGATATGAGTGGTAAATATCTCCTGCCAGTTTATCACTTGACTCCATTTGTGATTGTATTCAACATATGAAAATTCTTAGTTTGTGTTAGTCATATTTTATGGTTTCTAGATTAAGCCATGGTTAAGTAGTTTTCTATTATAGAATTAAAGACATTTAAAATCACAGCTTTTTTTGTTCTAAAGCTTGGTGTACTTTTACATTTTGCCAGAGTTATATGGGCCCATTTTTAAAGGGACACAAGAATCCTGCTTAGAATTCCAACTAATAAATTTAAAATTAAACAACCAAAGATCATTTCTCTGTCATTTCTAGTAAATACCAGATCTAGGCAGTCACCCACAGATCCTAAACTGGTAGGTGACAGACTGGCTGGAAACTGTAATTGACAAGATCAGCCGAGACACTTTAGGCTGATTGAGCTTAATGCTAGAAAAGACATTTAGCTTCCCCAGACAGAATCACATGCTTCCTTCTATGCATCAGTCTTGCCTACACTTAAAAGTTTTTGTTTTGAGAGAGCAAGCCTCTCAATCTGATAATTAGTGCAATATAAGAAAGGGTTCACAATAGACTAAATCTTGGGAATAAAATAAACAAGGGCTGAAGTGGGAGATTTGCACAACTAGTGGGCCGTTTCTTCAACCTAAAACGTCAATGTGAAAGACCTAGAAGATGCTTAAGAATGAGGCTGGAGAGATGGCTCAGAGGGTAAGAGCACTGACTCCTCTTTCAGGTCCTGAGTTCAATTCCTAGCAACAACATGGTGGCTCACAACCATCTGTAATGGGATCTGATGCCCTCTTTTGGTGTGTCTGAAGACAGCAACAATATACTCACATACATAAAAGATCCTTAAGGAGAGGTCCCTAGTGAAACACGGGAATTTTGTTTAAACCAAGATCAGTTAATACAAAGAAGCCTGTGAGAGAATAGTAACTGCAAGCACTTGCTACAGACTAGATAATAAGGGGCTGTGGTCAATCTCACATGTGAGTTACATTACTGTTTTTCAAATCCTTGTATTTTAGAGATCAGTAGAAGATTTAGCAATGAAGTGACACATCAGGGACTTGCTGTAAGATGACTCAGTGAAGAAAGGTTGTGAGGCAGGGAGGGGCAAAGCAGGACAGACCTACTGTGTTGATAGTCACTGAGGCTGCATGATGGGGACACAGCTGAATCTCCTTACACACTGGAACTCTTTACAAGAAAGGATTTAAAATCCATAACTCTGGGCTGGAGACATGATGGCTCAGCAGAGCACCAGCTGCAATTCCAGAGGACTGGGTTTAGCTTCCAGCACCCACATGGTGGCTCACAACCACCTGTAACACCAGATTCATGGATCCAGCACCTTCTTCTGGCCTCCATGAGCCACACACACACACACACACACGGAGGGGGGCACACAAACACACACAAAAATAAAAATAAATCTTCTAAAGACAATTTTTAAATACATAATCCCAACAAAACAAGGCACTGAATGTTCTCTCCTTCTGATACAAATCCAACTATCCACCAACTCCATCAGTTAGTTGCATGGGACAAGTTGCTAAGGATTCAAAAGGAATGCCTACAGTCCCCTTTTTTTTCTGAAATTGTTCTACTGTAAAACAAAATTCTAGTAAATCCTCGGCCTTAATTAAGTATAACAAAATTACCAGATAGTTCAGATAATAACCCCAACTACCTCACTCTAGGTCGTTCCTGAGTGCAACTTTCTTCATAGACTAGGTGGAGAACCGACATCTGTCAGAAACATCTCCCTTTACAGAACACGGAATTAGGATCCATACAATCCCGATTCCTAATCGCAAAACCAGTAATTAGACATCAGCCCTCTCCTGGTCAATTCTGGTATTGCAGTCTTATTCATTGAAACACTAAACTCAAAATGACCAAAGGATGCAAATGCAAACCTGGAGAGATGCCAGGATGTCTCCACATTTCTAGAGCCAGACAAAGCAAACAGCTAGAGAAGAAGAAAGGAAAAGAAGAAAGCCAAGTAAATTAGGACAACACTGTCACGACTGAAAGCCACATCACACCGATGCCCGTGATCCTCCTCAGCTCTGCTGCTTGTCAGCCACCATCTAGAGCAAGTCTTCCCTGGGCCTCGGTTTCCTCTTCTACAAAATGGGAATATACATGCTCTATAGGGCTATTATGAAGGTAAAGCCAGGTGACACCTGTCAAGGGCTCGGGGATGCTCAAAGTCAGCGGGTAAAGGCATCAAGCAGCTAAGGCAGCGCTGACACTCCTTCTCCATGCTGCTATCTCCTAGCACCAACGGCTCGCTGCACAGTGTGACTAGTCACATTTCTCTTCCCTGTGACTGGTTAATGCCTCTTTCCTTTAAAGGCCCTCCCGGGAGGGCAAGAACCATATCCAACTTCACTCATTCTATTCTCGGCACTCTGCACAATGCCTGGAACACAATACAAAACTTTAAGTGCCTCCAAGTGGTACAAACCGCTTAATCTCAGCATTCAAGAGGCAGAGGCTAGTGGGTCTCCATGAGTTCCAGGCCAGCCAGGGCTACACAGAAAGACCCCGTCTCAAAATAAACAAGCAAACAAAGAGACAAGCAAATAAATAGAAACACTGGTAAATTCCCAGTTAATCTTATGAATAAATGTTTAGTACCACTTTGGGTTGAATTGTACCCTACCAAGAAAAGCCTGTTGAAGATCTGGGTGTCTCTGAATATGATTTTACTAGATACGGTGATGCTGCAGGTGTAACTCAGAAAATTCATATGAGACTCACTACAACCTGAATCTTTCCTCAGCAGTGTCCAGACACTAAAAGCAAGGACACTGGCAGAGGCAGAAATTGGAGCGAGTGATGGCTTCAAACCAAGGAACCCGGACTGAGTTCTACAACCAGAAACTGGGAAGAGGCATGGGAGGTCTCCAGTATAGTTTCAGAGGGAGCTAGGGTTTGCTGGCTCATTTTCAGACTTGGCATCAAGGCTGTAAAATCCTCATCTTAAATGCCCAGCTGTGAGCTGGGCGGTGGTGGCTCACGCCTTTAATCCCAGCACTTGGGAGGCAGAGACAGGCGAATTTCTGA
>NW_022196915.1:33860391-33869703 GCF_008632895.1 Mastomys coucha
AAAAAAAAAAATGCCCAGCTGTGGTATTTTCCTTTGGCAGCCTAAGAAACTAGTATCACTACCAATGCATGGTAGTGGTTGGACTGAGAATGCTTTCCCTGGCCCCACATAGGTTCATATCTAAATGCCCGGTCCCCAGTTGGTGGAATCTTTTTGGAAGGATTAGGAGGTGTGGCCTTGTTGGAGAAGGTGTGACACTGGGTGTAGGCTTAGAGATTAAGAGCCCATGTCAGGCCCAGTCTGTGAGGGTGTCTGTCTGTCTGCCCCCTCTCCCTCTCTCTGCCTCCAACCAGAGAATAAGATTAAAGCTTTCAGCTACTGCTCTAGCACCATGCCTGCCTGCCTGCCGGTCTGCTGCTACTATGCTCACTGCCATGATGGTCATGGTCATGGATTCACCCTCTGAAACTATAAAGCCACCACTGAAATTTCCTTCATAAATTGCCTTGGTCATAGTGTGTCTTCACAACAACAGCTTGTTTGTCATTCCGGTGTTGCATGCAGTACCTTTACCTCCCCATTTCTGGCTTTTCTCCCCTAGTCCTGACAGCTCTGATCTACACAAACTACTGTAGCAGCCGCTTTCTTATTTTCTCTTTATTCACAGTGCTCTTTCTGGCATGAAATAAGCTCTATCTAATAACTAACAAAATTAACAGAAATTATTAGTGAGTCAAGATTTAAATGAGCTCATATCCATGTTTATTCATTAACATTTCAGCCCTTAAGATGAACTGGTGTGTGTGTGTGTGTGTGTGCGTGTGTGTGTGTGTGTGTGTGTGTGTGTGTGTGTGTGTGTGTGTGATGTCATTTCCCTCACTTTCTCATCTCTACCATGAACCTGGAACCTGCCATTTGGCTAGACTAGGTAACCAGCAAGCCCCAACCTCCTCAGTACTAAGATAAACACAACTATGCTACCTTGCCTTGCTTTCTTGTATGGGTGCTGGAAATCAAAGTTGGGTCTTAATGCTTATTCAGTAAGCACATTATCAACTGAACCACCTCCACTGGCCTACATTGTTAAAACAAGGGCATGAATTTCCCTTTCATCATGATATAGGAGCACGTACTATTCTAGAGGACTCAAGTTCAGAGCCTAGCACTCACAACTGCCTATTACTACAGCCTCAAGGAATGTGATGCCCCCTTCTGCCCTAGTGTGTGCATATGCTCTCTCTCCCTCCTCCCCTTCTTGATTACATATAATTAAAAAGTAAAATAGGGGGCTAGTGAGATGGCTCAGTGGGTAAGAGCACTGACTGCTCTTCTTAAGGTCCTGAGTTCAAATCCCAGCACCCACATGGTGGCTCACAACCATCCGTAATGAGATCTGACTCCCTCTTCTGGTGTGTGTAAAGACATCTACCATGTACTTACATATAATAATAAATAAATCTTTTTTAAAAAAGGTAAAATAACTCAAGAATTTTATTTCTTATCTACCTTGACACTTTAGCTGACACAGTTTGTAGTTCATCAATTGCCTTAGGGTTTTATTGCCGTGAAAAGACACCATGACCACAGCAACTCCTATTTATAAAGAAAAGCATTCCACTGGGGCTGGAATGTTTTGAGGTTTAGTGCATTTTTGGCATTGCAGGTAGCACGACAGTATGCAGGAAGACAGCGCTGGAAGAGCCAAGAGTTCTACATCTTAATCTGCAGGCAGGAGGCTGTGTGCCACACTGGGCATAGCTTGAGCATAGGAGACCTCAGTGTCTGCCCCATAGTGACACACTTCCTCCAACAAGACCATTCCTCTTAATAGCACCATTTCCTATGGGCCAAGCATTCAAACCAAGTCTATGAGGGCTATACCTACCTATTCCAACCACCACATTCCACTCCCTAGGCCCCATAGACTTGTAGCCATAAAATAATGCAAAATGTATTTAGTCCAACTTTAAAAGTCCCCATAGCCTCAGGTTCAACAGTATTTAGAAGTCCAAAGGTCAAAGTCTTTTCTGAGATTCATGAAATCTTGTAACTGCAATCCCCTTTAAAATAAAAATGAAAAAGCAGATCACATACTTCTAAGATGAAGAATATGATACAGTCAATAAAGCTAAAAGGAATTGGGGGGGGGGTGGCTCACGCCTTTAATCACAGCACTTAGGAGGCAGAGGCAGGCGGATTTCAAGGCCAGCCTGGTCTACAGAGTGAGTTCCAGGACAGCCAGGGCTACACAGAGAAACCCTGTCTCTAAAAACCAAAAAAAAAAAAAAAAAAAAAAAAAAAAAAAAAAAAAAAAAAAATTAAAATCACCACTGGGGTATGAATGGAATTCTTGAACTAATAAAAAAACATTATATTTAAAACTAAACATTTGAGGGTGGAGAGATGGCTCAGTAGTTAAGAGCACTGTGTGTTCTTCCAGAGGACCTGGGTTCAATTCCCAGCACCCACGTGGCAGCTCACAACTCCAATTCCAAGAGATCCAATCCCTCATACAGACATACATGTAAGCAAAATACAAATGCATATGAAATAAAAATAAATACAAGTTATATAAACTAAATTATTAAATATGTATCTTTACAAGTTGATCTTACCCAGTCCACACCTCTCTCTGTCCACATTCTTGGTGGAAAAGTGCACTGATTCATCTTGTTGTATTGCAACATAAGGAAGTATCTACCACCCAGTGTCTAGACTACCTGGTTCCCACCAAGTAGAAACTCCCGCTCAGCTTCCTCATTGTGGGATAAAGGAATAATGCTTATCATCAAAGTTTAAGGTTACCCAAGGCCATTCAGTTAAGGCAGTCATGGTAGCTCACACCTTTAATCTCTGCATTCCAGAGGCAGATCTAGTTCTAGACTAGTCTGGTCTACCTAGATGTCTGGCTCCATGCCAGCCAATGCTATATTTAAACAAACAAACAAAAACTCAATTGATGTCAATCAAATAGCCAGGTGGTGGTGGCACATGCCTTTAATCCCAGCACTTGGAAGGCAGAGGCAGGCAGGTTTCTGAGTTCGAGACCAGCCTAGTCTACAGAGTGAGTTCCAGGACAGCCAGGGCTACACAGAGAAACCCTGTCTGGGGGGTGGGGGGAGTTCAAATAATCAATTATTTCATTGTAAAAAATCTATAAAATTCTTCATTTTGTAAGCTATGCGGCTCAGTAGTAATCACGATGCTGTGTAACTATCACCTCTGTCTAGTTCCAGAACATTTCTATTTCCACAACTGGAAAAGGAAACTCCATGCCCACTAAGCTGTCTGTCACTCACTAGCCCTGTCTTCTCAGATAGATCTTCTGTCTCTAGGCCAATGGACTTTTCATGAATAAAAATGGGGGATACTTTGGAGCCCTTAAATTTCTTAAATCTCAGCTCTGAGTAAGCCTGCCACAATCAGTTCTCAAACAGCAGGCTAGAAGCTCCTCTCTCTTGGAGTAATGAGATCCGCAGGAGGGAGGGACCCAGCTGAAAGATGCCACTGAGGACCACCTTTATGTCTTCAAGGGGCAGAATGAACAAGGCTCTGTCAAGACCTCCTCCTGGTTACATTCTGGACAGTCAAATACACTAACTCTCCCAGATACTGAACTCAGAAAAATCGCAGTGATTGCTCTTCAGTCTTGGTATTTTCAAACTCTTGCTTTTGAGGTTCAAACTTTCACCATCAAATGTAAAAGAGTGAAACCCCGACTCAGAAGTAGATCTGGGTACACTTCCTCGAATTATTAGGAAGTAGTTTCGTTTCCTTTGGGGCCCCACCCTTCTCAAGGTCTGATCTCCCACCCTTCCTTTGAGATGGTGGAAGGTTTGGCAGAAATAATTGTTCTTTCTAGGACTGGTTCTCAAGCTCTCAACGCCTTCAGGAAGATAACAGGAACAGACAGGATTACTACCTTTCAAAGCAGCTCCGTTTTTTTCCGTGAGTAATGGTGGAGGCAAAGAATCATGTCACAGAGATGCCCAGATGTAAACTGGTAATAGGGCCTTTGAACTCAGCCAAAGGAACCAGAGCGTCTCGTTTTAAAAAGGCCAACACTGCTTTACCAAATAGGCAGCAAGGCCCTATTTTCCACTTCCTCTTCACCCTGCCTCTGTACCCACAGCAACTGCCTCATCACTGGCTGGGAAAGACTTGCAGTCAGCAGGCTCAGGCTGCCGATTTTAGGCAGGAGGGCGGCCAGGGGCGGGGGGGCGGACAGAAGCACCGAATCCCTGGTCCAGTGAACCCAACCATCAGAGTAATAGCAGGGGGTCCCTTTATTCCTTTTGAGGGAGCAAGGATTAAAGGCTTTCAGCAATAATACTAGCTCAAGAAAAGTCTACACCTCAAACTGCGTGTAAGTCCGAATGCAGAATTGTACCAAATTTTTGGTAAAGTCCTAAGCTAGAGCAGTCGGACGCGAATCCCAACTCTCTGAATAAGTCCCCCACCCCATTACAAGTACCTAATTTTGTTAGGCTCACTGAGTGTAACGGACACCTGGCTTCACCCAAAAGCTCTGGATCTCAGGCTGACGCAAGACGCGTCCCTTCAACAAGTGTCCACGGGATCCTTGTGTAGGGAAGGTGGGTGCTGCACGTGCCTCTGAGCGCTCTGAGCGCTGGGGTAAGAGGGTCGCACATCCCTTCCCGCCCCGGAGTTCAGTGTCAGTGGCTATGCACTCGCAGGTCCCCCCTTCCCAGAGCCCTGAGTGCCAGCCACACGACCCAGGAGGGACCCTCGCCTCGGCCAGGTGGAGGCTCCGTGGCCACAGCTGGGGCTGGGACGCGACAGCTTGGTTCCCTGCACCAAGTGAAGCAACTCGGGAAAGTTCCCGGAGCTGCCCCCGCTTCCTGAAACCGCCTCCCGACGCCCAGCACACTCCGGCGCACGCACGGACCTGAGATGGTCTCCTGGTATCCCTTGGTGAAGAACTGCATGGCGGTGGCCGCCCTCCAGGGCGTCTTGAGCAGCCCCTGCCGCTGGGGGTCCTCGCCCAGCGAGCGCAGGATAGACGAGTAAGCGGCCGCCAGGTTGGGGAGGTTCAGCTCGTTTTCCTCCTCGCTGCGGGGCCGCCCTGCCTTCCAGGCGTCGGCAGGCTGTGCGCCCTTGGCCTCGGGCGGCCGGGACTTCTCGGCAGGCCGGCTGGCCCCGGGCCGCGGCAGCTCCCGCTCGGAGAACCCATTGGTGCACCTGACTCCCCGTGGCTTCTCCATGGACCCGGCGTGACTGCTCCCGAGACGCCCTAGGGTGCTAACAAGCGCAGCGGCTCAGCTTAGCCGGCGGCCGTGACCTGTGGCCGTCACCCGGACAGGGGTTCAGCAGGAAAGAGACACCCTCGGAGTCTAGGACAGCCGCCAGCTGGGGAGCCCCGCCGCGCCTCTCTTTTTATGGCGGGGCGACTCTGCCAGCGCCGCGAGGTGTTCTCATTGGCCGGAGCCTCTTGCGTCATGGCTCTCGTCCCGCCCTGCCGCCCCGCCCCTCCACCCCGCCCTCCTGGATGGCCTCTAAAGCCCCCGCAGTTACACAAAACAAGCTTCAGGTTGGACCCCCTCCATTTATGAAGGGAAGAACTGAGTCCACAAAGAAACAAGAATCCGGGAAGCTGGAACCTCCAAGAGAGACACCTGTTCCCCCTCACTTTCCACGGGAAAAGGGGGCGTGTTCGCAAAAATGCTGTGGTCTAGTTGCCCTGAGAAAGATGAGCTGACTAACAGGTGACCTTGCTGGGGCAGGCAGGGTGGAGCAAATAAGCTGGTGATAAGCAACCTTGCGCCCTTTTTTTAAATATTTTTTTCTTTTTAGGTTTTTTTTCCTTCGAGATTACAATTAACTTTATGTCTGTTTTCCCTTTCCTCCCTCCAAACCTTTCCACATACCTCCCCCCGCCCCCCCCAACACAAACCTTGCTCTCTTTCAAATTCACAGTCTCTTTTTCTAATAGTTGTCATGTATGTGTGTGTTTCTAAATATATGAATACAGCCTGCTCAGTCTGGTTAATGTCACTTTGTGTATATGTTTTCAGGGCTAATCTGGTATTGGTGTTCTCTTTCCAGGGGAAGACTACCCCAGTCTAAGCATGCCTTGGTCATTTGTGGTTCTTTGTCTAGGGTTGGGGCCTTATGAGTCGTTGTCCCACTCACCTCCATCCCCACCCCATCCATAGTCACATCTCTATTGGAGTCATTCTTTTGTTGTGCTTTGTCTTACTTTTTGAGACAAAGTCTTACAGCTCTGTCTACCCTGGAGTTTGCTGTGTTGACCACCAGGAAGGCCTTTAATTCAGATGATCTGCCTGCCTCATACTTCCAAACAATCTGATTAAAAGCATGAGTCCCACCTCTTTCCTGCTTTCAAAGCTAGAGAAGTTGTGACTTGAAATTTGTTCAATTGCTTAAAACGTATACAGCACAACACTGCCTGCCACTCTAAAAAACCTTCTGACATCTATCAAGGCATGGGTTACAGTAAGTGGCACTCATGGGAGTCCCCTATGCCTAGGAAGATAATGATATTTGTGAGCTGCCAGATCTCTGCTCTGCTGTTTTAACCTGCTCTGACCTTATCTTTCACAATGACTAGGGGAAGCTTGTTTTCTTTCATTACCCTGAATTTGGTGATTAACAAGAGGACTAGGGCAGCTAGCTACTCCCTCTAGCCGGACAGTGTGTACTCTGTCAAGAACTGGTCTGTGGCAAACTAACCACTGACAAGAGGGTGCTAGAGTAATGGCTCAGCAGTCAAGAGCACTGACTGCTCTCCCCAGCTCCCAGCACCTTTGTCAGGCAGCTTAAAACCATATAGAACTCCAGTTCCAAGATATCCAATCCCTGACTTCTGTGGGCACTTGTAACCACATGCACAACCCCCCCCCCCCACACACACACACACAGAGACACACACAGAGAATTTAAAAAAGAAAAATAAACAAATATTTGAGCTGGGCACATGCCTTTAATCCCAGCACTGAGGAATCAGAGGAGTGTGGATCTCTGTGAGTTCAAGGCCAGCCTGGTCTCCAGAGTTCCAGGACACCCAGGGTTACACAAAGAAGCCCTGTCTTGAAAACCCATAAACAAATAAACAAACAAATAATTTTTTCGTTTGTTTGGTTTTTCTTGTTTGTTTGTTTTTCGGACAGTCAGGGCTCTGTAGCCCTGACTGTCCTGGAACTCACTCTGTAGACCAGGCTGGCCTTGAACTCAGAAATCCGCCAGCCTCTGCCTCCCAAGTGCTGGGATTAAAGGTGTGTGCCACCACCGCCAAAACAAATAATTTAAAAAGACTAGATGAGGGGCTGGAGAGATGGCTCAGTAGTCAAGAGCACTGGCTGCTCTTCCAGAGGACAATTTCCAGCACTCATGTGGCAGCTCAAACTGTCTATAACTCCAGTTCCAGGGATCCGACAACCCTCACACAGACACACATGCAGGCAAAACACCAATTCATATAAAGTAAAAATAAATAAAAAAAAAAGAATAAATGAAGAAATGGGCATCTGTGTTCTTAAGATTTGCATAACTGAAAACCATCTTCTGACCAGCAATCAGTATTAGTTGTGAGTCCTTTGACCACAAACCTTCAGACATGAGTAGGCAGTCACCAGTCTGCAATCACCTATCTCCTGCATAATCTGCCCCCAACTCAGCTTCCCTAAAGATGTTTCTTCCTCTTCATCTCCTCCTCCTCCTCTTCTTCTTCCTCCTTCCCTTCTTCTCTTATTTTTGTTGTTTGTTTATTGGGGCAGGGTTTTTCTGTGTAGCCCTGGTGTTCACTCTATAGATCTGGCAGGCCTAGAACTCAAAGATCTGCCTGCCTCTGCCTCTCGACTGCTGGGATTAAAGGGTTGCCCTGACACTACCACCCAATCCCTTCTTCTTGCCATCAGCTAGTCTATCAGGGAGAGTTTACCACTGCCTGGCTAGCTTTTCTTACTGATTAGCTTCCTGCCTGCAGTAAGCCTCCTGCTGGCTAACATTTGTGGCAGCCAGAGCTTTGACCCAGGGAAATTGATTAGCAAGTGAAAAAAAAAAAGTGTTTTCATTTAAAACCCATTTGTATTTTGTGAGGAAATAGTAGGTTGATCCAATTTTAAGTACAAAGATTGACTCTCCAGAAGTTGGTACAAACTGAAATAAATGTTATTGATCAACTGGGTTTTTTTTTCCCCTCTACCTCCCAAGTGCTGGGACTTAAAGTCTTGGTGACTCAAAAGGGCTCTTAAGCAGTAACACATGCTTTGATTATTTTCTTTGAGATGGGGGAGGGGGACCTGTTTTTCACAGGGAGAGGGATTATGTCATAATTCCAAAGGTGGACCTTTTTTTTTTTTTTTTTTTTTTTTTTTTTTTTGGTATTTTCAAGACAAGATTTCTCTGTATATCCCTGGCTGTCCTGGAACTCACTCTGTAGACCAGGTTGGCCTTGAACTCAGAAATCTGCCTGCCTCTGCCTCCCAAGTGCTGGGATTAAAGGCATGCGGCACCACTGCCAGGCCTCAGAGAGTAACTTATGATGATTCTCTGACCTATAAATAGGTTTCAGTAAGCTTGAGATCAGATCAAGCAGTAGATAAGCCCTGGGATTGCCTGGTACTAATAAAGCCTATTGCTGTAAATTGTAATTCATATTTATTGGACACCTATCTATTCCAAGTAAACATTCAGGAAAAAACATGAACATCGCTTAATCTCAGAGTCATCTTCAGTCTAAAACAGGAGAAATGAGGCTCAGGTGTAGCTCAGTTGGTAGAGTGAGTGCCTCCCTAGCACATAAAAAGCCCAGGCTTCTATGCTCAGAACTGCATAAATCAGACATGTTGACACAAGCCTATCCTCCCAGCAGTGGGGAAGTAAAAGCATTAGGTCAGGAGTTCAAGGTCATTTTCAGCTACCTAGAGATAGTCTAGTCTTGGCTAAATGAGACCCGTCTAAATAAACAGAAGAAGAAGAAGAAGAAGAAGAAGAAGAAGAAGAAGAAGAAGAAGAAGAAGAAGAAGAAGAAGAAGAAGAAGAAGAAGAAGAAACGTAAAGCACTTGCCTAGCATGCTTGAGTCCTGTGCTCTGTCCTGAACACTGCCAAACTGTGTGTACATGTCTGTAAGTAAAGTATAAGAAATATGCATGGGAGCTGGAGAGATGGCTCAGTGGTTAAGAGCACTGACTGCTCTTTCAGAGGTCCTGAGTTCAATTCCCAGAAACCACATGGTGGCTCACAACCATCTGTAATGGGATCTGATGCCCTCTTCTGATGTGTCTGAAGACAACTACAGTGTACTAATATACATAAAATAAATCTTTTTTTTTTTTTCGAGACAGGGTTTCTCTGTGTAGCCTTGGCTGTCCTGGAACTCACTCTGTAGA
>NW_022196915.1:33870440-33871190 GCF_008632895.1 Mastomys coucha
AAAAAAAAAAAAAAGAAATGTGCATGTCAGTGAGTTTTTTAAATGATAATTATTGAATTCCTATATATACATATATATATCCAATAGCAAATTACATAAATCAAAAAATGACCATCAAAACTATGTGTGCATGTGTGTAAATAAAGTATAAGAAATACGTATGTCATTGGGTTTTTTAAAAAGCTAATTATTGAACTTCTGTATATATCTGATAGCAAATTACATAAATCAAGAAATGATCATCAGACTGTTACAAGCGTAGCTGGAAGCAACATTCAAAGGATAGCTCACATGTTTAACAAGCAAACACAAAGATACCAAGGGAGGTGTGTGTACATGTGTGTGTCTGTGTGTGTGCGCACACACATGATCTCTATTCCTGGGAGCCATGTGCATGTGTGCATGGAAAACAGAGATCAACAGCAGACGGCTGCTTCTACCTTTCTCCATCCTGTACTTGGAAACTGAATCTCTCACTGAACCTAGAACTCACTGATTTGACTAATCCGGCTGACCAGTGAATTCCAGCAATCCTCCTGTCTCCACTCCTTCGATTCTGGGATTCCAGGTATGTACTCCCACACTTGGCTTTGTATATGGGTACTGGGGATCTGAACTCAGGTCCTCATGGCTGCACAGCAAACACGTTACCAAGCACCGAGACTTCTCCTTAGCCCTGGGGAGAGACTGTTTAAGTGAGGGAAATAAGTGAAAATGCTTGCAATTAAAAGAAGAAGAAGAAGAAGAAGA
>NW_022196915.1:33871200-33876965 GCF_008632895.1 Mastomys coucha
TATTCCTTAAACAGAGTTCCTAATGAAATCTCTGTTTTGATGCCACTGATGTCACCAGTTCTCAGCCCAGTCTCTAAATTTGTGCTATGTAATGTCAAATAAAGTCAATGAAGCCCTGAGTGTGGGGGATGGGGGGAGGGAAGCCTGAGTAAAACTTTGGTTTCTCTTGCTTTCAAAAGCCAGGTAGTTAAGCAATACAAGGCCACCAACCTTTCTAAGGAGAGTGCCTGTGCTATGGTTTGAGTACAAAATAGCCCCACTAGCTCACTTGCTGAATGTTCAGTCCCCAGCTCGTGGCACTGTGTAGAGAGGAAGCAGGTCACTGGGGTTGTCTTTTGTCCCACAATGTCTGTCCTGGAGCTCATATGTCTCTCTTCCTCTGCTTCCTGACAGCCATGAAGTGAAGAGAGACACATGCCACACACTCTCAGGTGCTCGGAGAGAGAGTGGACTTGTCCACCACAGAAAACAGCTCTTGCCTCCACAGAACAAGAGATGATTTATTCTAGAGCCAAAAGTGAGTGACCACAGCCTGGGAGCACAGACTTAGGGATTTCCCAGATACCATGGTTTAATGAAGTAGCAATCTCATGATGTTTTTTAAAAGAATTATTTATTTTATGTATCTGAGTACACTGTAGCTGTCTTCAGGCACACCAGAAGAGGGCATCAGATCCCATTACAGATGGTTGTGAGCCACCATGTGGTTGCTGGGAATTGAACTCAGAACCTCTGAAAGAGCAGCCAATCTCTCCAGCCCCTACGAAGTTTTAATAGAAACTGAACGGAAAAAGGTCATAAGTCAACCCTTTTTTTTTTTTTTCTTTTCAAGACAGGGTTTCTCTGTGTAGCCCTAGCTGTCCTGGAACTCACTCTGTAGACCAGGCTGGCCTCGAACTCAGAAATCCGCCTACCTCTGCCTCCCAAGTGCTGGGATTAAAGGCATGCGCCACCACTGCCTGACAAGTCAACCCATTTTTAAAATATACTGAGTAGGCAGGTCTTGGTAAAGTGGGGGAGCTTGCCCATCCCCCGCACATGCTACCTGACTGCACCCTTATTTCTTTGGTTGGTGAGGAATTAATGATGTTGAACACTGCAGAGCATATACCTAATAGTCACAGACAAGTTAGGCCACAGACAAAGAAGAGCAATAAATGTCTATTAAGGGGAACAAATAGATGGCACCGGATAACTTGGCTTTGGACTTGGAACAAGTTCCCCTGAGTCAGCCTTGCAGAAGGCTCAGTGTAAGGGGCAGTTCCTTCCAGGAACTTTCATTCACAGACTGAAGCTCCTAAAAGCATGAACAACATCAATTCTTTCCCCCTTTACCTTGTTCTCTCCATTATTTTTCTCAGAGCAGCGCAAAGTCTGATTTATGAAATGTGTGATGGGTAGCTCGAAACAGCCGTGATTAGATTTTTCAGGAGCTTAGAGGAAGTTCAGAGTGGTTCAAACCACCAATATGTACCTGTCCATGGCTAGTGGATGGCTTCTGATGCCAGAGGTCCTAAATGTATGCCCTGCAAGTACATTGATGCCACTCTTTCTGAGCATGAATTCTGTGAAGAACTATGCAGTTTGATTTTGTATGTAGAGCACCAGTCATTTCAGACACTCTAACCTCCTACTGTACCCCACAGCTCAGTCCAGTAGGTACCCTTATCCTCAGGGAGGTGGATTTGAGGTCTGAGGCTCCACCCACTCACATTTGACACCTCCCATATAAACTCTCATTTCAGTGATTGGCATGTGGTTAGATTTCCCAAGCAGCTTAAAGATATGGGAAGCAGAAAAGATGCTGGAGACTAATGTCAACAGACTGGACTATTTATTTCAAACAGTGACGGACAGACACTCTCCCACAGTGCTACAGTGCTACGCACACTCGTTACTCCAGCCACATCCAAAATATCGGGGATAAAATCCTGATAAAGGATAGAGGCAATAAGACCCCAAAAGGAGTTCTGTGCCTCCTGGATTTCAGACTAGTCGCTGGTATCCCCTAACTCAGACGTGTTCCAGATTAGTCTTTCCAATCGTCAACACGGCCTCATATTTAGGCATAAAGGTACCCCAAGAAATGATTCGTAAATGGTTAAGATTGGGCATTGTCTCCTAGCCAACACAATGTTTCCAACTATTCTAGTTTAATATCAAGCTGTCCATAGCTTGCAATTGCTCTCAAAGTAAGGGTTTCCCTCACTCAAGGACATTAGCTAAAAGTGTGAGATCAGAACTCCTCACTGCCTGCCCCAGCCTAGACCCAGAGAATTAGCAGGAAAAGCTAGATTGAAACCTCCTGGTCATTGCCTTCAGCAGAACCAGAGAATTAGCCTAGGAATATCAAAATACCTCAACAGGGAGGGCTCCACTCCTCTTCCTCCTGCTTCACACCTAGCTACCAGACCCTGCTGATCTTGGTGTGGGGGTCACCTGCCTACGTGACTTCAGTCTTGCGTCTCCTGTGTAACCCCCACCTGCCTATGTGACTCTTGACATCTGCCCTGTTTGCTGTATGGTATTTAAGCCTGATTTTCACTTTGTATAAGGACTTGGACTAGGACAAGGAGAAGGTCTAGCACGAGGACTGGGAGAAGAAGAAGGCCTTGGGCTCGCATGCAGGACTCGCACTAGAACTTAGATGGGCTAGGACTCAGATTCATGCCATCCACAGTCCCCGGGCCCAGAGCGCTTGCGCCCACAGCACCAGTCCAGAGGAGATAGCTACTGCTTTAGACCCAGTATGTTTTAGATAGCCTCAGATGTGCCTCAACTATTGAGCTGCCAGATTTACCATCCCTCTTTTGCAATGACTGTAAAAGTCTGATGCCATTCCTAAGAAATACATTTAGATCTTATACTTCATGTGTCGTCTCTGCCATCATTTCTTCGCCTACACCTTGTCGACCTGACTAGGACCCCCGTTTCTCCCACGGGTTGAGGGAGGCCCAGATCGGCCAGCCCGCGGCACCACAGGAAAGAGGTGACTATGAAAGGGGTCGGGACACTTGGAGCTTTTATAGGAGGCTTGGAGGTTGGGGCTAGGCACATGCCTGCCATTTCTTCATCCTTAGATTTTCTGATCCATGGAGATGAATCATCTTGGGCTGACCCACTGATAGCTGTTTGAGCAGGGTCAACTCTACCCCCTCATAAGAATTCTGCTTCTACAACCAAGGCATTCTATCACGAGACAGGTGAAGCACTATTTCGTAATAGCAGTGCTGTTCTGCCAGCACCCGGAGGCAAACCAAAGAAGGAAGGTTTGAAATCACCAATATTATGTAAAAGGTTTAGTAGCAGAACATAAACCATTGGCAGGGTTGGCTTTGAGTAGTGATGAGAGAAAGGGGGGAGGCAGAGATTAAAAGAGAAAGGTGTGTCCTATAGAGTTCACTAGCAAAGACAATTCAGTGCCCACCTGGAAGCATTGACCTATAGGGATTGTAATGACGCCATATTTCTATCCCATTAGAGGCCCAGTAGCAGTACCCAGTCTAGCAATTTCTTTCTTCCAGAAGTCCAAGGACCTTTTTTTAATCCTATTATTTCTAGGGCATGTGCCAGAAAAAAAGAGGTGGATAATAGAGGTACGTGGTGTCAAAGACTGACCAGACTAGGAAGACAACCTAGTCACTTGCCAAAGGCATCAGGTGAAGTGGCCTTAGATATTTAGCAATACTGATTAGTAATGTCTTCAGGTGAACTTAATGAAGGTTTTACATTTGAAAGTCAAGCTCTGGGAGAGACTCTGGGTCGTGGTGGAAAGATCCTGTGTTGGCTAGTTTTATGTCAATTCAATGCAAGCTAGAGTCATTTGGGGAAGAAGAACCTCAAGGGAGAAAATATCCCATCAGATTGGCCTGTGGTGCATTTTCCTGATTTAGGATTAATGTATGAGAGCCCATATGGGTAGCACTACCCCTGGGAAGTGGTCCTGAGTTCTGTAAGAGAACAGGTTGAGCCAGTCATGAGGAGTAAACCAATAAGCAGCATCTCTCCAAGTTCCTGCCTTGACTTCCCTCAATGTGGATGATGAGCTACACGCTGTGAGGTGACATAGACCCTTTCCTCCCCCACGTTGCTTTTGATCATGGCATTTCATCGCAGCACTAGAATTCCTAAGGTAAACACAGGAAAGGTGTCCTTATTTCAACCCTGACACCAGAAGCATGACTGTGAAGTCAACAGAATCCTCAAACGCTGCTAATCTGTCAATACAGGAAGAATCCAACTGAAGCCATCTTCTCTTCTGAAAAGGAACGGAGCAACTTTGGGGGAGAAATTGAGAGAAAATGAAAGCACTAGGTTGATGGAAGGGAAAACTCATGGGCTCCATACTGAATCTGAAGGCTAAAAGCCAATCACTAGGAAAGAAGAGACACAATTCAAACCATTGCTTGCTCCAGTAGAAGTATTTTGATGTCTCAGAAGAATGGACACCTATCTGTGGCCACCATCTGACAGTGAAGCCACACACATCCAATCTACATAGTCCCTCTAGCTTCCTCCTGATCTGTCAATTAGACAGTGGCTGTTTGTGGAGAAGCTCTGGTTTACCCAGAATAGAAGATTTGTTTTCTAGTCAACAAATGCTTTCAAGAGGTAATTTAACTGTCAATGAAAAGAATAAATAAAAAGGTGCTGCGGAATTTTTAGTGATTCTTGGAAGCTCTCTTGCTATTGAATGAATCTTCCCCCCAGTTGCCTGGGGAACTGCATTTTAATGTCACGCATCAAGCAGTTCTTCCCTGAATATAATTGTAGTCTATCTGATGCCTTGTGTAAAGCTGTTCAAATGTTTGGCTTCTGCTAACTATTTTTTGGCATCACTCATGACAGATGATGGATCTGAAGTAAATTTAATAATTTTTTTTCTAAATCCCACTAACTTGTTGAATCAGCAGAGGAAGAAACGTATAAATTGAAAATATCTTTATTACCAGATGAAACACAGAAGATCCCTATAAATCTGTGATAATCCAATAGCTTTTGCAAACAAGCATCCAAGTGGCCAATTCAGCGGTGTCTCATTAGGAGATGCTGAGCAATGAAACAAAGCTGTTAGCCAATGGGAACTCTGCTTTGTGGAAGTCAGTGCTAGATGCCCAATCAAATATTTTTAATTTTTTTTAAATAAAAGATCTCCGGTTTTGCTTTTAAAAGTCTTATTCCTAGATTTGACTAAGAAAACAAACTCCGAGGTTACTTCTGGTCTGTCTTGGCCAGTGCCCTGAGCAGACCGTGGGCACAAATTTTGTAGCCAGTCCCACAACACCCAGAGGAAGCTCCACTCCCAGGCGCTCTAACACACCCAAGATCAGAGGTGAGGAGGACACAACATCTGTCCCAACACCGGGAGTAACTGGAACCACCAGGACCCAGGCACACAGGAACTCCACCAGCCCAGTGGCACAGGTTGCTTCAGGTCTGTCTGGGCCAACCAGTGCTCTGAGCAGACCTTGGGAGCAAATTTTGCAGCCAGTCCCACAACACCCAGGGGAAGCTCCACTCCCAGGCGCTCTGACGGACCCAAAATCACAGGATCCCAGAATCACAGGATCCCAGAGACAGCTTGACTCTGAGGAGTTCTGACACAACCAGGACACACAGGAAGGACAGGCTCCAGTAAGATTTAGCCAGGGCAGGTAGCACTAGAGATAACAGATGTGTGGGCGGGGGGCACAAGTGTAAGAATATAAGCAACACAAACCAAGGTTACTTGGTATCATCAGAACCCAATTCTCCCACCATAGCAA
>NW_022196915.1:33877876-33885671 GCF_008632895.1 Mastomys coucha
CTACAAAGGATAATAGATGGAAAACACCAACATAAGGAGCAAAACTACACCCTAGAAGAAGAAAGAAAATAATCTTTCAATAAACCCACACAAACCTAATTCCTCCTCTTACAACAAAAACAACAGGAAGTAACAATTACTTTTTCTTAATATTTATGAAAATTAATATTACCAACATATCCTAATCAATTAAAATCCAAATATATGAGGAATTAGAAATTTGTTGGCTGTCATCCAGTGGTCTCTCTAATTTGGTAATTGGAGAAATAGGTCCAATATTGTATAATCCATATACACTTTCTGTCTGTTTGTACATGACAGTGTCTTGCTGTGTACCACATAAATGGTCTTGAAATCAGGCTTCTCCTATCTCAGCCTCTCTATTAGTAGGATTGTTTATTTGATGTTTTTACACTATACTATGGTTTTCAGAACAGCTTACATATTTGAGATGTATTTATACAACAAAAAGAAACCTAGACAATTAATTTGGAAGGTGGCTTGTAAGAGAATAACAAAGAATGAGACTGAAGGCTTTGCTGGATGTTTGTAACTATTATATCAAGTTTGAAGAAGAGGACTTTATAAGTTACTCTTTCTCTGAGATGAATGCTTTTCAAAATCATCACAGCCAATGAAACAGATTCTTACCCTCACCCAATATCTGTGCCACCCTCCAAGCAGAACCATTTTTCATTGAAACAGTTGGTGAATGACTTCATGGGTAGACCATCTTAATACATACACCATTTCTTAAATGAATGTAAACTTGTAAGATTAAGTTTTCAAACTGTACTGTGGGAACTTAGCCGTTAGTTAAACTCAGTGGGAGACTAGTTCCCTAGAAACAATGGGAGGCCAGTTCCCAAGAACCCAGAAACAAGGGAACCAAGATGACCTGGCCCGAGAACCCAGAAACAACCTGGCCCAAAACAATTGCCAGGTGGCTAGCCCGCCCCTGGACTCTAGCACGAGCCAGCACCAATCAGAAACCACCCCATACCTTCCCCTTACCCTTTTTGCCCCAGCAACTGCACAGGAATAAAAAGTTGCCTAAGACCTTGCTCGGGGCCAGACTCCTCTACCGCCTAGAGGGATATGAGTCTCACCCCAGCTAGCTGGAATAAAAAGCCTCTTGTAGATTGCATCAAGTCTGTGTCTTGGTGGTGTGTGGGGTTGTAGCTCCTGGGATTTGAGTGTGGGGGTTCCTCCGGGAATCTCACAACCTGTTCTCTGTGGGCTGAGAATAAAGGCACTTACTCAAGTCAAATACCTTTGACCATAGCAGGAAATCTGTGTCCAAAAATCGTGCCTACAATTCATTCCTTGGAGCAGCAGAACTGTCAACTTTTAGCTTAGCTACGATGTAGGTAAAATTCTTTGTTGATGTGAGGGTCATTGAAGTATACAGCCTTATTACATCGAACTCCAGTGTCTAAAAATTGTTCTTATTTTGGGCTTGTACCATAGTAAGAGCCAAGATTTTAAGATCCACTAAAAACAAAACAAAACAAACAAACAAACAAGCAAACAAAAAGACTTTATCTATTTATGTTCATTTAAAAAATACTAGTAGTAATGTATTATTTTAAAATATACAGTTAATATGTTTAGAGTTATTTAAAATTTATATTGAGAAAAACATGTATTTTCAATATTGCTGTAGACAAGCACCTACATAAGACTGTTCAATTGATTGTTGTTTTATGTCAAACAATTTTTATAATACTCATTTTTATTGTTGCGATATTTTATAAATTTTTTTTTTGATTTTTCGAGACAGGGTTTCTCTGTATAAACCCTGGCTGTCCTGGAGCTCACTCTGTAGACCAGGCTGGCCTCGAACTCAGAAATCCGCCTTAAAGAATATGACAAAATAAAAAAGCAAAAGGTATTGCAGGTATTGAAGGGGAGTCTCTGGGAGGAGCTGGGGTACAAAAGAGAAACAAGAATGTGATGTAATTCTATTTACTTAAAGTATGTTTTTAAATGTTAACAAATTCAGATAAATTGAAATCATGTATGTTTTCTCATCATAATGCAATAAACTTAAATCAATAAAAAAAAAAAGGGGGGCCCAGCGGCGGTGGTGCACGCCTTTAATCCCAGCACTTGGGAGGCAGAGGCAGGCAGATTTCTGAGTTTGAGGCTAGCCTGGTCTACAGAGTGAGTTCCAGGGCAGCCAGGGATACACAAAGAAACCCTGTCTTGAAAAATCAAAACCAAACCAAAACCAAACAAAACAAAACAATCGCCCTGGGCATCTTCCTTCAAGAGTTCCCATTACTTCAGAAACATGAAACAATTATTGAGTCTGTGGGTGGTCCGCTCTTTCCTTCACTGTGAGGTGGTAAGGACAGCCTAATGACTTTGTTATGAACAAGAAATTTCACCCTGGAATCAACTTTGCAACTGCCATGTCTATGGAGAATCGGCCCTTATGAAGCACATGGTCCGTCTGCACTTGTGTACCATGTTAAGGGTCGGGAATAAGATGGTGTAATAAGATGAATGTAATAAATGTGATAAGGCCTTTAGATGGTCCAGCTCCCTCAATAACATGAAAACTCACCCCATCCCAGAGAAAAGCCCTATAAATGGAAAGTGTGGGAAAGCCTTCAGCTACCCCTGATGTATCGAGAGTCATCTACTAATGCATAGTAGAGATAGATCTTATAGAACCTTAAAAATCATGACACAGATCTCTCTGGAGACAAAGGGATATGAAGGTCAGCAGACTAGTAAGAGGTCCGTGTGTCACTACTGGGCTCAAGAGCACGTAGAGGCTAGAAGTTCCTTTACTAGATCCCTTTCAATTCACAAAGCAACTCACATTGTAGAGAAACACTCTAAATGCGACACTATGCTAAAGTTTGTAAACTTACTGTTTCTATTTAAAAATCAAGAAACCATCCACACTGCAGCGAAGTCTTACGAGTACTCCTACAGCACCACAGCCCCAGCCTGGCTCAGCCCTGAGGATCCTGTAGTTTTTTAATTCCCAAGTGATATTTTGCTTACCAAAGATGTGACTCTCATCAAAGAAGAATGCTATGTTAACTCAGATGAGTCTCCTGCTCTGCTATGTGACTTTAAAATCCCAAAGCTTCTTCGACTCTCTCTTGGCTCTTTGAAAGTTCTGCCCTTCCTATCTGTGGAATGGCTTAACCCAAAAAGGAAGCTCCTGACCAAGAATGTATCAATGATCCAAAGCCCTAACGGTTTCTCTGTGTTCTCACTACATAGCACATACTGGTTTTCTAAGTCTAAGGAATATGCTAATTTATGCTACTGTGGTATGTATTTGTTTAAAGTCATCTTGTTCCTGGAATGTGCAGGAGTACTCGAATACCTAATTCAACTCTTCAAAAGAATCCTAAAAAAAGACAAAGTCTTTTATTTCTGAAATGATAGTCATTTCTGGCTCCCTGCAGGAACTCCTGGTAAGGAGAACCTTGAACCTGTGTCTTGTAGTCAGGATCTCAGTGACCCATGGGAGATGGCCTGGCCTGCTGTAGCTATTCCATACAGCAGCGGAGGTGGGGGAAGTGTTGGCTACCTACAGCTTCTAGGTGCTGCTTCTGTGCACACACCACACACACACACACACACACACACACACACACACACACACACGCACACATGCACACACACACACAAGTGCACGCATGCCCCTCATTGAGCACTTACTGTTGCTATTACAAAGACATCCTAAAAAGATAATGGATATAAGTTGAGGTGATGGCAGGACTAATTGTGCTGGTGTCTCACCAATGTGATGTCTGTCAACTGTGTTTGGGTAAAGAGCCGAACCTGTGGCTTGTGGGCCTTGCACATGGATGTGCCTGAAGGGCTGGTTGTTCTAGGAGTGTCTGCTACCATTGCAAAGGTCTCTGGAAGGTGAGCCTCAGGACTGTCAGAATGTGTCTGTGACCCTGGTTGCTGTCCAGCCAGAGGTCAGATCAAAATCACACACTTATTGGTTGTTCTGAGGCCTGGAATAGATGTTGAGCCTAGCCAGGCTGGGTGGTCCACAGCCTTGTACTACCTGCTTCTAAGAACTCTTTCAGCTTTACTTCCTACAACTCTCACCACACACACACAGACACACCCATACACCCATACACACATACACACACACACACACATACTCCCCATGTAGCCTCCACACAAAGGCAGCTTTGGCTCTCATGTAGAATGAGGTACTCTCTGGTTCCAGCAGAACAGTCTGCTTCTAAGTCCACTGAGATGGGAGCAAGTTGCCTGGTACCTCTGCTGTGGAAGAGCTGTCGGCACTGTGTGGTCCCCACCACGGTGGGCCTTACCCCTGGAACCAGAGCTAGGAGGAAGCACTTAGCATACTTAGAAGACACTTAACATATTTTGTCACAGAGAGGAATAACTGCCACACAGGCAATCTCATGTTCTTCCTCTAACTCTAAGGAGCCCGCTTCCTCTTTCTTCTTGTGGCTTCTTCTACAGGGTCAAAATCAGGTTTTACACTTTTATGACATACACAATATTAATTGTATTGAAAGAAATAAACTTCCTCCACCACACACCTACTCCAACAAAGCAACGCCTCTTAAGAGTGCCACTCCCTAAGGACCTGTAAGGAGTGCATTTTTATTCAAAACACAATAATGGGGAAAGAGGAGGATCAAAGTAGTAGGGGGCTTATTAGGGAGAGGTTTTCAGCAGGAAATGGGAGTGCTAAGAGAGGGTAATAGAGGTGAAAATGAATTGTATTTATGTATTGTCAAAGAATAAAACATTAAAATTCTCTGTCTTCTTCTCCCTCTCTACCCTCTCATTCCCTCCCTCTCTCTGAAACCCTGGTGTGTTGCCAAGTAACAGAGCTGCCATGCATCGGGAAACCTGCCCTGGACAAAAAGAGTTTGTCTGGGTCACAGAAGCACTTGGTGGATAAGAGTAAGACTTTAAGTTCAGAGGACATGTGGAAGTGCTTGCCTTGAGGCAGCTAGCTCGGCCAAAGGGCATCTCAATTACAACAGATGGACTGCACAACAAAGACTCTCTCTCTCTCTCTCTCTCTCTCTCTCTCTCTCTCTCTCTCTCTCTCTCTCTCTCTCTCTCTCTCTCTCCTTTTCCTCCTCTCTCTCCCTCCTTCCCTCCCTTCCTCCCTCTCCCTCCCCCCCATCTCTTTCCCAAATTCATCCCTCCTCATTCCAGTATCATCCTCACAAAAAAGATTTGACAAATAGGGACTGGGATCAGGCTAAAGTTGATTCAGAAAAAATAGTGTGGCTCTTACCTCAAGCCTGTAGAAATTTAGATCTCTCAGACATATCTGCAATCTGGGTGTCCTCTCCCTTAACACAGAGATGAAGCCCAGCCAGACTGAGGAGATCCCCTCAGGTCACACTATTGACAAGTGATGCGTTCCCATCTTAGGAGTCTTCAAACTTAACTCCTTTTACCCAGTGTCCGGGTGGTGGTAGTGCACACCTTTAATCTCGGCACTCAGGAGGCAGAAGCAGAGAGATCTTTCTGAGTTCAAGGCCAGCCTTTTCTACAGAGTGAATTTCAGGACAGCCAGGGCTACACAGAGAAACCCTGTTTTAAAAAGACAAAAGAACAACAAACACAAAACAAACAAACACACACACAAAAAAAAAAAACAAGTACTTAAAATATGCCCTGCACACACTTGAAACCTAATTTGAAACCATAAGTATTTCCTATAGAATGTGTCAGGTAAACTCCAGAAAACATTTTTCCTGACAAACATACATCTGATTCCCACAAGTTGAATTCAAAAATCATGATCAACTTTTCTGTCCAAAGAGAATCTGTGGTGGTTTAAATATGCTTGGCCCAGGGAGTAGCACTGTTAGGAGGTGTGGCCTTGTTGGAGAAAGTGTGTCACTGTGGGGTAGACTTTGAAACCCTCCTCCTAGCTGCCTGCGGAGTCAGTCTTCTGTTTGCCTTGGGATCAGGTGTAGAATTCTCAGCTCCTCCAGGACCATGTCTGCCTAGATGCTGCCTTGCTCCTGCCTTTGAATAATGGACTGAACATCTGTACCTGTAAGCCAGCCCCAATTAAATGGTGTCCTTATAAGAGTTGCCTTAGTGCCAGGCAGTAGTGGCGCACACCTTTAATCTCAGCATTCGGGAGGCAGAGGCAGGCAGATTTCTGAGTTCGAGGCCAGCCTGGTCTACAGAGTGAGTTCCAGGACAGCCAAGGCTATACAGAGAAACCCTGTCTCAAAAAACCAAAAAAAAAAAAAAAAGTTGCCTTGGTCATGGTTTCTCTTCACAGCAATAAAATCCTAACTAAGACAAATTTTCTCATATTTTATTTTCTTCTGGCTAAGGATGTAGCTTAGTTCCCTGACAGGAATGAATCACTGAATTCAATCTCTAGTAGTACAAAATTTTTGTTTTTTGTTTTTTCCTCTGACCACAAAAATATGACCATTTGTCAAGTGGTAAAGAGCTTAGGATGGATGAAAAGGCTTCAGACTGAAGCTCTGCGGACTGGAATCCCAAGTTGTCCTCACTCCGTGGCCTTGGAGAAATGTTTCATCTCTCTGTGATGCAATATTCTCACCAGACGAAAAGAAAAGTTATTTGGAAAGTAAGAACGAGTGTAAAGAAAAACGATGTGGTAAATGTGCCTGAGCAATTACTGTTAGGATGCCCATTACAAAGACAGGCCTCTTATTCTCCTCTTTCTCTGTCTCCTATCAGCTTTGTTACAGAATAGCAAAGAGCCTCTTATCTACGATTTCTAGAAAACAAAAGGCTAACTGCTTTGTGTGTGCTGCACCTGCCCATACACTTACCTAGAGTCCCCACATCCTGGAAATCAATGAGGCTATTTGCCTTTGGACATAGTTTCCCAGCAACGCACATTTGAACGGATTCAGGCTTCTCTGTCAAGGGTCTCTTTGCAAGCTTCCATAAATATTAGTACTATACCTGCTTAAGGGAAATGAGCAAATGTTATGTTTGTACACTGCCCTTCTCCTGGGATTTTATAATGCTGAGCAAAGAGCATTTTCTGAGCTGCCACCAGCCCTTCAAAGCGCCAAGGCAATAGTTTGCAGCATGCAAATAGAGCAGATGTTCAGCTGTATTTCCAGGGTCTTCTAGCCTAAGGAAAAGATACAGCTGTGCTACGAACCCTCAAAATCATTTGTTAACAGTCACGGAGGACCCAGGAAATATTCTGACTTCCCTGCACAGGGGTCTACCCTGACATTTTCTCTCTCTCCCCGTCGGGATGGACTGGTATGCACCTTTAAGACAAAATAACCCTCAGGTTATTGCCAAGACATTTAGCAAACAGTATATAAATTCTCCATGTTTTAAGTGTAAATATTCTTCATTTTAAATTCCCTTTATCCTCTCCACATCTGATTTAAAAGGAAAGCAAACCAGTAGTGCTTGAATCCCTACAGATAGGACATTTACTCTGCTCTTCAGTAAGTGTGTGTGTGGGGGGGGGAGGGTATTTGTGATTGATAAACAAGCTTATCATATTTTAATAATGAGGGGTGGGGGACAGCCTATACATGTTGGTTCTGCTGCTTCTATGTGGACTCGGGGGATTGAACTCTGATTATCAGATTTGATAGTAGGTGCCCATACCAACTGAGCCATCTCTCTGGCCCCTGATAAGCAGTGGTTATTGGTTGGGCAAAGATGATGCTTGTCTTTGATCATTCCAGCACTAGGGAAATAGAAACTGGCAGATCTCTGTGAGTTCAAAGCCAGCCTGGTCTACAGAGTGAGTTCCAGGACAGCTAGGGCTTCACAGAGAAACCCT
>NW_022196915.1:33885681-33906159 GCF_008632895.1 Mastomys coucha
AAGAAGAAGAAGAAGAAGATGATGATGATGATGATGATGATGAAGGAGAAGATGAAGGAGAAGATGAAGGAGAAGATGAAGGAGAAGATGAAGGAGAAGGAGAAGGAGGAGGAGGAGGAGGAGGAGGAGAAGAAGAAGAAGAAGAAGAAGAAGAAGAAGAAGGAGAAGGAGAAGGAGAAGGAGAAGGAGAAGGAGAAGGAGAAGGAGAAGGAGAAGGAGAAGGAGAAGGAGAAGAAGAAGAAATAGACGAAGAAGAAAAAGAAGAAGAGGGAAGAGAGGAAGGGGGAAGAGGAGGTTGTTATTAGAAAAATAACAATTATTATAAGATTTAAAGTCCCATGATTTCACCTTTTACAATCATTTTACTGTACTTCTGATTGCTTCCTATTTGTGTTGTCTTTTAAGTTATTTAGTGTGCATCTGTGTGTGACTAGAGGGAGAAGGGCAGGCATGTCACAGTGCATGTGTGAAGGATCAGAACAACTTTGTGGAGTTAGTTCTTTCCTTTCCCCACGTGGGTTCAGGATATTGACGTAGGCCATTGGGCAACTAGTGCCTTTACCATGGGTGCTGAGTCAATCTGCCAGCCTAGTTTTGGCATTTTTGTTTGTTTTTGGTTGATTGGTTGGTTCTTGCTTGATTTGTATGAGACTGGATCTTACTATGTTGCCCAGGCTGGCCTTGAATTCCTCATACTACAGAATCATCCCATGAGTATTGGGATTACAGGTGTGAGTCACAGCCTGCCATGCCTAGCTGGCTGTATTTCTTTCTTTTTTTTTTTTAAGTCTTATTTATTTATTATATGTAAGTACACTGTAGCTGTCTTCAAACACACCAGAAGAGGACATGGTTGTGAGCCACCATGTGGTTGCTGGGATTTGAACTCAAGACCTTCAGAAGAACAGTCAGTGCTCTTAACCACTAAGCTATCTCTCCAGCCCGCTATATTTCTTCTTAATGTTTTCCTATATCCAAACATTTTTTTTCTGTTACATTATATTATCTTCCATTAACAACCTGCATTTTTGCCAGCCAGTGGTGGCGCACACCTTTAATCCCAGCGCTTGGGAGGCAGAGGCAGGCAGATTTCTGAGTTTGAGGCCAGCCTGGTCTACAGAATGAGTTCCAGGACGGCCAGTGCTACACGGATAAACCCTGTCTCGAAAAACAAACAAAACAAAGCAAAACAAAAAAAATCTGCATTTTAATGTCACCATTATACATTTTTCATACTACAACAAAACTTTTTGTCATGTTCCAGTTTTGCTTTTATTATTTGTATTATTTGTATTTGTATTTGTATTTGCTTTTACGTATTGTCATATTATTATTATCATCATCATTATTATTGCTGTTGGGTTTTTTTTTTTTTTTTTTTTTTTTTTTTTTTTTTTTTTTTTTTTTTTTTTTTTTTTTTTTGGTTTTTTAAGACAGGGTTTCTCTGTGTAGCTCTGGCTGTCCTGGAACTCACTGTGTAGACCAGGCTGGCCTCGAACTCAGAAATTCCGCCTGCCTCTGCCTCCCAAGTGCTGGGATTAAAGGCGTGTGCCACTACTGCCCAGTGGGTTTTTTTGAGACAGGGTTTCTCTGTGTAGCCCTATACTACAACTTACTCTGTAGACCAGGCTAACCTCAAACACAGATATCCACCTGCCTCTGAGTCCCAAGTGCTGCTGGGGTGAAAGACACGTGTCACCACCACCCAACTTGCTGTTGTTAGTTGTTGTTGTTATTATTATTACTACTACTACTACTACTACTACTACTACTACTACTACTACTACTATTACTATTACTATTATTATTATTATAGACTGAGTCTCTATAGTTCTTGCTGTTCTGGAACTCACTATATAGACCAGGCTGGCCTTAAAATCACAGAGATCCATCCAGATGCCTCTGCCTCTCAAGTGCTGGGATTAAAAATGTGCAACAGTACACCTGGTCTTGTTATTAGATTTTAAGTAAACCATGCCTGTAAGGAGGCTCCTCTCAGATCCCAGTGAGTGTAGCCATACTGCTTCATAAACTGGCCCATTATTTCTGGGTTACTGGGAAAAGCTGTTGCTTCTTTACTTTTCCAAGCACGCTCTCCCTAACACTTTGGCTTTGTTCTTCTACATCACTCTTCCCCAACCTTGTGACCTCTGTGCTGGTGTAACTCATGACATGGCTTTTTTCCTTCTCTTCTCCTCTCCCAGGCAGCTACTGAAATTTAAAGCTTACCTGTCTTGGAGTTTTTCTTTTAAATCCTAATAAAACTGTTCTCCTTTAAAAAAACAAAACAAACAAACAACTTTGGCTTTGTTTGATTTTCAAACTTTTTCTGTCCTTTAATTCTTCAATCAGTGTAGAAACAAACCTATCCCTGGACCTGTAAGCTACCGTCATCACCTTCTACCTAAAGACAACCTTTCCCTAAGTCTTCCTCCCCGTCCTCTGCCTGGTTCCTGGTAACCACCATTCACTCCCAGCCTCTATGAAATCAGGTTAAAATTACATGGACTAGTGTCATAGTTATTTATCAATTGCTGTGATAAGGCACCAGGACGAAGGAAACTATGATGGTTTGAATGTGCTTGGCCCATGGAGTGGCACACCAACAAGGTGTGGCCCTGTTGGAGGAAGTGTGTCACCGCTGGGGTGAACTTTGAGACCCTCTGCCTAGTGGCCTGCAGAAATGCTAGTCTTCTCCTGTTTGCCTTTGGAACAAGATGTAGAACCCTCAGCTCCTCCTGCACCATGCCTGCCTGGATGCTGCCATGCTCCTGCCTTGATGATAATGGACTGAACCTCTGAACCTGTAAGTCAGCCTCAATTAAATGTTGTCCTTTATGAGAGTTGCCTTGGTCATGGTGTCTCCTCACAGCAATGGAAATCAAACTAAGACAGAGACTTATAAAAGAAAGCATTTAATTAGTGTTCATTGTTCTAGAGGGTCAGAGCTATTGATAGACTGCCAGAAAGCAGTGTCTGTTGAGACAAGGTAGTCTTACCTTGCCTGGGGCAAACCACTACAGAAGGAGAAATTGTAGGAGAGACACAGAGCCCCCTACAGCTGCAACAACTGTCTCAGTCCCAAGCCCCTCACCTGCTCCTAGAAAGGGTCCCAGCCAGCTTTTTCCCCTGGCAGATCCTCCTGCTTCCTGTGGGAGAGAGGCTGACCCTCACTGTGGCTAACCGACTCAGCCTCACTTGTTGAGGTCAGACTATAGTCTCTTTCAGCCTTTGTCTCTTTATGCTGCCTCAGAAATCCAGCAACTATCATGTCAGGGAGCGTGGCAGTAGGCACACAAGGCACGGAAAGCTTAGATCCTTAGCCTCAAATAGGAGACAGAGAGAGCAAAGAGCTACTGCTTAAAGCCCGGCCCCAAAGACACACCTCCTCCGATGCCACGCCTTCTCATTCTTCCCAGACATTTCCACGAGGGACAAAGTATTCAAACATACGAACCTATGGAGACCATTCTCATTCAAACCACCACATGAGTAAGGTCATGTAGGACTTGACTCTTTCTTTTTTGCTTCCTTCCTTTCTTCCTCTCTTTCTTTCTTTCTCTTTCTCTTTTTCTTTCTTCCTGTGTCTGGCTTATTTCACTTAACAGAACGATCTCGTTTTTTACCTGTCACAAGTGGTAATTCTTCATTATTTTCATAGAATCATATGCTGTTCCGCTGTATATAGAGACCATATGTTCTATATGTAGCCAGTTTTTTAAATGATTTTTGTCAGTTTGATGGTTCCCACAGCACTCAGGAGGCAGAGGTAGGAGGATCTCTGAGATTTCCAGACCAGCTTGGTCTACATAGCCGGTTCCAGGCCAGGCAAGGAAACATAGTGAGACACTGACTCAAAAAAAAAGGCTTGGGGCTGGAGAGATGGCTCAGAGGTTAAGAGCACTGGCTGCTCTTTTAGAGGTCCTGAGTTCAATTCCCAGCAACCACATGGTGGCTCACAACCATCTATAATGAGATGCCCTCTCTGGCATGCAGGTACACCCAAGCAGAACACTGTATCCATAATAAATAAATAAATCTTTAAATTTTTTAAAAAGAATTATCTTTATCCAATTAGTTTTATAAAATATCTTAACAATAGAGTCCAACATTCAACATCTACTGTCACACTAGGACAATCTCTGAGACCAGAAATATAAATTTGTCCTAGGTATAGATAAATGGCTTCCTGTTTGCATTTAAGACATCCCTTTACTCTGTATTTATAAAAATCTAATATACAGGGAATATCATAAGTAATTTGATCTTACTATGTAGTTTTCTAGTTTTTTAAAAGAAGGATTTGTGTGTGTGTGTGTATGTGTGTGTGTATGTGTGCGTGTATGTGTACATGTATGTGTGCGTGTGCATGTGTATATGTGTGTGTATGTTTGTATGTATATGTGTATGTGTGTATGTGTGCATGTGTGTGCGTGTGTGTATATGTGTGTATGTGTGCATGTATGTGTGCATGTGTGTATATGTGTGTGTATGTGTGTATGTATATGTATATGTGTGTGTATGTGTATGTGTGTATGTGTGCAATTATGTGTGCGTGTGTGTGTGTGTGTATGTGTGTGTGTGTGTGTGTGTGTGTGTGTGTGTGTGTACCTGAGTGCAGGAGCTGGTGGATGCCAACCCTGGAGATAGATTTACAGGGGTTTGTTAGGTACATGTGCTGTGAGCCCTAGGAACTAAAGTCTCCTCTTTTAAAAGAAAAGTAGTTTTTGGGTTTTGGGAGGTTTGTTGTTGTTTTGGTTTTCATTTCTGCTCTACTGAAAATGTGTTGCAACACCCCACAGTGCCTTACTTGTTCTTTTTAACATCTTGTTCCACAGCTTCCCAGTTTCCTTCACTCGTTTTGCTCGGATGCCAAAGAGACAGGCTCAAAATCTTGTAAAAGCCTTGAAGTTCTTTGTCCTCAGTTCTTCTCCTTCTGCGATGACAAAGCTGGTTTGCTCCCTTTTGTGGACATCCCTGATGAGCATCCCAGGTTCTGGTAGGTGGGTGGTCAATTTGCGTTCTTCAGCAGAACTGTCTGTCTCCCTTCTTGGAGCAGAAGGCTTAGCTGAAGTGGGAGGCTCCACTCGGAGCCTCTGGGCAGGGCCTGAACGTTCGTCTCAGCCGCCAAGCCAATCTCAAGCTTGGTCAGACAGCACACAGGTCACTCAGATCAGTACACCTGTTTCTTTAGTCCTTGTATGGTTAAATATTATTTCAAACACGGTTTTGCAATAACTGGACTTTTTTAATTGGCTGTAAGATGTAAGAGGGGAAGTATGAGCTTAGAGTCGTATCCCTTCAAGCGCTGCACACTGGCCTGTAGTAATTCAGTGGATTTGTTGTGTCTCCTTGGCTCTATGGAAATGCTGTCGGTGCCTCACTTTTTTTCTTTTTCTTTCTTCCTTTCTTTTTTCCTTTCTTTCTTTCTCCTCCTCCTCCTCCTCCTCCTCCTCCTTCTCCTCCTCTTCTTCCTTCTTCTCTTCTTCTTTTTTAATGGATACAAGCCACCCTGAGTTTTCCAGGCTGAAATCCCTGCTAGATCAGACCTTGGAGTGGTATCTTACTGTAGGGCCCCTTACTACAGGCTTGATGGGGCCAGATTTGGGGCAAAGGGCACTGCAGCCTGCTTTCACCTGCCATGTCTCACGTTTGCAGATCTTATGTGCCAGCTGGTTGAACCAAATGTTCACTGGCGGCTGCCAGTCCTTGAGAAAGTGGGGCTTCGGTATCACCTCGCTCCAGCTGGGCGCCATGGCTACCTCTAGTCGAGAAACAAAAACTTTTAACCACTGACCTATCTCTTTAGCTCCCTTATGGATAATGTGGGTTCTGTGGTGCCGTGAATCAAACCCAGGGTCTTATATATGCTTTACCACTTAGCTGCACACCAGCCCTCGCCTTTCTAAGCTCTTCATCTGTAAAATGGGAATGATAATAATTTAATAGTCTCTTTGGAGTGGGGATGTAGCTCAATTGGTAGGATGCTTGCCTAGCATGCACAGAGCCCTGAATTTGATCCCCAGACCTGAATAAACCAGGAGTGGTGGCACACAGATGTAATCTCAACACTCAATGGCATTACATAGTGATTTTGAAGCTAGCCTGGGCTACGTGAGACTCTGATTAGCATATATGTATACCATATATTTAAATGGCTCCAGTGCCTCTCACTTGCTAAGCAGTCAGCAAATACTATTAGGTGAGATCTATGTTTGGTCTTGTTTTTGTGGTATTGAGGATCCATTTGGTGAGGAAGCGTACTGTCACCAAATTACATCCTCGGCCCTGAAGTATATGTTTTCAACAAGATTAATTACAAGTCACACAAGTGAAAAAGAAAGTATAGGCCTTACACTAACAGCTTTCAAATTAGTTTATATTATTAGCCAACTCGAAGGGTCAGCCTGAAGAAAAATGTTCAACCCGATCAATAAAAAGCATTATCTGCTGACCCAGAAGTGCCAAGCTTGCCTTTGTCAAAACTGCCAGCATCTCTGTGGAAGAGCTCGAGACCGGAAGACAAGTAGCCTCTGCTGTTGTTTTGGTTTTCATTTCTGCTCTACTGAAAATGTGTTGCAACACCCCACAGTGCCTTACTTGTTCTTTTTAACATCTTGTTCCACAGCTTCCCAGTTTCCTTCACTCGTTTTGCTTGGATGCCAAAGAGACAGGCTCGAAATCTTGTAAAAGCCTTGAAGTTCTTCGCTCCCTCTGCGACTACGCTGGTTTGCTCCCTTTTGTGGACATCCCTGATGAGCATCCCAGGTTCTGGTAGGTGGGTGGTCAATTTGCGTTCTTCAGCAGAACTGTCTGTCTCCCTTCTTGGAGCAGAAGGCTTAGCTGAAGCGGGAGGCTCCACTCGGAGCCTCTGGGCAGGGCCTGAACGTTCGTCTCAGCCGCCAAGCCAATCTCAAGCTTGGTCAGACAGCACACAGGTCACTCAGATCAGTACACCTGTTTCTTTAGTCCTTGTGTGGTTAAATATTATTTCAAACACGGTTTTGTAATAACTGTACATTTTTTAATTGGCTGTAAGATGGTTTCCACTTGATTTTAGCCACAAGGCCGAGAAAGCGATCTTTCTTACAGAGCTCTCTATTTACTACTCCTAGAGGCCGTCACCCATACATCCATGAAGCGCTTTACCCTCCCCCAGCTTCACCTGCGCCCTCGGAACCCATCCCCTTTTCCAACAAGCTCTCCTCTCCATTTTCGTGTTGTTTTGTTTTCTTGTGACTTGCTGAGTTGTTGTTTTGTATTTGTTTTTTCAAGGTTTATTTTATGTGTGTGGCTGTTCTGCTCACATGTACATCCATGTACCACATGTGTCTCTAAGGCCTGAGGAGGCCAGAAAAGGATGTCGGATCTCATGGAGTTGGAGTCACAAGGGATTGTGAGCCACCCCGTAAGTGTGGGAACTGAGCCAGGGTCCTCCACAAGAGTAGCCGGTGCTGAGCCTTCTCCCCATCCTCAACACTGTCAAGTTTAATTACGGTGGGGAGGGATATTTGCTAGAAAATAGGCTAGACCACTGAAGAAAAGGACTCCCTCTCTCCCACAACCATTCATCGCCAATGGGGTCCACCAAGTAGGGTGGAGATTGTGAACTCCTCTACCTTTGAGGAATTGTTGATGGAACCCCTCTTGAGCAGACAACCGCAGTTGGTGTACATTCATGAATGTAGTGGCCAAGACATGTCACAGCACCTCACAGCCAGGCTGTGACTCCTGCCCCCTCCTCTATGAGTTCTCTGAGTCCTGGACAGTGTGATTTGGATGTCTGTTTCAGGCAGCACCTAACGGTCACTTATCCTCAGCACTCTAACCGGCTGGGGGTCTCTGGGTTAAACCTTGCCCTCTGCATAAAGAAGCTTCTCTTACCAAAGCTGGGAAAAGCAGTGGCTGACCTGATTGTTGGCGCTCTCCCTTCTGGACTCCCCCAGCCATTGCTCAGTCCTCTGCTAAGTACGGACAGGCCATTCTCCCCTCTGAGTCTTCTTTTAAATAATCTGATTATTTGTTTCTCAAAGATGGTAAAACGCCCAATACAGAAAGGCAAGGGGAACTAACATTTTAATTTGTAACTTCATATTTTAAAAAATGATTTATTTATATATGCACATGCTCTATCTGCATGTATGCCCGCATGAAGAAGAGGGCATATCCCATTCCAGATGGTTGTGAGCCACCATGGAGTTGCTGGGAATTGAACTCAGGACCTCTGGAAGGGCAGCCAAGGGGTCTTAACTGCTGAGCCATCTCTCCAACCCCTCTAACTTCAGATTTAAAGAAAACTTGAAGAAAAGCTTTCCCCCACACTTGTGATGTCATGCAGACAGTACTAGCCTCGCTCATTTCTCTCAAGTCAGACAAGACTGTATGGATTCAGTGTGTTTCCTTTTATTATTGACTTTATTTATTATGTGTGTAGGTGTGTGTAGATATGTAGGTATGTGTAGGTATTTTGGGTTGAGGTGGTGTGTGTAGGTTTGTGTAGGTGTGGGAGGGATGTGTGGGTAGATGTTGGGGGGTGGGTATGTGTATGTGTGCCTATGTGTGTAGGTATGTGTGTGTGTAGGTGTGTATAGGTATAGGTATATGTATATGGGTTTAGATCTAGGTGGGTGTTGTATGTGTATATGTGTAGATGTGTGTAGAATGTATGTATGTATGTGCATAGGTGTATGTAAATATAGACATATGTGTAGGTATGTGTATATGTGTGTTTAGATGTAAGTATGTGTATGTGCGTGTGTGTAGGTATATGGTATGATGTATATAGAGAGAATTTTGTGGAACTGTCTCCTTCCTTCGGCCTTTATACAATATCCAGGCTCAAACTCAGAACCTCAGGATTTCATGGACTGTACTTGTTATCTCCCAAGCCATCTCACCAGCCCTCCCATGTTGTTTTCTTTTCACATGGACTGAGACACTCTCTGCTCTACCAGTTTCCTCTACCCCATACTTCAGACAGACTTTTAAATATGTACTGGTGGACATTATAATACAATATGTACTCGTGTACACTGGTATGAGCATGTTCATAACTACTCGAGTGATGCACACACATGAGTGTGAACAGTGATCCTGTAACAGAAAGGCACGGTTCCACTCCTGCCTTTGTTTTTCTAAAGCACTAGCTCTTGTTTGGTTTTTAACAATATTTTTAAAAAGATATTTTGTAGTATGTGTGTCTGTGTGTATTTTCCTGGGTGTATATCCATGTGTGTTTGAGTGTCCATGGAGACCAGAAGAGGGTGTTGGATTTCCTGGTATTAGAGTTCCAAACGGCTGTGAGCCACCATGTCAGTGTTGAAAACTGAATCCAGGTCCTCTGTGAGAGCAGCCACTGTTGGGTAATGACTCCTGCCCTGTGAGCCACCAGCTTTTAACCAGACATTCTGTTTGGGCTTTCAGTGGTGGCCATGGTGTCCTTACTGCAACGTCTCACTAATTAACTTAGACATTCTCTTTGAACTCATTACTATGAAAGACAAGAATTTAGCCCACGTACTCACCCCGCATCCTCCGCACTGACACCACCTGTCTGAACTCTTCTAAGGGTGAGTATCTTCAGTCAACAAGTGAAGTTTCAACAGCTGCTGTAGTCACCAGGGAAAGGCAACTGACCTCCTACCTTGTGAGCAAAGAACGCTAGTGTGGTCATTCCTTACCCTGCTCTCTTTTTACCCTGTTCCTTACCCACTCACTTAACTTTCCCATTGTCACGTTAGACAGACTTTATTCTGACCTCTTGGCACAGTGAACTGGAGCTCTCTAAGAAGTCGGATCTGGCGCTAGCGAGCCGACTCCGTGCATAAAGGCCCTTGCTGCACAACTCTGGCTGACCTGAGTTCAACATCTGGGAACACTCACACATGCGGAAGCAGGGCACCACCTTCATACGGTTGTCCTCTGCCCTCCACATGGGCAATGTGGCATGCATACCTGCACACACGCCAACATAATAATAATCAATTAAGAATATAAAGGGCACACAAGAGGACTCTATAGGTAAACATGCTTGCAGCCAAGCCTGATGACTGTAGTTGGACTCGTAAGACCCACGTAGTACTACTTTCCCACAAGTTAACCTCTGACCTCTATGTATACAATGTGTCTCCCACACACAAAATAAATAAATGGATATATATTTTTAAATTGTTTTAAATGAGAGAAATTACATCTACATTCAAGATCCTGCAGACAACTTGACCTTGGCTTATTAGAACATGGCAGTTGTGGACAGTTGTGGTTCCTTACAAGTCAGGAACCAAAATTATCTTGGCTTGGCTTAAGCCCTTTTTAGCCGTTGCATGTGACATAACAGTCTCATAACCAATAGGCCAGTTTCTGGGAATGTATCATTAACTTTCAGAGACTCCTAGCCCATGCCACACCTAAAGCTGAGTGCAGCATGTGACAGGATAAAAGAGCTCTCCCTTCTTCGATGCAACCCTCCTACGTTACCAGCCCACAGGTGTTGGTTGGC
Organism: Mastomys coucha; assembly: GCF_008632895.1. Lineage (NCBI taxonomy): Eukaryota > Metazoa > Chordata > Mammalia > Rodentia > Muridae > Mastomys > Mastomys coucha. The sequence goes on from NW_022196915.1 coordinate 33,896,180, forward strand.
AAAGGCATTGAATTATGACTCTCTTTTGTTCTGTGACAAGAAACATTTGTGTAAGCTCTCTGGAATTCAGGGCAACTTGAATTCTCATTTCTAGGCCATGGTCACTCTTGTATGACTCAGCATGAAGGAGCTTCTTTAAAGTGGTCACTACTTTACATTGACAGTTTTGGCACCCAACATGGTACTGGGAGATGGCCACTCATTAGAATTTCTCCCACTGGTTCAAGTACCACCACGGGTCCTTTCCCCTGTCATTGTAACCCCACCCCTTTCTGTATTGATGGTCCCCGAGCTCCAGATCATAAAGATACTGAAGAGGCACTCATTTTCTTCTATCCAATGGGGGAGTATCAGGGGACTACTCCATGGAGTACATTGGCTTCATAGAAAAGCCCCAAAATAAAAGGCCTGATTCTTGTCTCCCCCAGTGAGATCTATATAAGGAGTGATCAGCAGCATCTTGAGCACACACATGTTCATGACATAAACATGTAGGACAGACCTGAGAAGTAGAGGAACCAGCCTTGGGATAAAACTGAGGAAGCTACCTTCAAAAATCATACCCAAACCAACCCAGAGCATGCCCCAGGATTTAGCATAGAACGCTGTGATTTCGGGATGAGGGGAAGGCCCCGCAGACTTGAGAAACAGCAATTCAAAGAAAAGGCAAGTGGAAAATTTTTCTGATGCTCCAGCTGGACTCATGTTTCATAACTGTGGTGTCTCAACTTGTAAACACTTAGAAAACAGGATAATTTAACTGATGATAACTTGGCTCTATAGCTCCCTTAATGGAGAACATTTGGATATTCCTAATTTTGTTGTTGCTGTTGTTTTGAGACAAGGTTTCTCTGTGTAGCCTTGGCTGTTCTGGAACTTACTCCGTAATTATAGGCTGGCCTGTAACTCAGAAATCCTCCTGCCTCTGCCTCCCAAGTGCTGGAGATGAAGGCGTGCACCACCATCACCCACGATATTCTAATTTTTTAAAATCCACTAGATACTTTGGACACACACACAAACAATTTGTGACTGGTTGTGTCTAAATTTTGAAGCAATAGAAAGTGTTTTAAAACCTACAGCAAATTGCTAAAATGACTAAACCCTGTGATAAGATGGGAAGGGGAGCTGGGCATGGTGCTGCACGCCTTGAATCCCAGCGTTTAGCATGCAGAATGCTATGGGTTCAAAGTCAGCCTGGTCAACATAGTGAGCTCCAGGCCACCCAGGGTTACATAGAGTGGCCTGTCTCAAACAGCGAGCGATCAAACGAGCGAGTGAGCGAGAGAGACAGAGGGAGAGAGAGAGAGAGAGAGAGACAGAGACAGAGACAGAGACAGAGACAGAGAGACAGAGACAGAGAAAGACACAGAGACAGAGACAGAGACAGAGAGACAGAGAGAGACAGAGAGACAGAGAGAGACAGAGAGAGACAGAGACAAAGACACAGAGACAAAGGCAGAGACACTGAGAATGAGAGACAGACACAGAGAAGAGGGGGGAAGGAAACTCAAGAAAGGCCTTTTCAGGTTGGTGAGCATAGAACTCTCTGCTCTGCTCATTAAAGGGCTACCTCTGGCTGGGCAGTGGTGGCGCATGCCTTTAATCCCAGCACTTAGGAGGCAGAGGCAGACGGATTTCTGCGTTCGATGCCAGCCTGGTCTACAGAGTGAGTTCCAGGACAGCCAGGGTTACACAGAGAAACCCTGTTTCGAGAAAAAAAAAGGGGGGGAGGGGCTACCTCTGATGAGAAAAGAATTTGAGTTATAGGACTTAATCAGGCAGTTATGTGTTGATAGAGTGGCTTTTTAGTTCATCATTTAAAACCTCTTAGCAGGAGCTGGGTAAGAGTGCTGGTTGCACAGACCTAAGGATCAGAATCCATTGCCCCAGAATGCCACAGAAGGCCAGGTGCGATCAAGCACACCTGTGAACTCAGGGGGTGGGGTGGAAAGGAAGGGGGGACTAATGTCACCTGTTGGCCATCAGCCTCGCCCCAGGTTCAGTCAGAGACCTTGTTTCAAGGGAATGAGGAAACAGAGCAATCAGTACACCTGACATGTCTATACCACACACACTCCAGCATCCCCCTCCGCCCACCCCACCCCCAGTTTTGCAAAGGATAAAGTAGCATCAGTTTAACTGAGTTGAGACAGAGAGATGGGAAATTATACATTAGAATAAGCAGCCCACAGAGGGTCAAGAATGTTAGTAACAGACTGGAGAGGTGGCTCAGTGGTTAAGAGCTCTGACTGCTCTTCCAGAGGACCCTGGTTTGCGTCCCAGCACCGAAAGGACAGCTAGGACAGCTTACAAAGGTCTGCAACCTCAGTCCCAGGGTATCCGATGCCCTCTTCTGGCCTCCTCTGGCATTAGGCCCACATGTAGTGTATGGATACACAGGCAAGACACCCTTACACATAAAATAAGTAATTGATTTTCAAAAACATTTCAACAACTGACAGCTGTTGTAGAGACTGCCTACAATTCCTTTCTGAGAGTCACTGAAAAAAAAAAAAAACAGCATCAAAACAGCTCATAGTCATAGTCAAAGTCTGTGGCCTGTATGGTTGTTGGTTGGTCAGTTCATTTTTTAGGACAAGGTCTAACTATGCAACCTTGGCTGTCCTGGAACTCGCTGTGTGTACCATCATGATCAGCTGTATGTGGCATTTGTGTTTAACTTTATTAACAAACTTGTCCCATCTATAACTCTGAATGACAATATATCCAGAAGTCCTTACAATTTCATTTATAAAGAAAACAGAGCTGGGTAGTGGTGGCACACGCCTTTGATCCCAGCACTTGGGAGGCAGAGGCAGGCAAATTTCTGAGTTCAAAGCCAGCCTGGTCTACAGAGTGAGTTCCAGGACAGCCAGGGCTATACAGAGAAACCCTGTTTTGAAAAACAAAAACAAAACAAAACAAAAAAGAAAGGAAGAAAGACAGACAGACAGGAAGGAAGGAAAGAAGGAAGGAAGGAAGGAAGGAAGAAGGAAGGAAGGAAGGAAGGAAGGAAGGAAGGAAAGGAAGGAAGGAAAGAAGGAAGGAAGGAAGAAAGAAAGAAAGAAAGAAAGAAAGAAAGAAAGAAAGAAAGACAGAAAAAACTGAGTCTAGGTTTGTTTTCTGTAGCAGAGGCTGGCCTGGAAATTCATGAGGTAGTCCACGTGTGAGAGCCAAAGTTGTGTTTTAAGTTTTAATTGCTATGCTTAAGAGATCATGAAACAAAAGTGCCTCTAGACTGTAAGCCTTCCCTGCCTCCTGAAGTGCTGGCGACTGCCGTCCATGGGGGACATAGACTGTAAGCCTTCCCTGCCCAAGGACAAGTGCCTCCTGAAGTGCTGGTAACTGCCGTTCATGGGGGACACACGGTCTCACTCCCCTAAGCAAGTTTGTTTGACCCAACTACACTAGATGTACTTGATCACATGTGGGCGGGAGGTACACGGGCAGAAAATAATCAGGCTGTATGCTTGCCGCTGATTGGATGTAAGCAGGAGGTACGTGGGGGGATAGGGGCGGGAGGAGGGGGAGGGAGACTACGTCAGGACACATGCTTGCCCCTGATTGGATCTGATGGGAAATATGGTGGCCTTGTGGGGTTGCCTCCTTAAGCCTTTGCAAGAAATGACTGGTGGCCATTTTCTGGAAACCCAGAGATGGGCTGAGCCAGAGAGTCTCTCAGTCTGGCCATAATTTGATTGAAGGTTGCTTCAATTTTGGCTTTAAATTGTGGTAGTGGTTTTACTCTCCACCGGTGGGATTAACCCAGGCTACAATCCTCTTACCGACTCAGCTCACTATGTGCTGAGGTTTGGCATGTTCTACCATACCCACCTTCAGTGGAAAAAAACTTAAGAGAAATAAATAAACTGGCTCATTTTTCTTATACTTAAAAATTTAAACTTCAATTTTAAACTGCCTCAGGCTGCACAGCCGGCGACCGCATCCTCCTACTGCCAATTATTCAGCTTGAACACTGACAAGCGAATTTCAATGAAAGCTGAACAATATTTGTTTTCTATTTTTTGCATGTTTGTGTGTGTTATCTACTTATGTTTGTATATTGTTTACATGGAACAAAATTGACTTAGAAACAATTAGGCATTCATAACTTAGAAACACAAGCTTGAGTGGGGTATGGTAGACTATTTGTTATTCCAGCTCTTGATAGGATGGAGGCAGAAGGATCAAGAAGTTCAAACTCATTCTCAGCTACACAGAAAGCTTCAGCCCATGATTCCCTACCTTAAAATGTCTTATTGGTTTTTTGTTTTTGGTTTTTTTTTGTTTTGTTTTGTTTTTGTTTTTGTTTTTTTTACTGTGTAGCCCAGGCTGGCCTTGAACTTACTATATTGTAACATGGAACACAGGATGATCTTAACTCAAACAACCCTTTACCTTAACTCCCCAGGTCCTGTGATTATAAGCACATACTGTAATTCCTGGCAACTTGGATGAAACCCTAAGTAGATAAGCTTCGTTTAACGGGGCTGGAGAGCTAACTCAATGGTCAGGAGCCCTTGCTGCTCTTGCAAAAGACTTGCCTTTGGTTCCCAGCAGCTATTCTGAGTGGCTCACAGCCACCCAGAGTCCCAGCCTCAAACAGATCTGACGCCTTAGCCCTCCACAGGTACTTGCTCTCACATACACATACCCAGACACTCCGACTCACGCCTGCACATACTTTATAAAGAACTTGTTTACTATTGTTTGTTTCACTGAATGTGCCGGTGCATGCCTGTAACTTCTACATCTGGAAGAGGCTGGGGAAGAAGGATCCTGAGTTTGAAAGTCAGCCTGAGCTATGCAGCAAGACTTTGTCTCAAAACAGTTATGTGACCCTTTGAAGTGTTGAGAATAAGTGGCTGTCGAATGCTTATCAACCACCCTCAAAGCCTCAGAACATCATGGAAGTGGGAGCTGAGAGATGAGAGGGGCAGGTCTTCTGAGCACAACAGGGCTCTTGAACTCTTGAACTCAGCATCGGTGTTTATCTGCACCAGACCAGTGACAAGATCTGGCTCATTAGCATCCCACCACAGGGAGGGGAGGAGCTCACAAGGCCCCACCCCTCCACGAGGATTTAAGAGGTTAATGGTTACTGGAGGAGAGACATTTTGTTTAGTGGTGTAGCTACTGGCAAAGTGACCAAATGCCCGCACATAACCCCTCAGCCATCACACGGTAAGTCAGTCTAGTTCACTTCATTGGGTTACAACAAAAACAAAACAGGAAGTGTTAGGTCTCAAAGAAACCCAGGACAAGTGACTGAGGTGCATACGTATGCATTTAGATGCATAAACACACATAAATATTTTTGAAAAACCCATTATTTACAAATAACATAGCCTAATTATAGTATTTAAAATTATGTGTGTATGTGCAGGTACGTGTGTGTATATATGTGGTTGATTTAAAAAACACATGACATGCAAAATATCTATATGTAACTAAGTTTACAGAGTTCTTGTTAAATAAAGAATGATAAAATACATATGTTGTAGGAAGAAATGTTGTATTAGGGTTAGTTAGCTAGTTTTGTTTAATGTCTCAACATACACGTGAGCACCTTGAGCAATTATTAGGAATGTGTAAATTGGGCAAAGACAGATAACCAAGTATTTATTTATTCTACTTGGTGTCACAAGCCTATTTGAGTAACCTGAAATCTTAAGGTTATATAATATTAAATCTGGTAATAACTATTTTTTTAAGATTTTTTTAAAGATTTATTTATTATTATAAATGAGCACACTGTAGCTGTCTTCAGACCACCAGAAGAGGGTGTCAGATTTCATTATGGGTGGTTGTGAGCCACCGTGTGGTTGTTGGGATTTGAACTCACGACCTTTGGAAGAGCAGTCAGTGCTCTTACCCACTGAGCCATCTCTCCAGCCCGGTAATAACTATTTAAGGTCTAGATTATTTCTAAATGGGAGGTGGTAGCCTACACCTTTAATCCCAGTGCTGAGGAGGCAGAAGCCATCCATCTCTGAATTCAAGGCCAGCCTGGTCTACAAACTGAGTTCCAAGACAGCCAGGGCTATACAGAGAAACCCTGTCTGGAAAAAAAACCAAAAAGCATCAGTTATTAAGCACGAGTTTGAGGTCTACATACCATGACCTTTTACTTTTATATGACATAAGGAAAAATGCTAAATATATCTGAATCTGTTTCCACACCTAAATCTGTGTTGTGAGGGCTGGAGAGAGAGCTCAGCAGGCAAAGTGCTTACGCTGTAAGCCTGAATACCTGAGTTCCAACTGACTCCACAAAGCTGCCTGTAGCCTTTATATATGCACCATGGCGTGTACACGTCCCCATCATAAAAAAAAAAAATCAATGTTTAAAATCACTTTTTAAAAGCTGTATTATAAGAAAAGCATACTTCGGCCGGGCAGTAGTGGTGCTCGCCTTTAATCCCAGCACTTGGGAGGCAGAGGCAGGCAGATTTCTGAGTTCAAGGCCAGCCTGGTCTACAGAGTGAGTTCCAGGACAGCCAGGGCTACACAGAGAAACCCTGTCTCGGAAAAAAAAAAAAGGAAAAGCATACTTCTATAAAAATTACCAACCAATACAATAAATAACTAAGGGCTGAGAACACAATCTAACAGGAGGAAGGGAAATAGCTCAGAAGTAAGGAAAACAAACAAAACCTACTCCGTTAGAACAGGAAGATGTGTTGAGAGAGGAAAAGCCCTTTTTGTCCTAAAGATGACAGTGGTTCTCAAACAGGCATGAGGCCTGGACCAGAGCCAAGGACCAACACAACCTGAGAACAGTTTAGGAAAGCTGGAAAAGGATTTTTTTTTTTTTGAAAGATCAAGTTTAAGTGGGATCAAGCTGATGAAATTATTTATAGATTTTCCTACACACTGAGCAAAACTGGAGTTTGATCCCCTGTGCTTAAGCAATAGAGTTCACAAAGCCCTGATCTGCTCATGATAGGAACACGTGAGTTTCCTTCACTTTCTAGTCCATTCACCTGAAACCAAAGAACCCATCTTTGTGCTTTGTGTTTAAAAAAAAAAAAAAAAAAAAAAAGTTTTTGGACAGGAGTGTGGAGAGATGGCCCAGCCTGGCTGCTCTTCTAGAGGACCCTGGTTCAATTCCCTGTACCCACCAGGCAGCTGACAGCCATTGATAACTCCAGTCCAGTCCCAGAAGATCCATTACCCTTTTCTGGCCTCTGAAGGCACTGCATATATGTGTATATGTGTTGCACTGACACATGTCAAAAAAAATCTGTAGATATAAAATAAAGGTTAAAATTTTTTTTAAATATACAGTCTTAACCACAATGAACTCTACAGTTTTCTAAAGGGAAGGGAGGAAGGGAGGGAGAAAGGGAGAAAGGGAGGGAGGGAGGAAGGGAGGGAGGGAGGGAGAAAGGGAGGGAGGGAGGAAGGAACAGTTAGAGGATACATATGCATTTAGAATAGCTATTTTATAAATTGTAATGTCAACATTTTTAAACCTTTTTTGTTGTTTTGAAACCGGGTCTTACTATATAGCTCTGGCTAGCCTCGTGTAAAGCAGACTAACCTTGGAATCGCAGTGAACTACTGGCCTTTGCTGCCCTAGTGCTGGGAGTAAAGGCGTGTGCCACCACACCCAGCAACGTCAACATTTTCCAGTGTTTTCTATTCACAGGTGTGGGAGTCTTGCCTTTAGGGTGTGTCCAGCTGTTCTTCCCCTAACTGGACAGCGTTTGCTTTCATAGCAATGAGATGCTAGGTCAGGTGAAAGCCCTGACTCTACTACACATAGCATCGATATAAATTAGGAACTCGTGTAAGGTCAAGCAAAGCAATGTGACAAGTGAAATTATTGGTAGAATGTGAGCTGCAACCATTTCGACACTGAAGATCCATATTTTGCAGAGCCAGTCACTCAGTATGAGGCTGTAGCTTTGGAACTGGAAGGAAATGGACTACTGTGAGTGCTTTAAGAACTAGAGAGGGAAAGAGGATCTAAGTGGGAAACAGAGAAAGGAGGTTCAGCTTTGTGGTGAGCTGGAGGCCAGTCTAGGTGATAAGGAACCATGACTCTAAAAACAATAAACAATTAAACAAATGCAAGTCAGCTGACTGCAGATACAGGGAGAAATGTCAAGTAAATTATAGAGCTCAGTGACACATGCAAAAGGTCCTGACTGGCTTGCCTGCCTAGTTCCCTCATCTGCTACCTTGTCCCCTTTAGGCTAGGCTAGGTTCTGTGTGTGTGTGTACGTGCACAGGGTGTGTGTGTGTGCATGGTATATGTGTAGTGTGTGTGTGTGCATCGTATGTGTGTAGTGTGTGTGTGTGTGTGTATGTGTATGGTGTATGTGTGTGCACGGGGTGTGTGTGTGTGCGCATGGTATGTGCATGGTGTGTGCATGGTGTGTATGTGTGTACATGGTGTGTATATGGTGTGTATATGGTGTATGTGTGTGCACGGGGTGTGTGTGTACATAGTATGTGTGTAGTGTGTTTGTGCATGGTGCGGTGTGTGTGTGTGTGGTGTGCGTGTATTTTGGGTATTTTTTTAATAAATATTTACTTATTTATTATATGTAAGTACACTGCAACTGTCTTCAGACACCCCAGAAGAAGGTATTACATCTTATTACAGATGATTGTGAGCCACCATGTGGTTGCTGGTTGCTGGGATTTGAACTTAGGACCTCCTGAAGAGCAGTCAATGCTCTTAACCACTGAGCCATCTCTCCAGCCCGTATTTTGGGTATGTTGCATGGTATGATGTGTGTGTCATATAGGTCAGAAGCCTAAACTATCTCAGGTAGTTATAGGCCCCTTAACAACCATTTATCTTTATTTTTGCATGTGACCTAACAGTTCAAAGCGAATAGATCAACTTCTCAGAATGTTTCATTAATTTTCAAAGACCTCTAGCCTCCCCAAGCTAAAGCTACAAATACAGCAAGCAATATGTAACCCCTGTAGAAGAGATTGTTCTACCTTGCTGTAACACACTTGCCTGATGCTTTGACGGAGGTAGTTGGGAAATCTGTTGATGTGTGGCTGACTTCCGTTCCGTAACTAGAAGAGCCGAAGCAGCCTCTTTGGGTGGGCCGTTGTCTGTCAGCGCAAACCTGAGTCTGTGCTCCTCCACCGTCCTTCATGTTTAGTTCAAGACAAATTGCTAATTAACTGATTGTTTTTTATTTAGTTTTTTTGAGACAGGGTTTCTCTGTGTAGCCCTGGCTGTCCTGGAACTCACTCTGTAGACCAGGCTGGCCTCAAACTCAGAAATCCACCCGTGTCTGCTTCCAGAGGCCTGTGATTAAAGATGTGTTCCACCAAGTCTGCAACTACCCCACCCCCACAAAACCCCAGTTATTTATGTTAATTGTCAGTGCCACTGTTGAAATATCCATAGTTTCTTTAGTTTAGTAGAGAGACGGCTCAGTGGTTAAGAGCACACAGTGCTGCTCTCTCAGACAACAAAAATTCAATATCCAGCATCACATCAGGTCGCTCCCAACTGTCTGCTACTCCAGCTCCAGGGCATCCAATGCAAAGCCTCTGGCCTCTGCTTGTGTGTGTTTCATTTAAAACATAAAATAAACATTAAAGAAAATGGAAAAGGAGAGAATTTGCATTTTATTTCTTTTTCCTTTTGTTGGATATTTTCTTTATTTACATTTCAAATGTTTTCCCCTTTCCAGATCTCCCCTTCAGAAAACCCCCTGTCCCATGTCCCCAGCCCAGTCCCTCAACCCTTGTCCTCTGCCTCTGTGAGGGTGCTAAGACTTTACCTTTTCATCACTGCAGCCAAGGCCCATTGCAGAGCAAGCACCTGCTGGGATCTATTCTCCCCGGGCCAGTTCTATGATCATGTATTGTTCTGGGGAAGTGTTTCCCAGGTGTCTTAGGCACTGTCGTATTGTTGTAAAGAAACATCATAGAACCTTCACAAGGCTGAGGCCCTCTCCTCCTATTGCTGATCGAATTTGCAATCCTCTACTATA
>NW_022196915.1:33906438-33948248 GCF_008632895.1 Mastomys coucha
ATTTAAAAAAAAAAAAAAAAGAAACATCACATCATGGCCAAGGCAACTCTGATTTTAAAAAAAGCATTTCATTGGGTGCTTCCTTACATCTTCAGAGGTCAGTCCATGATCATCATGGAGAGAAGCAGAGAGCCATGGGGCTGGAGCAGTGACTGAGAGCTTTATATCCTAATCCCAAGGCAGGAGAGAAAGAGAGAGGGATGGGGAGGGGGGAGGGGAGGGGAGAGGGAGAGGGAGAGAGAGAACACCAAATGTCAAAGCTCATTTCCCAGTGACACTCTTTCTCCAATAAGAACACAAGGCCACATCTCCTAATCTATCCTAAAATGTTCCACTAACCGTCGACTAAGTCTTCAAACATGAGCCTATGGGCCATTCTCATTTAAACCATCATGCCAGGTGAACTGTTCATCACTGAACGCAGTGAGGGCAGGAACTCAAGCATGGCAGGAACCTGAAGGCAGGAGCTGAGGCAGGGGCCGTGAAGGTGTGCTGCTTACTGGCTTGCTCTGCCTGCATTCTTTTTCTTTTTTTTTTTTTTTTTTTTTTTTTTTTTTTTTTTTTTTGGTTTTTCGAGACAGGGTTTCTCTGTGTAGCCCTGGCTGTCCTGGAACTCACTCTGTAGACCAGGCTGGCCTCGAACTCAGAAATCCGCCTGCCTCTGCCTCCCAAGTGCTGGGATTAAAGGCATGCACCACCACCGCCCGGTTTGCGCCTGCATTCTTATAGAACCCAGGATGATCAATCCAGAGGTAGAACCCAGGATGATCAATCCAGAGGTAGAACCCAGGATGATCAATCCAGAGGTAGCACCTCCCACAATGAGCTGGGCCCTTCCCCCATTTGTCACTGTTTAAGAAAATGCCCTACAGGCTTGCCTACCGCTCTGTCTATGGAGGCATTTTCTCACTTGAAGATCCCTCCGACTCCAGAGCTTGTGTCAAATTGACTTAAACTAACCAGTATAAGATCCTTTGATCAAATCCTCATGATTTTTCCAAATCCTCAACTCAAACTGGGCATTTGGCACCCTGGCAACTCTGAGCCCGGTTCACCTCATCTTGCTCCCGGAACCCCAGGAGTGTTGGAATGTGCACCTCTGGTTCTCCCTAGAAAATCCACTTATCTTCTTTAGCACAGAAGCCTGCCAAAAGACAAAGGCAAGGCGATTCGCAGATAAGTCTAGATATTTTAAAAACTAAGATCAGGTAACTGAACCTGATTTCTACAGAACAGACCAGCTGCAACTTCGCAACTTCGTTGCTGCTGCCCTGTGTGCCGGGTGTGATCTGTGTGGGGGATGGGTTTTCAGACTCCACCTTAGAGCTGTAATAAACTTCCATGGCTCCTTCCCCTCTTTCCACAGCTGGAAGCACCTCTCAGGCTCCACCAGCAGAATGTGCTTGTGATCTGTGGGCCAGAACAATTTCCATAGTGTCAGCTGCAAGGATTTAGAAACGCGGGCTCTCACGCCGGACCAGAGATGGTCTCAGTCCGAATCTGCGTTTGTACACCAATCTTGGGGACTTGTCCAGGCTGTTCGCCTCCAGGTCTTGCTTGCTGGGCTTTTTTTTTCTTGGTCTTTCTAAGTTTATTGAATGAATATCTTCCCAGCCTTCCTCCCCTGTTTACACTTCATTATTAATTCTGTGGGCTTATTTTTAAATTTTTATCTCTTTCCCATTGCTTAATGGGGCCTCTAAGGAGGCCAAAGGAAAACTTGTGCTTAGGCACCAACTCAGCAAGTGTTTTTCACTTTCAACTGGTTTTCAGAGTCAAGTTTTTTGTTTGTTTGTTTGGGTGGGGGGTGAGGGGGTTGTTTTTTTTTTTTGAGACAGGGTTTCCTATGTAACAGCACTGGCTATCCTGGAACTTGCTTTGTAGATCAGGCTGGCCTCAAACTCAAAGATCCTCCTACCCTGCCTCCCTAGTGCTGGGATTAAAGGTATGAGCCACCACATCTAGCCAGAGTCATGGCTTAGAACACTGAAGTGACCAACAATTCTTAGGGTTTTTGGTTGGTTGGTTGGTTGATTGGTTGGTTTGTTGGTTGATTTTTTTTTTTGAAACCAGGTCTCTCTGTGTAGACTAGGCTGACCTCGTACTCACAGAAATCTGCCTGCCTCTTCTTGGAATTAAAAGCAGGCACCACCACGCCTAGTCCTGATTCTTAGGTTTTCTCTGCTTGTTTCTTTATTGTTTGCTATGATCCTCTCAAGTGCAGATGTGAAAAACCATGACAGATGTTTCTGAAGCTAATGGAACAGACCCTCACGGCAGCGTCTCTTGGTGCCTTCTCTTGGTTGCTTAGCATCTGGAAAGGACAACCCCACTGCTGCCCCTGAGACTAGGGCAGTCATCCTGCCAGAAACCCTGCCCTGACAATGCAAATGAGAAGTTCTAGCAAGGGAGGCGACCAAACCGTGTTTCTCTGTTGTTCTTGGCTCGTTCTATTTTTAGCATTGCAGCTTCACTGTACATTTGTCCCCGTCAGTCATAGACGGATTTGTGGAATTAAAGTCAACATTATAAAAGTTTCATAGATGGCTGAAACAAAGTGAATGGGAAACTGGACTTGTTGCTCAGCTACTTATATAGCTGTGGTAGTTTTGATGAGAAAGGCCCCCATAACCTCATATGTTTGAATACTTGGTCCCTAGTGAGTGGAACAGTTTGAGAAGGATTAGTAGGTGTGGTCTTGTTGGAGATGTGTCACTGGGGGTAAGCTTGAGCTTTCAAAAGATTCCCTTGTTAGCTCTTTCTGCCTCATGCTAGTGGATCAAGATGTGAGCTCTCAACTGCACCATGCCTGCCTGCCTGCTGCCATGCTCCCTGCCGTGATAGTCAAAGACTCTAACCCTCTGAAAGTGTAAGCCCCCAATAAACTCTTTCTTCTTTTAAATTGCTTTGGTCATGGTTCCTCTTAACAGCAATAGAAAAGTAACTAACACAATAGTCAAGGGATGGAATCTGCCTAGGAATGGTACTACAGACAGTGAGCTGTACAACTTCAATAAACAGTTAAGAAAATGCCCCACAGACACGCCCACAGGCCAATCTGGGGGAGGCAATTACAAATTGCAATTGAGGTACCTTCATCTCAGGTGACTACTTGTGTCAGAAAGCATGGATAGTTTTCAGTTTGGGACTATTACAATTACAATTTACAAACTAATATTCATTTCTCTGAGGTAAATACAGAAGATGCTAAGTTACATTGGCAACGGCATTTCAGTGCAGTTCAGTATTGTTCTATGTTTGCTTGTTTCTAGACACAAGGTCTCACGGAGCCCAAGCTGCCCTCAAAATTGCTATGCAGCCAAGGATAGCATTAAGTTTGTTTTGGTTTAGTTGGTTGGTTTTGTTTTTGTTTTTAGTCTTTTTGTCTCTCCCTCCTAAGTGCTTAGATTTTAGGTGTGCATCACACCTGGTTTTATGGGGTGCTGAGGAGAAAACCCAGGGCTTTGTGAATGCTAGGCATGCATTCCACCAACATCCCCTGATGTTTGTTTTGAGACAGGGTCTCATTTGGCTCAATCTGGTTTCAAACTGGCAGTGGAGATAAAGCTGACCTACCTAGAACCTCTCTCTTCTTGTGTCTACCTCCCAAGTGCTTCCCATTCTGCATGGCTCTACCCTAGTTTTGAAAGAAACTACCAGACTGCACTGTGGGGTGATGACAGTTTCACATTCCTACCAGCAACATGTGCACAATTCGTTAGTCTACATCATCAGTAGTATTTGCTGTAACCACTACTTTTCATTTTGGCTACTCTGACAGACATGTAGTGATCCTCCTGAAATAGTAAACGCTACTGAACATTTTCTCACTGGTCACAAGCTGTCTGTGTACATTTTGCTCATTTGCTAATTGGATTGTGTATTTATGGGTTTTATTTTCCAATACAGAGTTTGAAGTTTTTTATATGTCTAAGTACACCCAGCTACAACTTTTTATCAGCTGCTATAACATTTTTAGAGGGAAATGTCATAAAGTCCCTATCTTGCTATGCCACATTAATATCCTCCCTCTAGAAAAACTATCATTGTAAGCCAGCTGCCTTGAGAGGAACACTCTTTGAAGAAGACCATTTACAACTGAGGTAAACATTTTGTTTGGTTGCTTGGTTTTTGTTTTTGAAGACAGGGTCTCTTTACATAGCTCTGGCTGTCCTAGAACTCACTTCATAGACCATGTTGGCCTTGAACTCACAGAGATCCACTAGCCTCTTTCTCCTGAGTGCTGGGATTACACTAATGCCTGGTAGTAGGCAATTTTTTTTTTTGTCATGGATCTGCTTCGTACTATTCCCCAAGAATATACATGTATATTCTTTTATTAAAAGTTTCATTTTATGTGTATGTGTATATGCCTACATGTATGTCTGTGCACTGTGTATGTGGCTGGTACTATTGGAAGCATGGGATCCCCTGGAGTTGGAGTTATAGACAGTTGCCAGCTGCCTGATGTATGTGCTGGGAACCTAACCCAGGTCCTCTGCAAGAGCAGTAAGTGCTAACCACTGAGCCATCTCTCCAGAACTTACCATACATATTTTTGAAAAGAAAAGAAAAAACCCTGTGTTACTGTACATCTTTTCATGTGTTTATTTGCCATCTGCATGTCCCAGTCAATGTCTGAGAGTGGGGGAAGTCTCATGTGGATATGTGCCGTTGACATAAGCCAGCCATGTCAAAGACCAATGCCTCAGTCCCACAGGAGCAGCAAAGCCTTCCCTGGGTGACGCTCAGAGGGATGGCAAATCTTTCTTGTGATCTGAATGCAAGTGTTGATAGTATGTGCAGAAAGCATCCATCCTCTCTCCCAATGCAGCTTCCCCTCCCCTCCCCCCATCATCCATATTTTTGGCCTGAAGACCGTTCCCCTTCAGAGACAGCTCTGACAGAGATTAGCTACGCCCCCACTCCTTGTTCAGCTGTATGTAATAACCCTGCTGCCCTGTTCAACTGTACATAATAAACACATGGAGCTTCCAAAGTCCAGCAGAGCCCATCACCCGATCCTGGCTTTTTCTGCATCCTTGTGTCTGTCCTCTCTTTATCCCCTCCTCGGCTCTCAGGGCAGTCCCCAGAGTCCTGCAAGTACAAGGCACACATCCTTTGGTCATTTCCTAATTGTGAAAGAAATGTTTTCCAACTACTGTAAAC
The DNA here is from genome assembly GCF_008632895.1 of Mastomys coucha. NCBI lineage: Eukaryota > Metazoa > Chordata > Mammalia > Rodentia > Muridae > Mastomys > Mastomys coucha. The sequence continues at coordinate 33,911,608 of NW_022196915.1, forward strand.
AGGTTCTGCCTTTCAGCCACTTCCAGTATATGACATATAATAGATCTAAGTCCACTCGGGTAAGAAAGCTTGTTTAGCACACAACAAAAGCCCTCTAGCTCTGAAATATCTTACTTTCATGCACTGAAAGGTTAGAAGTGTGAGAGAGGAGAGTGGGATGAGTCTATTGCAAGGGAGGAATTGGTTCTGAGAGGTCTGAAATCCTGAGTCCACAGGGCCGGTCTTCCAGTAAAGTGGGCTTGAAATAGTGGGCATAAGATGACACTGTCCACAGTTGTAATCTCCTCCTCTTCTGTGACCTAACCAGTCCTATCACATTTTCTAGAATATTCTCCTTTACTACAGTCTCTTAATTATCTTTTTTTGTTTTGTTTTGTTTTTGTTTTTTGAGACAGGGTTTCTCTGTATAGCTCTGGCTGTCCTGGAACTCACTCTGTAGACCAGGCTGGCCTTGAACTCAGAAATCTGCCAGCCTCTGCTTCCCAAGTGTTGGGATTAAAGGCGTGTACCACCACTGCACGGCTTAATTATTGACTTTAAATATGCTCCACGAGATACTTTCACAACAGATTGCTGTTGACCATCACCTGTGGCCTTGAGAAGTTGATGTATAAATTGAGTGTCACCAGGCATTTTCAATCCACAATGTAGGTAATAATGCCCTTCCTTCATAGAGCACTCATTTGTATTTGTCTTTTTCTATTTCTGTCAGGGATCTTTCTAGACGATTGGGTTCCCTGGCTGTTGTGCACTGCTCTTTACTTTCCATCAGTTCCCTTTCACTGTAGAATATCCCCACAGATTAAGGAGACATTGCATCTTCTGCCTTCCATGGCACAAAGACACAGTTTGAATTCTAGGCGTGTGCTCTTTTAAAGTGGCTAGTTATTTTATTTGTCATTTCCTATATGGAACATGAATTTATACTACACAATGTATGAGAGCCAGTTACAGTTATTAATTCTTACTATGGGATCATATACCTAAGAATAGATTCCCCCGATCAAAGTTGTCCACAAAGTTCACGTGGGAGAGGGAGAGTGTGGTGGTCTGAATATGTTTAACCCTTAGGAAGTGGCACTTGGAGGAAGTGCATCACTGTGGGGGTGGGCTTTAAGGGTCCATGCTCAAGCTCTGCCCAGTGCAGAGAGACTTCTCCTGGCTGCCTTCAGACAACAGTCCTCTCCTGGAAGCCTTTGGATCAAGATGTAGAACTCTCAGCAACTCCAGCACCATGTCTGCCTGCATGCTGCCATGCCTCCCGGCATGATGTTAATGGATTTGAATCTCTGAAGCGGTAAGCCAGCTCCAATTAAATGTCCTTTATGAGAAGAGTTGCCTTGGTCATGGTGTCTCTTCTCAGCAATAAAACCCTAATACAGGGAGGCAGAGGACTGGAAAGCAACATACGTTGAATTCAATTTTTGTTTTGTTCTTTTTCTTTCTTTTGTTCTTTTTGTTTGTTTGTTTGTTTGTTTGTTTTTTGAGTCAGGGTCTCACTATGTAGCCCTGAATAACCTGGAACATATAGATTCCAAAGGCTGAGATATAAATCCCATGGTGCTGAGACTAGAGGCATGCACCACTACGCTGGCCATTCTGCTCACTACACATGGCTGTGGGGTGCATCCTGTCCACTGTACTTATTCCAAGAAGCCATGTAAACTGTAGTTCTCTCAGCTGGGGTCCTGCCCTCCAGATGTGACCTGGCTGACTCTTGGTGTCTTAACATTACAACAGGCATGGTCACCTGCACAAGATCCACACAAGATTGGGCCCACTAACATTCCCTCGTTAGTGAGGGAATTCCCTACTCCTGCAGTGGAATGGGTCTCATTGTTCAGCATCAGAGCCCCTACACAGGTTATGTTTCCTGGTTAGTTTCTTGTCAATTTAACAGGCATTAGGGTCACCTGGAAGGACTCTCAATTGAGAAAATACCTTTCAAGTTGGCCTGTAAACAAGCCTGTGGGATATTTTCTAAACGATTGATGTGAGAGAGCCCAACATGTTGTGGGTGGTACCACTCCTGGGCGGATAGTCCTGGGTAGCATAAGCAAGCTGAACAAGTCATGGGGAGCGGTCCAGTAAGTTTTATAGTCTCTGTTACAGTTCTTGCCTCCAGGTTCCTGCCTGAGTTTCCTCACCGCCTTCCCTTTATGGTGTACTAACTATAAGGTGTAAAACCAAATAAAGCTTTTCTCCCCAAGTTGCTTTTTTTCATCATCTTTATCTCAGCCATAGAAACCAAACTAGAGATTCTTCTTAGGTGCTGTGGCTATCCCTAAATTCAACAATCCCTTATTCATACTATTAATAACCCCAATTTTTTTTTTTCAAGACAGGGTTTCTCTGTATAGCCCTGGCTGTCCTGGAACTCACTCTGTAGACCAGGCTGGCCTTGAACTCAGAAATTCGCCTGCCTCTGCCTCCTGAGTGCTGGGATTAAAGGCATGTGCCCCCACTGCCCAGCAATAACCCCAATATTAATTGGTTCACCAGGTCAGACGTAAGTGGAATCATTTTTTTGATCTGTCATTGGTGTCCTTTCTGGGGTGAAAAGATGTGTGTTCACATCCCTCTTGGAAAGTCACACAATGGCAGCTTGTTTCTCAAAGATACATCCATACACTAGTGTGTCAACCCCCCATGCTTCCTCCTGTATACATTCTTCTGTGTAACGCAAAGGGCCTAGTGCGCTCCCTTTGAACACAATCTGGCTGCCATGATTTGCTTCTAAGTCATTCTGCTGGAGCCTGAGGCTACAAAAGTGGTTCAGTGGCTAGTTCTGACTTAGGGTGCTTGCCCTTCACCTGAGCCACCATGCTGTGAGGAAGTTCAACCCATGAAGAGCAGAAGGAGCAGACAAGATTGATAGAATCTAGTATCATTTGTCGTGTCCAGCAGGGTGAGCCTTCAAGTAAGTCCAGCTCCTGATGACACCAAGAAGTGCAGATTAACCTCTGCTGAGTTAGATCCAAATTGCAGGCTGGCAAACACAATTAATATTGCTATTGTTTTAAGAGCCATAAATAGTTTGTTTTTCAGTCATAGTAATAGAGTGCATTGGCTTATTAGCAAATGCGTCCGGAGTGACGGCCAGCCAGCTTTAACTTTTTGCTCTATGTTACCATTTGTGGCTTCTAAAAATTCTTTCCTAACCTTACTACATGTGAAATTTTAGAAATTTTACCAAGTACTGCCAATGTGTGAGGTGAGCATATATATCTAATCTATCATGCAGGAAAATTAAGGCCATTTTATTTAAAAACAAACAAATAAACAAAATCTCTAAAGTTTCTTCCGCTGACAAGATGCTCCAACCAGGAAAGGTACTTGTCCCCAAGACTGATGACCTGAGGTCTATTCCTGGGACACATGATAAAAAGGCTAACTCAAGCTGTCCTCTGGTTTTCACATGTGTGTGTGCACATTAAATGAAATGGATGTGCAGTCAAAAATGAAAAATAATGTTTCTTTATAAAGTCCTACATGGACAACAAACCCAGAAACACTGGCAATGCGCTCATTTTCTTCCCTGTCCATCCTTAGCAGGTGGTCAGTCTAACACTGAGGTTACTCTAAGGTGATGAGTTTTCTCTGAAAAGTACATTAGAGTTCACATAAATTTACTGAGTGGCATTGACTATAAACCCAGTTATAAAGATTATAATGGGGCTGGAGCGAGCAGGGCCAGAGGGCCGGCAGAGGTCCTGAGTTCAATTCCCAGCAGCCACACACGATAGCTCATGGCCATCTGTACAGCTACAGTGTACTCATACACATAAAATAAAAATAAGTAATAAGATTATAACAGAAAAGCTCTATCCTTATGTTTAAACAACTACCCACACAATGCTATGCAAACTAAGATGCCATTGTGAGTATAAAGCTGTAAAGTAACCTCATCTGAAGCTTTTGCTCTTGGAGAATGAAATCAAGTATATGAAAACCCTGAGATACATAGTAAGCCCAAAGTAGACAATATCATTAGTATCAGAATAATGATTCATTTATTATCATTTACATTTTAATACTGCTTTGGTATGGCAAAACCTTTGAGGAAAATCAGGTTAGCTCATACAGCAAAGAAGTGGTATTGGTTTTAAATTTCTGATACAAAAATTAGATCAAATCAATATAAAAGCCTTCCTTCAATAAAATAGATTATTTTTTTAAAGAGCTTTTGTATATCCCCAGTGGTACAAGGCTCCTGAAGATCTGAAATGTAACACTCAAGGGTTATATCCTTAAGAAGTACACTTTGTTCAAAAAGTGAGTTGAGAAAACAATACATATATATACAGAAGCCTTCTCAAAATACTATAAACTTTTACTGAAAGATCTTGACATCAAAAATAGTTCAGATGTATTCAGAATCAGCAAGATGGAGTCAGCAATAGCATAGTGTGAATAGCAAACCTTTGTATAAAAACCATGAAGCTTTCCTCTCATTTTCATCATAACCCTATGTGTTGGGGATTGGTTCTAATGCTTTGATTTAATTGGGAACCTGTGTGTCCTTGTCCCCAGATGGTTTTTGATCAATTAATAAAGATGCCAGTGGCCAATGGCTGGGCAAAGGGGAGACAGGGTGGACCTTTAGATTTGTGCAGGCTAGGAACTGGGAAAAAGGAGACAGAGAATCACTCACAACTTTGGGAAGTGCAGGAGAGAAAACCAACCAAAACTATCATTTGAATAAGAACTATCATTTGGCTCTTGTACATCTAAATTTTCAACTTATTTGGTTCCTTTCAACCTATAAACTACTCGATTGTGAGTCACCTCACCATTATTTGCACCCACATATCACACACACACACACACACACACACACACACACACCTCAAATAGGCAAAATGCACAAAACTGTGGCTTTGTAAAAGAGCAGTTATACTTCCCTTTACTCTAACTACTGTCTTATCAAACCTTCAAAGGCTCCCTCAGCAACACTGCTGCTGCTGATAAGAAGGCAGCACCCATCAGCCCAATGTCCACACAGCCACAATCTCAAAGTATGGCCTGCAGCCTTTCTCCACCTCACAAGTGATGTGAAGAGCATGGAAATATGGTGTTAAAACCATAGCAAGACAAATATGAAAATGAGAAAGTTTTATTTATTCAAAAGAGTCTATACAAACATACAAAAAGTAATACATGAAAAACGTCCCCAAACACATAAGATAACATATCTTATTTACAAGATTATTTACACTTTGGGGCCCAAACTAAAACCATGGACCCGAGGTCAAGTTGACAAGAGAGTAGTCTGTGATATCTCACTTGGGAAGCCAATGACCATGGCACTTCTACTACAAAACCTAAACAAAGAAAGGCAGGAAAGCCCTAGAAGGTACTGTAATGTGTAGAAGTCTTAAAACTGAGTCTTTTAGTGATTTTTAAAGATAATGACTTCCACAGGAACATAATGGTGTCCCTGGTAGAAACTACCATCATGACACTTCTGTTCATGGATGGCAGAGTAATCCCCACAGACAGCTCTTACATGTGCTGTTCCTGACACAGGAAAATCACTACTTGTTTTGTTTTGTTTTTTTCTTAATGGCAGTAAGGATGGAACCCAGGGTCTGAGAGTGCTTGGCAAGCACTCCACCACTGAGCTGCACACCCTGCCCCCAAAACTGTCTTATGAAAACAAAGCTGTCTCTGTCTCTAAACACACAGGATTATAATAACACGTTCCCTAAAAGTTAAAAGAAGTCCAGGATCCATCAGAAGCTGAAGCCGTTTCATTATTTCCTGACACTCCCTTCTTTTATTCCTGCTTAAATGCAAAAGCTGACAATTTCTGATTAGTAGAAAGATTTAATGCCTTTTGCTTCTTAGAAAGATCCAGATTCTCCTTCACTGTTTCTTCCTGGTCCTCTGTCTCACAGATCTCACTGGCCACACGTTTTCGCTTCTTTGCTTCAGCTCCATCGCTGGCAGTTTCTCCCTTGGCCTTGTTAGTCCATGCCTTTGAAAAACAGTGGGGTGAGAGGTAACGAGATTCTTATGCATGAAAAATTAAAGAATAAAAATGGTCTACTTACTTTCATGGGTAATATTCTTGTATACAGAACCATAATTAGCATTTGAAATTTTAACTTTATTATTAAAGGTTCTAATGGTTAACAAATTTAGATTTCATATTCTTTGGAAATAGTTGCAATATCTGAAGAAGAGATAGATATCCATAATACGTAAGCAACTTTGAAAACTCAAAAGCAAATCAACAATCAGGTTAAAAATACAAAATAAATTTGAAAGATATCCTCAAGATACAAATAAATGGTCCATGGCTAACATGGACAGGCTCAGCATCTCTAGTCATCAGGCTGCAAATCAAACTCACTAAGGCAATGCCCATGTGGGGATGGTGAGGAACACTTGTAATTTTTGACACTTGGGAGGCTGAGACAGGACTGTCAGGAGTTCAAGGGCAGTCAGCTACTTAATTAGATACTGTCTCAAAAAAACAATCATATATACTTGGGGGTTGAAGGGTGAATCAAAGAAGAAGAGTGTATTTTTCTTGAGCACCAAGGACATACATGATGCACATATATACATGCAGCCAAATACACATACATGGACAGTTTTTTTGTTTTTGTTTTTTCAAGACAAGGTTTCTCTGTGTAGCCCTGGCTGTCCTGGAACTCACTCTGTAGACCAGGCTGGCCTCGAACTCAGAAATCCACCTGTCTCTGCCTCCCAAGCGCTGGGATTAAAGGCGTATGCCACCACTGCCCAGCTGTTTTGTTTTAATTAAAAAAAAAAAAAAAACCACAATCAACAACTAGGCTCAAAACTGTAACCTCAGTACATGGGAAACAGGCAGAGGCAGGAGGACTGCCCAACATTTGAGGCCAGCCTTCTTTACATAGTGAGTTAGTTCTAAGCCAATCAGGGCTACAGAATAAGGCCCCATCACAAAATACAACAATTCCCAAAGCCATAATCATGAGATGAGAATACAGTAAAAGAGTGCTTGCCTACCATTCACAAATGCCCTATATTCTACACACAGAAATACAAAACTCCCCCAAACTAAAAAAACACACATACAATCACAAGTTTTGTTAAGTCTCTTCCTTTTATAATAAATTCATTCATGTAAATTTATACAGAAACACAAAAATGCTAAAAAGACTCTAAATGAGGCTGGAAATGGTTAGCCTCGTTTCTAGCTTCTGGATCACGCAATACCCATTACTCATAAAACCCAATCCGTCAAAGCCGGTGCCTACACTCTACAGTGAGGAAAGGAAGTCTGAGGCGTAACTGGCAAACTGCTCACTTTCCTTCCTCTTTCTTCCCAAACACTGCAGGTTAGCCAGCTACCCCTCCTAATTTTTGTATGAAAGGCTGGACCAAAGCACCAAAGTTTTCCAACCAAAGGAATTCTTCTCATGGAAGTAGATAGCATTATATTCTCTTCTACTTTCATGTACTTGATAGTAGTAGTTAAAATATCTACTTTGTCAAAACTCACCCACATCTAATTTCCAATTCACCAAGACTTTTTTGATGTATTCACTTTTCCAAAGAAAAAGGCATGTCTATAAGAACCTTTTTAAACATGGGAAGCCCACCACGATCTCATCTCAACATAAAAGTCCGTACCTTTCTTTCTTCAGCAGACAATACTCTAAATCGTATCATCCCCTCTTTTATTATGTCTGCTTCATCTGACATGTCAGGGTTGTCGGACAAAATATGACTTCTATTTTCTTCCAGCCACATCTGGAACCCAGTCTTTGGCCTAAAGTAATAATAACATGAAAAAATTTACACCGAATATATTATCTAAAGTGTCATGTGACATTTTCAAATTAGTAGCTAACGATCAGCTTTTCAATACTCACCTCACTCCACTCACTGCTGACCCGGGTTGTCCTGCACCATTATTTAGGAAAGCAAGGTCAAAGCACACTTGTAAAATTGACTCGATTCTATTATACCTTCTGTACAAACTGTATTTAGGTCATCAGAAGTCTTAATGAAATTAATCAAGTTTCTTAGCACTTGCTACCACACATCCTAAATGCTTTATATGTATTACCTTATAGTAAAACCTCATGATTTGGAAATAATTGGTGTCTCAACTGATAAATTAGGCACCGGGGGTTCAGAGAGATGAAATAGCCTAGTTTAGGTACATAGGGTAAGAGTAGGATGAGACTGAACAGCTAAGCATTCTGACACCAGAATCCCTGTTTAGTCCACTGCCTCCTACTATTCAAAAGCTGAAGAGATCCTTAATATTAGCCTGAATGAATGGCACAGGTATTTACAACTAAGATCTTATTTTTAATTAATTTTGAACAGGGTCTCACTATGTAGCTCTGGCTGTCCTGGTACTCACTTTGTAGACCAGGCTGGCCTTAAACTCAAAGAGAGCCAGCTGCCTCTGCCTTGTGAGTGCTGGGATAAAAGGCATGTCAGCACGCAGCTGGGACACTGCATCTCAAACACAAAGCTTCTCTACATACTCACCTTTGGTTTTCAGAGTTTTGAAGGCACTCGGCTGGAGTTTCAGAAGACGAACTTTTAGGATTTTCTTTTACTTCCTCAGTCTTATCAGCCTGTGAAGTTCTTTTCTGGAAATAGGATGCTGCGGATGCCTATGAAAACAAACAGATGTGTAAGTCTGGTGACAAATCTATAAATATTTAAAAGGGGGGATCTAGGTGGAACACACTCCCTTGCTACATAACCAGTGATAAACCAGGCACTTCATCTCGCCAGAACAATACGTATGAGGCTCACCAAAGCAGTACCTGCTTAGACCTTGGCTTGGGAATGAGAGGCTTTATAACTGGAGATTTTTCATTATTTTCTACTCGATTGAAAGAAGTGGACTTCCTGGATGATTTGTTCATATTGTCTAAAATATTAGCTGAGCGTGTTGAATTCACTGATACAGCTGGTTCTTTGGAATTGACTATTACCTAGAGAGAAGAGAATATTCTATGTGAAGAAGACAATCCCACTGTGGAATCCCTTTTTAGAATGAATTCATCATGGAGTACAACCCAAATTGAGACTGAAACAAGTTCTCTCAGATACCACATCCCAAGGACAGACAGGGATGCCACACCCTCAAGTCCTCAGCACTGGGTATCTAGAACTAAGTAGGACACGGGTGCTGAGGTCGGAAGGGAATGGCTTGCAGCTTCCCCTTTGTTTTCACAATGACCTGTCTTTAATCTAAGAATCTAAGGAGGTCATCTGGAAACATCTTTGTATGGATAATATTCAAACAGAAAACATCATTGGTTACCTTGAAAGGGTTTACCCGTCCTTGGCTGCTAGAGAAAACTGCACCTATTACAAGAAAAAAACTCAATAGTGTTGTGTTGTGTTTTGTTTTTTTGTAAAATCAATACAACTTCTGACTTTCACAATGCTAAATATAATATTTTAACTTGTATTATATGAAAACAAAGGTACTTTTTTTTGAGACAGGATCTCACTATGTACATGAGACTGGTCTGGAACTGCTATGCAAACCAGGCTGGCCTTACAGGGATTCCCCTGCCTCTGACGTTCTAGTGCTAGTATTCAAGGCGTGTCCTTCTGCGCCCAGCCCCATGTAACTTTAAAACAAACACAAATGATCTTTTCCCTTCTTCCAAGCTGGAATAATATTAAATGTGAACTGTCCCAACTTGCTGCTGTGAAACATACCAGTGTGTAGACTCCTTCTCCCCTCGACCATGAAACAGCGGTGCTAAGGTTAGTAATGTCTACAGTGTGGACACCCATGCCCATCTTGTCAAGGAAACACCTACTGATACCTCTCTCCCCGTCATCTGACCCTTCTTCATTCACCTGTTTCTCGATTTAAAAACAAAAACAAAACAAGCTCTTTACACTTCCAACTACCATCTTTCCTTACAACCCTACCAAACTTTTCTTTTCTTTTTTGGTTTTTCAAGACAGGGTTTCTCTGTGTAGTCCTGGCTGTCCTGGAACTCACTCTGTAGACCAGGCTGGTCTTGAATTCAGAAATTCGCCTGCCTCTGCCTCTCAAGTGCTGGAATCAAAGGCATGCGCCACCACTGCCTCCTACCACACTTTTCAGAACCCACTGACATTACTATTACTTCCTCCTTCCCACACATTTCTCCACACTATGGTATGAAGTCTAACCCTTCTACACAACAGCTAGCATCCCCAGCCCACTTCTATGGAACCAAACATGATGGATACTTTCTGGTCCTTTACTTGAGATCTCCCAATGGCTTTCTATATAATGGTCCCTTCTATATTTTCTCATCCCTTGGCTTTTTAGACACCACATCCCAGACTTAGCCCTTTCTCTCTGGATCAGAGATCTCTCCCAGTACTTCCTCTCCTCTTGTACTTGATGCTTAAATGCTGGAAATCCTCTTAGCTAGGGCTGTTTCTTCTTACTTTACAAACTGTAATGACTGCTTGCCATGGTGTAAACTGTTCTACTTATGTCAATGGTTTAACATTTATTTTATGAGGTTCTGAAGCAAATGCCTAACTTAGCTAATGGTAATTCATCAGCTTCCCCTATGAACCTGTTTTGCTTTTCTCTAGAGTTTCTGATACTGGGCTATTCTTCATTCTGAACCATCTTCCACCTTAGAAACACCAACTTTTTTTTCTATTGTCACTATTATAGCCCAAGCCAAACTATTTAGTTTCACTCAGACTGCTTTGGTAGTCTTATGTCCATTCCCCCTTAATATCACGTGTGATGGCGTTGGTCCTGCTTAGAACCTACAGCAGCCTCCCAGGAATCGTAGAATGAAGACAGTCTGGAAAATCTTGAATATCCCTCCAAGACCCTATATTCTTCTTTTGAAGTCTCCACACATACTGTTTGTTCTGCTCCCATCCACCACTCCCTTGCAGGCTGATTCATCTTCTAGTCTCTGCTGTAAGCATTCCACGAGAATACCAATAGGTACCTAGCTTCTGACTAGATTGCAGCCACTGCTATAAGCTACATATATTTCTTACCTGATTTAAGAGCTGGTGTATCAGAGGAATTTGCACTTTGGAATAAGTTCTGCCCTATAATTAAAATAAATAAAACAATGTAAGTAAGGACAATGAAGTCATCCTTGATATTCAACATCTAGACTGCAGAGATACTTTGAAAAAATAAAAAAATGGAATTTAATTTCTCTTAGCTGACCAAAATGGAAAAATCAATACTAATGATAGCTTTTCTTTACTTATTTATGTATTTATTTAATCATTGTTGTTGGGGGTTGGCGATTTGTGCATATAGAGGTCAGAAGACAACTTTGTAGACAGAGTCAGCTCTCTACCTTTCCGTGTGTTCTGCAGGCGAAGCCCAGCACTGCGTGGCAAGCACCACTATCTGCTGAGCCTCTGTACCTTTCACTGATTTGAAAACATGTCTTACCATGGTTGTGTGGCTCTGGTTTTTCTTCTGAAACAGTGTCTTCTCTGTCCTGAAGATGTTCTGAAACGGCATCTTCTTCAACTTGACTTCTGACTCGTGGCTGACTCCACTCTGTAGTGGTACGACTGTAACTGATGGGTCATAGGATTAAACCATAAGAAACAAACGCAAAGACCAACTTCATGTTTAAGACAGTAAGGAAAATTAAAATAGTTGATGCTCTTTTACCCGGCATTCAGTTTTTCTCTGAAATCCTCTTCTTTCTCTTCTTCTGGCTGGGTCTCTGCCAATTCAGCTGCCTTTTCTGCAGCAAGTTCACTAAGTTTTTGAGCCAATATTAATTTCCGAGAGCGAGAGGCATATTTAATGGCTAAATGCACGGCATTTTGAGTCATTAGATCAGCAAGTTCCACACAGCGGAATTCTCGTTCCAATTTACAAGACAGCTAATCAGGGGGGAATCAAAATCAAATCATGTTAAGTCAAACTTAAAAAAAGAAAAGGAAAAAAAGACTGACAGGACTAGTGAAATGAAAGTCTTCTGGGTATAACACCTAATTCTTCTAAAATGCACACTGTACATCTATAAAATGGAAAGTACCTTTTTAAAAAAAAAGTATCTTATAATTAATGGTGTGTTGGCTTGATCAATAGTATTCCTTAGTGGCTTAAATGAATAAAATAACAGTGCATTTACAAATAGTACCTTAGATTCAATGAGATGTGACATACTTCAGATGTAAAGTGCATGAGAAGTAAGACAACTGTTTAAAATCAAGTGTAATTCTCATAAATTTTTCTCCAGTTGCCACTCATCACAATAAGGCAGGGAATTTTAAAAAGTGAATTAAAACAAAAAACAGCTACTACTTTGCTCAGAACTAGATAACAAATGCTAAGTGAATTTGGACGGGAAAAGTAGACATGCTTAAAATTTCATGTATATCGTCTGTGATCTTCAACTATCAGAAATAGCCATATAACTTTTAAATTAACATTTACACTTTTTATGTCTATAATATAAAATGAAGGGTGTTCTGGGGCAGGAGGGCTGACTGAGTGGTTAAGAATGAAGGGCTCTAATAGGCACCAGAATAGCAAACATGGCTCTGGCAGGCCTTGCCCTTCCCACTTCCCTCTTCCTGCTACATCATAGATTATATTCCTAAAGCTGGCCACCAAGGTCTATTCCCCTATTTGACTACTTCCTCCTCCAGAGGCTGATAACCAAGGTCTACTTATGGAAGTACTGAATTCCAGCAGTCAGAAGCCCCCTTTGTCACCTAATTTACATGCCCAACCAAAACAACCCAAATCATCCTAACAGGGGTTCCACCTTTTTCCTTTATAAACTGCCATTTGCCTAAGGGCCACATCTGTCTCCCTTCTATCAAGAGGCAGTCCCGTGTCCTTCCAGGGCAAATATCCCTTCTCCCTCTCCCTTCTTCCTTTTCCTTTCCCCTCGTTTAGTCTCCTGCCTTTGTCTCCCATTCCCTCCCCTTTGTCCCTCATGAGAGAAATAAATCTCCTTTGTGCTGAGTTCTTGGTCTTAGGGTGTCCTGTGCCAATTCCAGTTCTTTCAAAGAGCATTTGCTGCTCTTGGAGAGGGCCTAGGTTCTATTCCCAACACCCACACAGTGGCTCCTGGCTGTCCAGAACTCCACTTCCAGGATACCTAATATCCTCTTCTGGCCTCCATGATTACCAGGCACACACATGGTGCATGAACACACATGCAGATAAATACTCATAAAGTAAAAGCAAATCTTAAATACTCGCTTTTCTCTTTGGTTTGAATTGACAATCCAGCACAGGACAACTTGAGCTCAAAATAGTTCTTGCCACCAAGGGACACTAGCGGTCTTATGACTCATGGTGCAGGAACATTTTGTAATTTACACACCTGACCTATGAGGAAGAAGCTCTATATCTTCACCAGAGCTTCCTTAAAATTGCTGACATTAGTCCAAAAGAAGCACTTCTAAGCAAGGTGGAACTCTGACTCAGAGGGCAGTGTGGTTCTTGCCGTGGCTAGAATGAATTATCAGTCACTTCCCTCAATGGTCAACAGTACCATCCAGAGAAGACATGGGATTACATTCCTTTCAATAAATAAAAGCTTGAAAAGAGGACAATGAACTTTAAGAGACCCTGCTTCAAAGAGAAATGTAATGAAGAAGCCGGGGCACCAAGCCCAGCCACTGGTGATGTCAAAAGGCTGGGAAATCTGAAAGCCTAAGGACGGTCTCAAAACTGTCCAAGCCTGGAGATCTACAACAGTCCACACCTAAACTCTAGCATAGATGAGCAAGAGTCCCAACAATGGCTCTCACTCTTGCAAGTTACCTGGAGCATCAGCTGGAGCCCAGTGGATGGGCACAACACTGGAAAAGCTTACTCACCCACCTACAGCCTTAGCTATAGGGAAATACTTCAAATATTTTAACTGTAACATCAAAAGTGAGATAGAAATTTTAAGGGAGAAAATAAAATTGATATAACGTAGAAGGTAGAATTTAGTTTTTATTTACATATATTTAAGAAATTCTACCTAAGGCTGGGCATGGTGCTACATACCTTTCCTCCTCACTCAGGATGCAGAGGCATCTTTGAGTTCAGGGCCAGACTGGTTTACATATAGAGCAAGTTCCAGGACAGCCACGGCTACATACAGAAAACCTGTTTCAAAAGAATTTTTTCCCTCAACCTAAGAAAATAATTAAACTCTTAATTTTTCACCATATTTTACTCACCGCAAGCATTTTCATTAAGAGTTCCTGCTGCTCTTTTACTGCCTGGTTTTTAATGCTCTCCTCATAATCATAACCATTTTTAGCCAAGTAATCAAGGTAGTTGTGAAACAGAACCGAATGCCAAAATTGTTCCTGGAAAATGGATAGAAGTACATAAAACTGAATATTCCCTTAATACTGGGCAAGTGTTAGCTGTACCTTAAGATGCTAGCTTTAAAATATTTTCTGAAATCCTCCTGTCTATATATTCTTACTTTACAATTCCAATCTCAATGTGCTATAATAGCTGGGCTTTATGTTCTAGCCTTTTAAAAAAGGTGTTTATCTTTATGTGTACAGCATTTTTATTTCATATATGTTTAGTCCTCAGAGAACTTTGTAAACCAGTTCTGTAGGTGATTTGCTTCCTAACTAGCATTAACTAATTGCAAGGTTTCAAATGCCTTTTAAAACAACAGGGCTAGGTCTAGAATAGGACAAGGTTATGGTCTGTGTAGAGGGCTTACCTGACCCTACCAGGGAAGCGCTGCCCCTGGTGAGGGCCTCCCAGTCAAAGCCATTTCCTCTGCAGAAAGCCCTGGAAGCTGTGAAAGCAACCACATGAGGTGGTCTTGTGATCAAAAAGCCTACTGCATTATCTATTAAATCATAGTGTAGTAATAATACCCAACACTGAGACTGTGACGATCTAAAATCTTCTGTGTAACAGGTATTTAGTATCAAATTTAGAGTACTAAGGCAGCTACATACCTCCATTTGGCCTTTCTCTGTTGAAGTCTGACAGTAAGGAAGCTTAAAAGATAATATAGCTACAGCAGGTCGTGGAAGGGTGGGAGGAAACCGAGAACCTTTACAAGGGATGCACCTGTCAGTTAAAATAAAAAAAAGTCCCATGCTAAAGACTTTATAATATCACAAAAACTGCTAAAATAAAACCTTGTCATAAATTAGGAACTATGAACAGTAATACTATTCTAATAGGCCTTTGGGTTTGAAACTTTTTATAAAAAACAACCCTAGTAATATTAAATGCCCACCAGAGAGACATTAAAAAGCAGCCACACCCACAAATGCTTTTCACATGATATATACCCCTTTGTCATGAGATGTGAACCTTTCCTTTATTGTGTGATAATACAATAAAAGCACAAATATGAGTCAGCTGTGGTGACACATGCCTTTAATCCCAGGCTCAAATCCTTAAGAGGCTCTCAAAAGAAGGAGGAAGAAGCAATGACTGAGTAGCATCTTCCAACCTTTTAAAAACAACAACAAAAAAAACCTTTATTTATAATAAAACTAAGAAAATCATGAAAACACCCTATCTCAATGCACAAAAC
Source organism: Mastomys coucha (assembly GCF_008632895.1). Classification (NCBI taxonomy): domain Eukaryota; kingdom Metazoa; phylum Chordata; class Mammalia; order Rodentia; family Muridae; genus Mastomys; species Mastomys coucha. The sequence goes on from NW_022196915.1 coordinate 33,927,117, forward strand.
TAAATACAATTTTATTTTCATCTTCCCTTTCTGTTTTTGAGCCATAGTCACAATGGATAGACCAGGCTGGCCTTGAAGTTCCAATTCTCCAATTCCACCACTCATGGTAGAAATAAGTACATTTTCACAAGCAGACCTATAGTCTCCCCCCACCCTCCCAAGGTTTTTTGAGACAAAGTTTCTCTGTGTAGTCCTGATTGTCCTGGAACTCACTATGTAGACCAGGTCAGTCTCAGATTCAAGAGATAAAGATGTGTGCATCATCACTACTCAGCTTTGTTTGTTTGTTTTTGAGATTTATTCATTTTGTATACATAAGTACCATGTGTACCACATCCATGCCTCAAACCCACGAAGTTTAGAAGTCCCCTGGAACTGAAGGTTGTGAGCCACTATGTAAGTACTAGGAATGGAATCCAGGTTCTCTGCAAAAGCAAGTGGTCTCAATTGCTGAGCCATTTCTCCAGACTCCATAAGCAGACTTCTGGAGATGCTAATCTCAGTGTTTCAAATGTGCAATGTGTAAGACTACACTAAATGTGGTAGCACAAACCTTTAATACTAGCACTTAGGGAAGTGGAAACCAGGAGTTCAAGGCTATTCGTTATTACATGGTTGAGTTTAGCCCAGATTGGGCTATAGAAGACTCAATTTTAAGGAACTCAAAATAATTTTCAAATTAAGTTATTTTTAACTTTGAATATGTCTGAGTCCACACTCAGATCTGTGCAAGTATTTAAGGTGCACAAGGTGGCTAGAAACCTGATTGGATCCCCTGGAGCTAGAGCCAGAGTTGTGAACTACACAACTTTACTCCTAGTACTTGGAGGGCAAAACAGGTGAATCCCTGAGTTTGAAGGCAGTCTGGTTTACATTAGACAGTCTCAAATAATAAGATAAAACATTTAATAACAAAGTGAGTCATCTTGAGTAAGCACTAGAGGGGGTTTATGGGTTCAAACTATAACCCCTTATTGATGTAATGGGAATTCTTTAGTTCAAACAAATAACTCGATTTCTAGAATTAGAAATAACTAAAGACATCCTAACACTGATTAAGAAGTTAACTAATTTAGTCTCAAAACCAAACCAAACCAAACCAAACCAAACCAAACCAAACCAAACCAAACCAAACCCAAGGTCTCATTATGTAACCCTAGCTGACCCACAACTTGCTTTGAAGACTATACTGACCTCAGACACAGAGATCCACCAGCTTCTGCCCTGAGTGCTGTGCCACCACACTCAGAAGGTTTTTAAATATAATGTTTTTCCCTGTACTGTAGAAATTCAGGACTGCCTGAATATTAAGCAAGCACTACCACTAAGCCATAGCCCCAGCCAACATAGTTTATAATACCTAATATATTAACAATGGAATTCTACAGATTCTATAAAGGCAAACATGGAAATAAGCATTAAAACCTTTATGGCTTTCTACTAAATTCAACTTTGCATTGTCTAAAAAAAGACTAATTTTCTCTCCTCAAATCCCTATAATGCAAACTACCACCACTCCAAACATTCCTGCTCTTGCCTTATAATCTGCCTAGAGATGCCAGGAACAGAATGTCTATTACCTTATTCTATCTCTAGAGATACCCTATTCTGGATATCTTCATAAGCAGAATCATATAATATGTAGTCCTTTGATTTCTTTTACTAGTGTAATGTTTCAAGGTTCATTTGCATTATAAACATGTTATGTATACCTTTCCACAGCCCAATAATACAAATAGACCACAATTTACTTTTCCCTTTACCAGTCAGCAGAAGATGAAAAGCAAATAAATATAGAGTCTCATACAAAGAGGAAGCTGGAGCCAGGCATATTGGTACAAGATCTTATCTCAACCTTTGCCCCTAAATCAGTCAACTTTCTACACGTTGTGATGGCCCACCTTAGCTGCTGGGGATTTTCATGGATGCCAACCACCCAGTAGTGATCAGATTTTCCTTTGCAGTGCTCTCTTATGTTACATATAGGAGTCCATGTATTCCCAAACCCTCTGTTAAGCATTCGAACACAGCCTTCGGAATCCACGTAACAGGGAGTACCTAAACACCCAGAACAAAGAAATCAACTGAAAATGTACTATTAAATAAACCTTTCAAAAATACATACCAAGGATTCAACTTTAATTTCAAAAGCTAAAGCTGGGGGGAGATAATTCAAAGTCGCTTTCTGTAAAATTCATTTCCACAGAGACCTAAATGAAGAAAAAAACTTTTGATTCTGACTTAAATTTACTAAAAGGAAACACACACACACACACACACACACACACACACACACACACACCCCTCCACTAGTTTCAATGAAAGTTATGTCCCCCTGCTGGAATAAAACAGAAATTTTTTAAAAGTCCATTTAACTTTTTAAAAAAGTTTAAACATATATACACAAATTTAACTTTTAATCTCACTGTAGTACTTTTTAACAAGAAATTTTAGCATTTAACCCAGTATAGCCAAAATATTACGACTTAAACATGAGTCAATGCAAACCAATAACTGAGATTCTTTTTATATTCTTTTTTTCAATACTGTCTTTCAAATTCAGCATTCTATATTTATAGCATATCTCAACTTGGCCACTTTTCAAGTATTCAAGAGCCAGCCACATACAGATTGAGCACAATTTTAGAAACTTCTTAGCATATATAGAATTAACTGAAAAAGACATGTTTTAATGATTTGTACCTCTCCATTACTATACAATAAAAAATATTAGAAAAATATATTTTTTTAAGGCTAGAGAAGTGGCTCACTGGTTAAGAGCACTCGCTATTCTTACAGAGGACTATAGTTTAGTTTCCAGAACACAGAGGAGGCTCATAACTACCGTTAACTACAACCCCAGGGGATCTAATGTCCTTCTGGACTCTTGGGCACACACATACACATAACTAAATACAAGATAATAAAAATACCATTTTCTTTGTAAGCTTTCTTATCAGAATTCTCATGAATAGTGAAACAATTATTATTCTACCTAACAACAGAAGTTTGGATTCATATTAAAATTAAAAATTTAAATATAGAGTATTTTTAAATCAATTAAGACTAAGATAAAGAAATTATTTTCTTGAAATATGTCTTTAATATAAAGAAAGAAAATTATCTTGCCTTCAGCAGAAAACCCCAGCCATGTAAGGTAGGATTTCCTTGTAAGAGGAAGAGGATCACCATGCAAAACCTGTTTTTTCTTCCGCCCCAGCTCTAGCAGTTGAACTCCAAGGCACTGTTCTCCATCAAACCCTGTACCTAGAGAAATGTACATATGTATGAGGCACCAGGGGTTATTCAGCCATAACAAGTCTAAATTATTTTCTGTGAATTAACCTTGTGACACTTTTTTGGGGGTAGGGTGGGGGGGCAGGACGTCTTGAGACAGAAATTCTCTTAGTCATCCTGTTTTTCCTAGAACTTGATTTGTAGACCAGGAATCTGAGATCCCCCTGCCTCTGTTTCCCAAATGCCAGGATTAAAGTCATGTGGTATCACAGCCCATGACACATTCTTAAAACAGCACCATTTTTGTGGTTAACCCACACGAGCAATCTTTTTGATACATTAGAAGCAGAATAATATATTACAATGAATATTTGTGGAGACAATGGTACCGTAGTTGGTACCATTCCCGTTATGATCCTGGTCTAAAGGGAACTGAGCAACATGTATCTATCACTTTCTGCTTCTTGACTGTGACTGTAGTAACGACCAGCTAGTTAATAAGCCCAGTTGGCTTCACATCTCCACCACAACGGACTGTGCCAGAATAAGCCATTCACCCTCCAGTTGGCTATATCAGGTGCTATGGAGACAAGGTTTCTCTGCATAGCCTTGGCTGTTCTGGGACTCTCTGTTGACCAAACTGGTTCGGAACTCTATCTCCTGAGTGTTGGACTTAAAAGCTAGCGCTGCCACCACCTGGCTCAATACTTCACAACAGAAGGAGAAACTAAAACAGGGCCATTCAGAAATGGTTGAATACTTTGTCATAATCCCAAACCAAAATTCACTCACCATTTTTTATGAGACTAAAATAGCAAGTTCTACCATCAAGCATCTTGACACAGTCCAATCCCTATTTGATACTTACTTGCTGAGGAATGATGTATGAAAATATTGTGTTTCCAATAATTAAACCGTTATGTTTCTATAAGAGTAGAAAATTTCTGTGTACAGTAAACACATTGTACTCATAAAACATACATTTTAGTCAAGCTGCTTCAGGTGGTGCTCTCTGGTGCTCAGTGATGGAATGGCAGGCACCGTTCAAACTATGCATTTGGGCATTCAGAACCCAGGCTGCAGTGAAGTTACACCAACAGAGACAAACACTGCTACAAACACTACAGACTTGGTGCACACTTAATTTTAAATTAATTTATGGTTGCATTTAGAAGGTTTTTATTGTTGCTTATGGGCTCATATTTAAAAAGATGGATGCGATGAAAGAGGAACAGCTAGCAGAAAGGTCCTAAGACAGAAATAAGGATGTGTTCACAGGACAGAGTGGCCAGTGGTAAAAGACAATGGTAAGGCATGAAGTTAAAGAAACAGATGAAGCTCTGATCCTGTTAGACCAATAAAACACCTTGTTATGGGAAGTAGTTTATTATTCTAAAAATAAAGTCAGAGAAATTTAAGCAGAAAAGAGAGATGGTCTAAGGTTTTAAAAGATCGTACAAACAACTATGCACAGAATAGACTGTAACATTCCTAGTAGAGGCTACTATGACCAGCACTGAAACATGGCATGGCTGGGTGTTAGTTTGTGAAATGAAATGAGGCAGACTTGGAATGGGCTACTCGCAGAAACATGTTCTGACTATACTGATGGAGTTCATATGTCTTATAGTTGTATAAGGTTGAACATTTGTTAATATGAACTGTTAATAGACTAATTACTGAGGCGACCAAACTATTTAAGCAGAAAATTTGAGGAAAAAAAAGTAAATGAGTTCAAAAGGCCAGTTAAACATAACACACAGATTTCAAATGAGTAAGTGAATATGAAATTTCAGAGACATGGTTATGAAATATGGCTGGTATACCAATTTAGACATACATGTTTAAAACCACATTTTAAAATAAAATCCCCTAAAGAAGCTTCTCAAACTGTTTTCGGGTGTTTATTTTTGTTTGTTCTGAGACAGGGTTTCACCTTATAGTTCTGACTGGCATGAAAATTTTCTGTAAACTAGGGTGGCCTTGATAGCAGGAGATCCATCTGTCTCTTCTCCCAAGTGCTGGGATTAAAGGTGTGCATGCATCACCACACCTGGTTTTCAAACCTTATTTTTGACATGAGTCACGATTATCAATTTAGAATTGCAAGCAACGTTTTTAAAAGGTAAAATCAAAGAGTACATATTGTCCATGACACCTGTTTCAGTTACTCTTGCAGATATGTACAAAATGGCAATGAAAACAAAATCGCAAAACAGCTGAACAAGAATGTCACAGCAGCCAAGAGAGGACAATACTTCCTCCAGAGTCTTTAAAATAAAACAAACGACCTTGCAATAAACTTGCTACGGTCTGTGTTAACAGACAGGTAGGAAGTGAAGACAGAAAGCAAGGAAAAGGAGGTCCCAACCTCTGGAAGTCGCTCCTAGCTGTTTTGGTTCTTTGAACTATAGAAGTTGTAGGTTATTTCTGAGGTATACAAACTGAACAATGTACTTGCCAAAAGATAAACTTTACACGAGCAAATAACGGAATTTTACCTTTGAATTTCCTTAGTAGTAGTCTATACAGTGGAGCATCCTTATTTTTCTTGCTTAGCAATATCTCAACATTTTCTAAAGTCAAAGATGAGGCTAACTACAACCACCATGATTAGTTATATATAAATTGTTTGGTTGTAGTTAGCCTCATCTTTGACTTTTCATCAATGATGAAAATACTTAGTAAATGCAAAAGGAGGTATACAATCCAAAACCAAATGAGGTATAACAACAACAATAGTTCAAGTAGTTTCATTTTACCAAAGTTAAGGCACCATATAAGACGAGGAAAAACCTACCTCTATGATAAACGACGCAAAGCTGTTCTCCGTGTCCTGCCATTGATACCACAGGTCCAGGAAGGCAGAAGATTTCTTTCTGAACACCTCCAATAGTAAACAATCGAAGGAGCAAGGCACTGGTAGCAGCAGCCGCCCATCCTAGCCCAAGACATATGGCTTCGATATCCTCATTCTGAGGCATATCTACCATCCACTCTTTGCTTGAATCCCAAGAACTGAAGTGCAAGCAGTGAAGCTTGCTAAAACAAATAAGACAAGACAGAAACGGCCACATTTTTATGTGATAATTTTAATCATCCCTTCCCTTCCCGGAAACAGGGGCTCTGTGTAGCCCTGGCTGTCCCGGAACTTGCTCTGTAGAGTAGGCTGGCCTAGAACTCACTGAGACCCAACTGTCTCTGTCTCCTGCGTGCTGGGATTGAAGGGGTGTGCCACCCAGCTATCTGTGGTAATTTATATATAACTAATCATGAGGCAGTTTATTTTTCTATTTTATTATAACTGTTTTTAAAGAAAATAATTATAAAATTCATTTGGAATGTGCATGTCTGGTACCAGGGATACAACCATTTCCTTGAAGCTGATAAACAGATATTTTATGGCACCCCAAGCCCATGAAATACATTTAAAATGATCTACCTTAAGACTGTTAACTCACATTTTTTAAAGATTATTTGAAGATATAAGAACATGTCCACAAGATAATATTAAATGGAAAATTGAAGGTAAAGTCTATAAAGTGTTCCTATACCATAAGTGCACAATAACAACCAAGACTTTAAAAACATACAAAGTATCAAAACCTTATGCAACAATTTTCATTAAAAAAAGAAATAATAGCCAGGCAGTGGTGGCGCACGTCTTTAATCCCAGCACTTGGGAGGCGGAGGCAGGTGGATTTCTGAGTTCGAGGCCAGCCTAGTCTACAGAGTGAGTTCCAGGATAGCCAGGGCTATACAGAGAAACCCTGTCTCGAAAAACAAAAAAAAACCCCAAAAAAACAAAAAAAAAAAACCAAAAAAACCAAAAAAACCAAAAAAAAAAAAAAAAAAAAAAAAAAAAAAAAAAAAGAAAGAAAGAAAGAAATAATTAACATGAAAGACTAGGAGAGAAAGAAAAAGCAATAATTCTAAGGAAAACAAAAAGGATAACCATCTACCTATCAAACCATGTAAACTAGCCCACAATCCACTAAGCAAAAAAGAAAAACTTGATAAATATTACATTTTGATATTATCTTCCTTTGAATTTTTTTGTTTTCATATGAAGATTTCAAATCTAACATACAGCAAACAAAACAAAACAAAAAACCCTAACAAAGAAACAAACCAAAACAAATCAAGCCTGAGGCTTGCAGTTAACCAAGACTAGGACTGAATTAATTATAAGAAATATAAAAGTTTTTGAGATGATAAAAAATATTATATACTTTGTAATATATACAAATCTGTCAACTCATCAACCTGAAGTATGGTTACATTTTATTGTATATAAATTATACTACAATAAACTAAATTTAAAGGAGAGTTCAAATAGACAGATGTCAAGAAGGATACGTATCAAACTATTAATTCACTTTTGTTTTTTTTTTTTTTTTGAACAGAGTATTTCTCTGTAACCCTGGCTGTCCTGGGACTCACTTTGTACAGAGATGGCCTCCTGCTCTGCCTCCCAAGTGCTGAGATTAAAGGCGTGCATCACTACTGCCTGGCTCAAAGTATTAATTCTAAAAGAATTCTAAAGGGGATTTTCTCTAGGGAATGAAGGGAACTTTCATTTTCTGAGTACTCTATGAATGTTACTATTATAATTGCAATAACTATTGTTATGATATAAAATATAGTCTTATCTCTTTTGTGTTATAAACTATTTCCATCATTTTCATATGCAGACGATGCAATGAGGAGACAACCAGAGCATAACATATTCTGAGATATACTGGTGTTTACAGCCAATTCTAGTTTCTCATATTCCATACTATAAATAATACAATTTGATCTAATGTTCAACAATGCCAGATTCTCCCTATTTACCTTGGTAATTCATCAGCACTTTCACATGCCAACAAAATAGCTTCATGGGAAAGAGTTCCCATTGTGTAATTGAAAGCATTTGATAGATGTGTCGCATGATGGATGGAGGTGTCATGGAACTCCACATCTATGGCACTATCTTGATCGTCGTTATAACAGCGAATAATCCCAACAGAGTTCCATACCTACGAGTATATAAGATCAAGCAAGAGGGACTCACACACTATAACTCAGTCCCTACCTAGAGTTACTATTCTAACTCAGCATAGCTTCAGGAAGCAGTGGGAATAGTACAGCTTCAGTAACTAATTATTCTTTCCTTTATAAAAAGTCACATAATTAATTAGCAAGTGGGGTGTTTAACATTTTAAAAATTACATTAGTAATATAATACTTATAATTGGCTTTAAATAACTAAAACAAATTCTTCCAAACAAATACCTCAAACTCTAAGATTCTACACACAAATAGAGATGTAAATGACAACAGATTTATTTTTCTGTTCAGATAACTGGTTTGTCATAGGACAAATATATAAATTATAAAACAACATTAGTAACATTTGGAAAGTTTAATTTTCATTGATGTATACTATAGGCTCACACGCAATCCTTGTCTGTCTGTCTGCATGCCTGCCTGCCTATCTGTCTTCGCATTCCTTTCTTTTCAATGTGTATGACTATTTTGCCTGCATTAATGTATGTATACACGCCACGTGCATATCTGGTGACCACCAAGGCCAGAAGGACATAATATTAAACATAGCTATAAATAAAATATTGACACTAAGATGTATTATATTACTCGATGAGGATACTTCTTTTTTCTTCTCATGCCAGGCCCGCTCGCTCTGGCCCAAAGATTCATTGATTTATTATATGTAGGTACACTGTAGCTGCCCTCAGACACATCAGAAGAGGGCTTCAGATCTCATTATGGATGGTTGTGAGCCACCATGTGGTTGTTGGGATTTGAACTCTGGAAGAGCAGTCAGTGCTCTTAATAGCTGAGCCATCTCTCCAGCCCTCAATGAGGATTCTTAACAATAAAGTTTTATTACAAAATGCTACTCTTCATATTTTCACAAGTTTTTATGACAGAACTATGTCTTCAATAAAAACATCTAACAAAATTTGCAGAATGAAAAATATAAAATTACTAGCAAATAAAAATACCAAATTTTCAAGAGACTCAAGAAGGAAGACCAAAATGTAGATACTTCATTCCTTCTTAAAAGGGGGAACAAAATACCCATGGAAGGAGTTGAAGAGACTAACTATGGAGCAGAGACTGAAGGAAGGACAATCCAGCCTGATATAGCTGTCTCCTGAGAGGCTCTGACAGTACTCGACTAATTCAGAAGTAGAGGCTCACAGCCACCTATTGAACTGATTACAGTGTCCCTAATGAAGGAGCTAGAGAAAGGACCCAAGGAGCTGAAGGGTTTGCAGCCCCTTAGGATGAACAACAATATGAACTAACCAGTACCCTCAGAGCTCCCAGGGGCTAAACCACCAACCAAAGAGAACACATGGTGGGGCTCATGGCTCCAGCAGCATGTGTACAGTAGAGGATGGCCAAGTCAGTCATCAGTGGGAGGAGAGGACCTCGGCCCTGTGAAGGTTCTGTGCCCCAGTGTAGGGAATGCTGCCAGGGCAGTAAGCAGGAGAGGGTAGGGTGGCGAGCAGGGGGAGGCGGGAGGGAGGAAGGAACAGAGGTTTGTTCTTGTTGGTTTTTTGTTTTTTGTTTTTTTCGGAGGGGAAACTGGGAAAGGAGATATCGTATGACATGTAAATAAAGAAAATATCTAATAAAAAAAAAAAATACAGGGGGCTGGTGAGATGGCTCAGCGAGTAAGAGCACTGACTGCTCTTCTGAAGGTCCTGAGGTCGGATCCAAGCAACCACATGGTGGCTCACAACCACCCATAATGAGATCAGACGCTCTCTTCTGGTGCATCTGAAGACAGATGCAGTGAATTATGCTGAGCAAGCGGGGCCAGAGCAAGCGGGACCTGCAGAGTTCAATTCCCAGCAACCACACACATGATAGTTCACTGCCATCTATATAGCTACAGTGTACTCATGTACTCATACATATAAAATAAAATAAAAATAAATCTTTTAAAAAAGATAAAAAAAATACTAAATTTTGTAAGCTCTCAAACTTGAAGCAAAAAGTTACTATGTTCATTCATCAATTCAAGAAACATACTTAATACCTACAGTGTTGTACCTTGTTTAAAATACTAAGATAGTAGGTTTTCTTTTCTTACTTTAAAAGTTTTTTAATTTTATGTGTGTGGGTGTTTTATCTGCACATAATGTCTGTGTACCACTATGAAGGACAGAAGAAGACATTTGATTCTCTGGGACTGGAATAACAGTTGTGACCTGCCATGTGGGTGTTGAGAATTGAATCTAGTTTAGTGCTCAAAACTGCTAAGCTTGTAAAAGACTAATTTTAAAAAAGAACAATCTCTGTTCTAATGGACCTTATGTGCTCCTGGAGGCAGTGTAAAGTGTTCTTCTTTGTTATAGTTTTTTACTTATCACATCTTCTTGTGTTTTAAAATCTAAATAATATTTTAGATTAAAAAAATAGAGCCAAGCATGAGGGTAAATTATCTACAATACCAGCATTCAGGAGGCAGAGGCAGAAAAGTGTCACAAATCTGAGGTCAATCTGGTCTACATAGTGAGTTCTAGGTTACTTAGTGAGATTCTGAGAAATAAGGTTGGGAATATGCCAACAAGTATTATAAGATATATAGTCATATTTTTATATTATTTTATCTTATAAAACATAATTAACAAATTTTTCAATGCTGAAAGATTAAAAATTTTAGTTAACCATGAAATAAACCTACCATAAAATTATGATCAATTAAATGCTCTAACCCACTTAAGCAAGGTTTTTTAAATTATTTTTTAATCCATCCAATAAACTGTAGGGAAGAAACAGTGCTGAAGTATTTTTTAAAAGGTGGATATAGATGAAAGCTCACCATGAATCTGTGAGAGAGATGCAAGGGCGTAGAACTTGACTGGAACGGCTTTTGTCGTGGGGTTGGCATGGGCCCATCATAAAATGGCCTTTGGTGTTTTATAAGGGGGAGATTGTGAATACTGCTTGCCTGATCATCGTCCCCTTCCTCTTTGTGAAGATCATTTTTTAGCATTGTAACATCTACAATATGAAGAATTGTAAGACAATCATCAAATTAACAGCCTAGAAAAAGGAAAGCATTATGGAGTATTACAGTAAAGGCCCTCCGTGGACTTAGTAATAGTTGGCACACTACTAGCCTCTTCCACCGTGGCCTCCATGCTCAAAGAACGTAGTGATGATGCACAAGTCCTGAGAGGGGGGAACAGATGGTGCCTTACACTAATGTAGGCAATGACACCAGGCTTTATTAGTAGTCACTGCATTGTTAGTTACCACCCACTTATACTCATTTTACCAATCTTGATATTTATAAAGTTCAGGGTGGGCCAGTGGGAGACTCAGCAATTAAGGATGCTTGCTTTGCCAAACTGGTAACCTGAGTTTGATCCTCAGAATCCATGTAAAGCTGGAGAGAGAAAACTAAGTCCATGTATGCTGTTGTTACACACACACACACACACATCACAATCTCCTTAAAGCTGTGGGCTGTGGAGATGGCCTGGATGGTAAAGTGTGGCCTGTGGGTCCCCGAGACTGAACTCCGTTGTCAGACTTAACAGCAGACACTTTTACCTGGCAAGCCATGACAGTGTTTTGTTGTTTTAAATTTAGTTTTGTGTGCCCTAGAGTGCAGATGTGCACATCGTATGGCACATGTGAGGGGATCATAGGATAACCCAGAAAGCGAGTTCTCTCTTGCTACCTTGTGAGGCTGGGCATAAGCACCTCTAGCCTAGCCTCCTCTCTAACTTTTCCATTGTCGATTTAATTGAGCTAATCTCTGTTACTTCCTTTTATTTGGGATATAGCTTCTTTTATAGTTTGTTAAGGAGGCTTAGATTGCTGATTTGAAATTTTTTAACATAGGGTTTAGAATGTACCTCTAGACACTAATCAAGCCATCTATGAGTTTTTAATAACATCTGGAAAACTAATCAGCAAGGGGACTCTCACATGCACAAAGGCAAAGTCATACCAACTGAGTTTTCATCATCTCCCAAGTCATGATCTGCGGCCAGCATGAGGTCATCATTATCATCATCCTCGTTTATAATTCCTTTTGAAAAAGAAGGGATCTCAACTGCATTGTCATTTAGAAAATCGCCAGTACTACTTGTGTTATCTCCATCAAAAAGATCATCGTAATCCTCCTTTTCCACTCTACTTGATACCTTGAAAAATTAAATTACAATGTATTAGTAAATCACTTAGATAAACACAATTAGGCAAAAGGCAGCTCTTTTTCTTTTGCTGTTAATGTTGTGCTGGATATTAACCTAGTACTTTGCACATAAATGTACAGCCTTGATCCTCAAAGACAAATATTTTGTATTTATGGTTTTTTGAAACACTGTCTTATATATCTTATTGGCCTCAAACTGACTCTTGTTACCAAGGTTGACCTGAAATTTCTGATCCTGCTGCCTACCTACCAAGTGCTGGGAGTACAGTCAACCACCAACCCATCCAGATCCCTAAAGACATGTATAAACTCTGCCAAGTAAGCACATACCTATCACTTAAGAATGATTAGCAAGTACATTTATTTTAAATGCCTTGTACTCTGGGGACAGGTCAGGATTATGGGGATACATATGCAAACGCATATCCATACATAAACAGCTACTTAAGGCGCTATCATCATGCAGCCCTGCTAAAGATGTCTGCCTTTTTGATAAAAAATTTATATATATACATATATATCCTCCTTTTCAAATACTGGCTAAAAGACTAGGCGAACTTTTCCTAACACTCTGGGCTCTCTGTTTTCTCTGGAAGCACCCTCCTCCCTGCACCCCCATACATTTTTACAGCTGCTTGCTTACCTCTATGCCTGATTTAAAGACACAACCTTTTTTCCTCTCAGCAACTAGTGGGAAATTTCAGTTTGCCTTCTCTTGTTTTCCCTTTAAACTCTAATAAAATAGTTCTCAAGCTTTCTTCTAAGTCCATTTTAAATTCTTTTATTAAGACTAATAACCCAGGGCTGGTGAGATGGCTCAGTAGGTAAGAGTACCAACTGCTCTTTCGAAGGTCCTGAGTTCAAATCCCAGCAACCACATGGTGGTTCACCACCATCTGTAATGAGATCTGACGCCTTCTTCTGGTTTGTCTGAAGACAGCTACAGTGTACTTATTGATAATAATAATAATAAATAAATCTTTGGGCTGGAGTGAGCAGGGACTGAGCAAGCGGGGGCAGGGTCTACCGGAGCGAGCTGGGATGACTGGAGTGAGCAGGGTTGACCAGAGTGAGCAGAGTCCTAAAAGTAAATTCCCAACAACCAGATGAAGGCTTACAACTATCTGTACAGCTACAGTGTGTACTCAAATACATAAAATAAATAAATAACTCTAATCCCAGTGCTTGGGAGGCAGAGGCAGGTGGACTTCTGAGCTGGAGGCCAGCCTGGTCTACAGAGTGAGTTCTAGGACAGCCAAGACTACACAGAGAAACCCTGTCTCAAAAAACAAAACAAAACAAAACAAAAAACAAAAAACCCATAAATAAATAAATAAATAAATCTTAAAAAAAAAAAAAAAAAGACTACGAGCCCACAAAAGGGACCCCCAATTTCCACAATAACATATAGTAATCACGAAGGAACACTACACACACCCTATACTGCCATTACCTTATTGCTTGACACCTTTCCACTGAGGTCACAGACATTTTCCAGGACTCCAAGGTTTCCTTCCATATCAGTGTAACATAGCCGACTACAAGTGGGATGCCAGGCCAGGCCACAAATTGCATAACCTTTCTCGTGTTTTACCCTAAAAAGTAAAAAGTGGGGGCTTTTCAAGATATGGACTAGAGAATGTGACTCAGTAGCAAATATTCATGTATTCAATCCTTAGCACCATCCATAAACAAATACTTTTTCTGTACTTTCTAGGGAACTTTCAGCTTGAAAAGCCTGCGTGATGTCGGGGAGATGGTTCAGAGTGTAGTGCCTGTCACGAAGCCTGAGCTTGATCTCTAGAACCCTCACAACGGGAGGAGAGGACTCACTCATGCGATGTCCTATGACTTCTACAGTACATCATGCCATGCTCTGCAGTGTACACATGTATATAAATGGTAAACAAAGTCTATGGCTTTCATAATCTAGAAACTATTTTCATTTTGAGTAACAGTCAGAACGTACAAATGCTTCCTAATTAAGCAAAAACAACAAATTTGTACCTTTCCATGCAGTCTTTGGTTTCCACATTCCAAACTACAATTAAGCCGTTAATAGCACCTGCAGCCAAATACTGCCCACAGGGAGACCAGGTTACTATATTGAGTGTCTACAAAGAAAGTTAATAATAATGTTGTACATTTTGAAACTACTCACTTTATTACCCCAAATAGTTTAAATGTCTACTGAGTTATTCTAGTTATATTTGATATATAAAATACAATAAAATATATTTTTAACCTTTTTCAATAAATTTCAGCTATTAGCATATGTCAAATCATTTTGTTAGCCAAGAGAAAATTAATACCTGCCTAATTTGAAAAATAAAATATAAAATGTTATCATCCTGTAAGGAAAAACAAACAAACAAAACAACTACAAGGAATCATAACATTCACCACCAAATGAAGACAGCCAATAAGTGAGGTGAACCTTAGCACATCACTGTTCATACCCCGAGCCTTCAACTGAAAAAACATACATGATGGGGAAATGAGAGCTAGAGACAGAATAAGAAAAATAACAAGGTGATAGAGAGGTGGCTCAGCAGTTAGGAGCACTGGCAGCTTTTGCTAAGGACCTGGGTTCAGTTCTTAGCACCCACATGGCAGCTGACAAACATCCAGAACTCCAGTTCCAGGGGATCCAGAGCCCTCTTCTAGCCTCAAGCACCAAGCACATACATAGTCCAATTACACACACACACACACACACACACACACACACACACACACACACACACTCATACACTTAAAAAAGAATAAATCTAGCTGGCATGGTGGCACACATCTTTAATTCCAGTGAGAAACTACTGGAATTAAAACTGGATCCAACTAAGGCAGGTGGATCTTTATGAGTTCAAGTCCAGCCTGGTCTACCTAGGGAGCTCCAGACCAGTTAGGGCTATGTGGTGAGACCCTGTCTGAAAAACAAACAAAATAAATCTTTAAAAAACAAAACAAAACAAAACAAAATCTTCTTTTTATTAAAGTTCTGAAGACTAGATCACAAGTCTTACTGAAACAATAAAATTCAAGAATAATTCACTCTAATATCAAGCTAAGGGTAAATTATTATTATTATTACTACTATTATTATTATTGTTTGTTTGTTTGTTTTTCGAGACAGGGTTTCTCTGTGTAGCCCTGGCTGTCCTGGAACTCACTCTGTAGACCAGGCTGGCCTCAAACTCAGAAATCCGCCTGCCTCTGCCTCCCAAGTGCTGGGATTAAAGGCATGTGTCTCCAGTGCTTGGCACTAAGAGTAATTTTACTTTCTTATTTCTTTTACTGACTTATTTTTATGTGAATAGGTGTTTTGCCTGCATGTATGCCTTAATATCATCTGCATATACTACTGTGGAAACCAAAAAGAGAACATCAGATCCTATGAAACTTGGGTTACAGATGGTTGTTAGCCTGTAGGTGCTGGGAATTAAACCTGGGTTCTCTGGAAGAACAACCAGTACCCCTAACCACTGAGCCATCTCTCCAGCCCACACATTTTCTATCTGACAACAGTTTTTAGTGAAGTTTGCATTAAATCTTCTCTATAGTTACTACTCTAAGTGTCACTTACAAAACCTACCTGGGAGATGGAACTATCTGAAAGATCAAATGGATTACTCCAAGTTTCTCTTCTGTACAGCTTAACAGATTTTTCCACAGGAACTGCTAATAACTATTGGGAAAGACAAAGTTACATAAATTCAACTTGCAGAACAAAACTAACTTAGTTAAATTACAAGATATAAGAGCACATTTCAATTTCAATTGCTACTTACAAAACTCAAAAAAACCTTGATTTGAAATTTTCATAAGAAAAATATGAGTGTCTATCACCCTATTACTTTCAATGAAAAACCAAGCAGTAGTGTAGTAGCTGCTGCATACAGTAATTATTGTCTATGCATGTGAGAAAGCAAGCATGCTTCAGTCACACAGAAAGATCAGAGGACAACTTGTGGAAGTCTGTTCTCTCCTCTGCCTTGTTGGCTTCTGTGGCTCAGACTTGGGTTTGAGCCACAGATATCCAAGCACATAAAAATTAATTAAAAATCTAATAATTTTAAAATAGCATTTACAGTATTATATAACATTATAGAATATTTGAAAAACTAAAGAATGCTTCATAAGTTTACATGTCATCCTTGTACAGGGACAAAGCTAAACTCTCTGTATCATTTCAATTTTAGTAAATATGCTACCAAAGTGAATACCCTGGCTATCCTGGAACTCATTCTGTAGACCAAGAATGGCCTTGAACTCAGAGATCTGCCTGCTTCTGCCTTCGGAATGCTAGGATTAAAGACATGCACCACCACTTTGAGGCCAATCTACACTTCTAAGTGCTCACTTAGCTTATGAAAGTACATAGCCAGCTTGATCATGAGTCCCTTCTTTAAAAAAAAGAAATGCCCATTATACATTCCCATAATCCCAGGATTTAGAAAGAGGCAAGAGAATTCTAACTTCTAAGTAGCCTGGGCTACATAGCTAGTCCTGTGTCAAAGAGAAATTATTCATTCCCAAGATATAGAAAGAAGGGTATGTTCTGAAAGTCTCTCCAAATCAAAACCAATTCTACTCATAATGGCAAATATAAGCAGACTATGAAAGTACAAATTCAAGCAGGGTGTTTGTGAGCCTGTAATCTTAGCAGAAGCAAGAGTTTAAGGTCTTCTCTAGCTACATACCAAGCTTGATCATGAGCTCCTTCTCAAAATACAACAACAAAGAATGCATAAGTATATGTGAATGTTTAGAAGTATTTCTTTATTACTAAGTATTATCATTCTATCTATACCTACTATTTTATAGATTGATGGTTTACTTAATATATATTAAAGTCTACTTCATGAGGACATAAGAGACATTCCTCATTTTAACCGTGATAGAGTCTTTCTTTCAGGACTATCAACATTTATTTAACCAGTTCCCTATATATGGACACCTGAAATATCTGCAGTCTCATGGATGGTATATTTTTTGTTATACATACATTGTAGTGCACATGTATAAATATACTTATAAAATATACCTAAATGTAGCACTGAGTCATTTATTCTGAGTATGACTTGCAAACCTCTGCAACACTGCATATAATCCTGTTTCAGGGTTGTTCTAATAAGCATTAATGGAAAGAAAAATATAAAAATAATTCTGTAAAACATACAATTTGATAAGATCCACCCTTCCACTTTTATGAAAGTTCAAGGGTACATTTATACTGTCTTGGCAAGTGTCATTAACCCCATAGAGACATCTTGCCAGCTCACATCTCAACTTAAGGCTGAAAACTAAGTACCACTTACTTTCCCGGTCGTGGGCTGCCATGCGAGTCTGCAGATGGACTTTGCGTTCACCACATCATTGCTCTTTTGCAGTACTGGCCAACTAACAGCACAAGTCTGATTTCAAAACATGAAAATTTACTTCTCTTTATCAAAAATTTCTCTCAAAATAGATATAAAACTGAGATTTCACAGGTGGTTCTTCCAGTTGTTATGTCTTGAGTAAAAGCAACTTAATACACTTTAAGTATCTCGCCTAGTTAGCCTATACTGTTTTTAAGTCTTTCAGGTACAAGAGTACAAATTTTATACAAGAGTATTTTCTGTGCACATTAAGCAAACATGACTTTCACAAAACAAAAAGACCTTCAATAAATTAAAATACCCATGTCAACAAAAATAAATCTTGAGAGGTCTGCCAGAAAATGTTAAGGAATTGAGTTTATCAAAGCCAGAAGTAATTCAAGAGTGCAGGGAAGGCATATTGGCTACTAAGGCTATTCCTTATCAGCCACAGTATCTCTATGAATGACAGACCCACCGATTGCCTCAGAGACCTGATTCTTCCTTCTGCCCATCTGGAGAGCATTTTTTTTTTTTTTATCTTGTCTTTAAAACCCGTACCAAGCTAGGTTCAAGGGAGCTGAAGCTCTATGTGACTCCGCAAATCAAATGTGGTCTCTTGTCTTATTTATTTCTCTATTAGCAACATCTAACACAAGCCCAAAACAAGGTAGTTATATTCTAAATAAAATGACTAAATTATCCCCTTTACTTTATCAAGCTTAGAAGTTAAATACTATTTATAGTTCCTCTTGTGAGTTGGTATAAAAACAATTACTGTTCAACAAGTTTATGTTTATATAATACTATTTTAGAATAACTAAAGTAATGTTTAATATTATTCCAAGAAACAGATTAAAAAGATAAATAACTAATTTGGATCAATAATATGCAATACTCAAAAATCCTAGAAATGGACAAAATGTTTTAAATACAAATTTATTTATTTACCTGATCAGATATATTCCACACTCTGACAGTTCCATCACAACTAGCTGATGCCTGCAGAAATGAACAAATTATTTCTCTATAGTTAAATCTATTATATGTACATAATTACATATAATTATCATAACTATAACACCACATAGAAATTGGTTCAACTGGTTTAAAAAGTTTTTTACCAACAGGGTAAATTTTTCTTCCAATTCTCCTGTAGCTTTAAACACATGCAACAAAATAAAAAAGGAATGAGAGAATTACCAGAAAGATATCCTTAGGATCAAAAGACAGACTTAAAACAGGGGCATCATGTCCTCGAAATGTTTGCTGCTGGCTGTTATCCACCACATCCACAACTTTGACCAGAAAATCACTGTAAACAGTTATGAGGAATCACATGAATAAATGCCAATACAAAAGCCTCTTTTAAAGCCTGCCTTAAATATTTCAAAACCAAGAGTGAATGCTATGATTCTTTTTAAACCTACTTGCAAACTGTCACCCAAATTAAATAACTTGTTTCATTTTGTTTAATAAAAATTCTAAAAATATGTCAAAACTTATCTTGATAAAATATAAGCACTGCCTACATGGTTTCTCTGGACACTTCTAAGCTTCTACTGCTAATCTAATTAACAGTTACAACCATTTTAGAAAGTTCTATTTATCACATTGCACCTCAGCATTCAATGAGTTCATTTTTTAAAATAAGGAGTATTATTTATTTTATTATTTTATAAGGAGCTGGCGACGGTGGTGCACATCTTTAAACCCAGCACTCAGGAGGTTATACAGAGAAACCCTATCTCAAAAACAACAAAATAAAAAAAATGTCATAAGAGAGAGAAAGAAGGAGAGAGAGTGAAAGAGAGAGAGATTGATTCTGCAGAAATCCTGATTTTGGTTCAACCTACAATAATTTTTAAAATTTGTAACAAGTTATCATTGTTCTCTGATCTTTTTCAGCACAAAAGCTATATATATAAGTTCTAAAACTGTCATTCTTCTAATACTTTGTGTGGAGCTGAGCTCACCTTGACCCAGCAGCAATTTTAGTGCCGTCCCCATTGAAGACCACATGGTTTGCATTTGTAGTGAAGCGTGTTAATATGCCATCAGGAACTCCTTCAGGGAATGTATAGACTTGGACAGTATTATTAGAAACTGCAGTGACCAATTTTCCATTCTTAAAGAAAAAATAAAGGTTAGACATATTAGTACAACAAATCCAAATCAGTTAGTATCTCTAGAATGAAAAATCCTGTTAAAACCACAAAGCCTTATAATGGTAGTTCATGTAGAGAGAACTTTTCAGTATACAATTTTCCTAAACACTAAATGAGAAAATTTTCCTAGCTTTAGAAAAACTTAATTTTCTACCTCCACAAGTTAATCTTTAGCCTGTAGCTTTTCTTTTACTTCTGGTAAGAAAAATAGTTATATTTTCAAGGATGCCAAGTATCACAAACATGAGGAAACTAGCAGCTATCAAAGAAAGAAAACAGTTTTGGTATAGAAAACATCAAAAGACAGAGCCATTACAGCACAGCCCTGCTTCCACAATACAATTATGCCTTTTGGAACAGGGTAAAGACTAACAGCAGAATTCACTGCTGAGATGGAGAAATATGGAGTCAAAACTGATGTGGATTGTGACAACCGGAAGGCAGACAAGAAACATTATCCCCCAGAGACCAGCAAGAGCCGACTTTATTGACACCTTACATCTCTGCTATTTTGCCTCCTGGATTGTGAAGCAACAGTGTTGTAGTGTTTCAGGTCACTGAGTTTGTGGTAATTTGTTACAAACTAATATATAAGACCTCACTTACTTTTCCTTCCTTATAGACTTTCATTACAAAGACGATGCATAATTATTATTGGAGAAAAAAGACAGTATAAAAGTGCCCTGAGCAAAGAGGGAGTTTTCTACTCTTATAATCTCTACTAATGTTCGAAGGCTATATCATACTAACTTTTTCCTAAAACCATAAAAATACATTTGTATTTTTAAATCTTTTAACAAATATCGCAGTATACAAATATCTCTTTTTCATTTTTTTTCATTATAAATGTCTGATGTAGATATGCAAAAACTATCCTACTTTAGTAGTTACATATCTAATTTGTGGCTCTACCAAAATTATAAAACAAATTCTCTGAGAACTCCCTCAAGTGCTTCCAATTTTTGTTATTATAAACAGCAATACTGGCTGGGTTTCAGTTGTAGAGTGCTCTCCTGGCACGTAAGAAATCCTGGGTTTGATATACCTGGATCATGTAAACCCAGAATGGTGGTGCATACCTATAATCCTATCTCTTAAGAAGTAGAAGCAAGCTGGGCGGTGGTGGCGCACGCCTTTAATCCTAGCACTTGGGAGGCAGAGGCAGGTGGATTTCTGA
>NW_022196915.1:33948327-33953902 GCF_008632895.1 Mastomys coucha
GGGGGTGATAAGTATAAGCGGGAGGACCATGAGTTCAAGGTCACCCTTGGCTACACAGTGAGTCTGAGGCCAGCCTGGGTTGTAGACTATCCTGTCTCAAGAAACAAACAATAACAACAACAGCAAAACCCGAGGGCAGGGAGAAAGATGTATCAGATATACTCAAAACTTCTATAAGCAATAGTTTCACTTTCAGGCTCAGCAGATAAGAGCACTTACTGCTCTTCTAGAGGACCTGAGTTGGGTTCCCAGCAGTTGGGCTCACAACTGCCTGTAGCTATAGCCCCAAGGGATCTGATGCCCTCTTCTGGATTTGATGTGCAACTGTAAACACACACAGAATTAAAAATTAAATAAAACAAATAAACTTTTTAATGAAAAAATTAGTGCTCCCCCAAAGATATAAAGACCTAGGGAAATGAAGAAAGGAGAAACTTATATTTTTATATAATTTTCCCACCTAAGCATAAAAGACACATGCCCACCATTTCTTCACATCAACAGAAATAAGTACCTTCAAAGCACATGAAAATGCTTTTTCTCCAACATTAACAGACTTAGGATCATCGTCGTCCAAATCTTCCCACATTCTCACATCACCATCACTTCCACAAGTCACAATATAACTGTGAAGGACACACACATATTAAATGCCACCCAGTCTTAAGTACTCTTTAGGAAATGCTACTTTTATACAAAAATCAAGACATTAGTGAATTTTTTTCATATAAACATCAATAACAGACTCAACTTCCCATTCTATAAAATGAAGATGAGTTTAATGTTCTCTGTAGTTCTTCCTTGGCATTAAATTACTTCTTGGTAATAACATAAGGGAAAGATGAGTGCATAATTTCTGCAACAGCAAAGACTATGTCTGCTCAGTTACCACCATCCCCCCCAGTACCAGCTCGTGACGCACAGAAACTATAATAAATGTTGAATACATGAGCTCGAGTACCCAAAAATAATTATTAAAATAGCCACATGAATCTGTTATTGCTTGTTTTTCAAACTTCTCATCTCCCAAGTGCTTTTGTTCATTCTATTTATGTCCTATCTGGACACATATAAAACTGCAAATTAAATAAAAATAGTATAGGGCTAATAGTAAAAAAATAAATAAAAAAGGAAGGAAAGAAAAGGGAGGGAAGGAGAGAGGAAAGGAAGGAGTATGAAAGAAAAAAAAGATTAACTCCCAAATGGGAAAACCAGAAGAGGGTATAGGAAAGTGTTTAGCCAGGTGTAGTAGTACTGACTATAATTTCAGGGCTTGCAAGGCAGAGGTAGCCTCAGCTACATATCAAGCTTGAGACCAGCCTGTGCTTTTTGAGACCCTCACTAGAACACTAGCTTCTAGGCAAAAAGTTGTCCACTTGAGTGGGCATGTGTGGCATGGCAGTTATGGGGGTAACCAAGTACTATACTTAAGATCTACTCTACAAAGGGGAACCCATTCTTGGTTGGTAAACCCTTTCAAAAGCCCATAGCAGGGGAGGTCACAGGCCCTAGAGGGTACTTAGTACTACTGCTTAGCTAAATGGCATAACCTCAAACTGCCTTCTAAATATTTATGTACATTACAAATGTTATCCTCAGCCCTTGTTAGAGAAGCCTCTATTTCAGTAAATGGTGGAGAACGTAGAGCCTCATGACTACACAAGGTGCTGACAATAAGTGACTTCTCACTATTGAGCCCTAAACTAGACATTTACATTATGTCCTCTAATACTCAGGGAACACTGTGAAAGAGGAAGCTGCAAGATTCCATCTTCTGGGATGACAGTCATTGCAAATTACAGCAACTGGCTCCGAAAATGAACACGACACCGAATGAAAATGTGAGTGGCGGGAAGGCACTCTTCTGGGTAAAGGATTTTAATTTTCCTGAGGTCCTGGAAGCACCACGACAGTTCAAAGCAAACAAGCCTCAGGTCAGAGGCGTTCCTTGTTTATTCTTTCCTCTGTCCCTCCGCATCGGTCATCTTCGACTGACTGTACGTGCCGAGAATGACGGCTAACATCCACGCCTGGGAACCGTCCTTTGTCTCCAAAGACGCTTACCTTCCAGAATCATCAAAGCAGACTTCGGTGTGTCCTTCCGTATGTCCGTACCTCATGGGCTTCTGTGTGGCCGGCATCTTTCCCTACCTGAGCCTATTTTGTAAGAACTAGTATTTTTTTAAGGAGGGAGGTCGTCCTCTGAGCGCCGCGCAGTCCTGTTTCTCGAAGAGCCACAGCACGATGGGGCGGAAGGTATGTCACAAACGCCGGGGAGGTGACAAGCTTCTCCTCTGCAAGCGCGGGCAGCGCGACCGAGGAGAAGCCGGGAGCACCAGCGTCTGGACAGACTGCGGGAAGGGAAAGCTTCACAGAGCCGCTTCCCGCGCTCTGGTGCGCGCGCCCTGTGCGCATGCGCGGCCCGCCGCCGCCCGGCGCAGGTCCGGCCCGAGGTCGCCGGGTGGTGGCGTCAGAGGCGCGCCGCCTCGAAGCCAAGAGCCGGTGGCTGGGGCCGAGCTGAAAGAAAAGGTGGGAGCTGAACCCGGAAGTGGCGGCGGTCCCTGGAGAGCAGGCGGAGACAGCGGCAAGACTGACTCTGGACTGACCGTGGAGCGGGGGCGGGGGCTGACAGACAGGCCGCCGCCTTTGAGGGAGCTACACGAGGAGCGGGAGTGGCCGGGCCTTCCTTCCGCTCTTGGGCGAGCGCCGGGTGGTGGCGATGGTGATGGCGGCATTCGCTCGGACAGCTCCGGTTGAGCTGCACTCGGAGAGGTGAGAGGGGGAAGGGTGGCGGTGAGGGCTGGGGTTTGACGCCTACCCTTTCAGGATCTCCTCCCAAGCAACCATAGTCGGCTCCTTGAACCGATCGAGCTCCTGGAGACAGGGTTAGAGACAGACCTTGTCAAGCCTTTATTCTTCACACCCTTCGGTGCCCTCACTTTGTCATTTCTGTAATAATAAAGGATGGACTGGTTCTTGTTTCTTGCGACTCTAGCTAAATAATGCTTGAGAGTTAACTTGGATTTCCTATTGAGTTCCGACCCAAAGTTTACCAAACTGCTTTTAGATCTAAAAGAAGAGTTCTGATTTATATTGTTAAAGGTTGCTGTTCATCATTGCAGTCCATAACACATCCTCTGCTAAGTCAGGTCTTGGCCCGTTAAGTTTATGCTTTTCTTGTTTCTTCACGTTCTTCATAGTAATAAATTGGTCTCTGTTGAAAATGATGATTTTTCGGTAATAATTATCTTAGGGAATTTAACGGAGCTTTTGTGGTACCCACTGTACAGTTTCAGTCAGATTTATTTTTATCACTGGAGAAATCTACAGAGGTAGATCTAGATACCTTCTAAAAAACTGCAAGCTTAGTTATTACTCAAACCGTGGTATTCTTGCTATGGTGGCATTTTGTAAGGCATTTCTAAGAACTAGGGTTCCAAATAGACACTCAGATTTGTATATGGGGGAAAAGGAAGAGTAGTTGGCTCAAGTAGAACCTGAGATTCTTTTAAAAAAAAAAAAACACTATCGTTAATTTCCCACAAGCATAAAGGCACCTGAAATAATGGCTTCTGAGTAACCTCCTTTATTTTAAAATTATTCAGTTTTTAGATGGACCAATTTATAATTCTTTTGACCGGTAGCTGGACAATAAAAAAACGATTAGATACGATTAGTGTGAAGATCAAGTTGAGCTGATACTCACTTATACATTGAATATATCATAATGGGATTTCAAAGTAATGCTTTTCAGAGCTCAACATTCAGAAACTTACAAACGGGAACAAGAGTTATAGCTGTAAATATTTTAGACAGTGTCTGTAATACGATTTGATTTTAAAACTATGAATGATGTCAGCACACCTGCCTGCTCTCTCTGCCCTAGAAACCAAGCCAGGATTGACAGGTTAGGATAATATTTCCTTTGCTGATTTCACGGGTATGGATAAGCTTAAGCATGGTGATTAAGCTGTTTAGTTTTTAATTTTAACTCTAACCTGCTGTATGACCTTGAGTGTGAGTGTGTGTCTTTACTTTCCTGAATGTCAGATTTCTCACCTCTAAAATAGAGGTGAGACTTAGTCCCACCAAATTATTGAAGTACATAGAAGATACTCATGGATGTCTAAAACTATTAAGGCCTCATGTCAGGCACTTTAGGTATCTAGTAGTTTTGTTTAAAGTGGGGTTAGTCTATAAAAACTTCAAATGCTAAATGCATCCAAAACTGTGAATATTGCCTTCAGTAAGTTTATGAGCATGTTGAGGGGAATTGATTTTAAGCAATATGTACAAGAAGATAAAGTAATGGGATTTGCATAACTAAAGCACTGCATTTTCAAAATTGTCAGGTTATATATAATAACATAATGTTTGAAAAATAAATCAGTGTGCCTGTAATTCTCATATGGGTACCAAAATTTTCCAAATGAATTATTTATTACCAGTGCATATCTCATTGGTATTGGTATCTGAATGAACTAACTAAAAACAATGGCAAGATCAGAGATACAATTTCACTGAAGTTTAGTTTGCACTATGTGGCTACTTTAATACCCTGAGGTTCACAAAGAGTATTGGTCTCAAGGACAATAGGTTGAGAAAACCTAGATATATTACCATTCTACCAAAGATAATATTACATATAAATAATGTTATATGATCTTACACAGTTATCTAAGAGACTATAACAGTTTTGCCTACAGAAGAGGGTTTTGGTTTTTTTTTTAAAGCTTTTATTTTTTATTATAAAAATGTGTATGGTAGGGGTATTTGTGAGTGTAGTGCCTACAGAGGCCAAAAGAGGGCATGAAATCCCCTAGAGAGTTACAGGCAATTGTGGGCTACAAAATGTGGATTCTGGGAGCTGAATTTGGGTCCTTTGCAAGCACAGCAAATATTTGTAACTACTGAACAATCTCTCCAGTCCAGCCCCTAAACTATCTTTTTAATAGAATGTATACTTGGTATAAAAATCAGTTTTACTATGGAAGATGAGGCTGGAAAAGAGGGTAACAATAGCTAAGAACCAAGTATTGAAAAAGATAACTTTTTAAATCTCCCTCTGAGTGAATCATGAGTGAATGTGAATAACATATTTATTCTGGGAGTATGTAATACTAGTATAAACCCAGTAAGGTATAAAGGAGATATATAGTAAAAGTCCCTCTGCTCTTAGCCACCTAGTTCCTCTAGCTGAAAACAGCTGGTTTTATTACATTGTCAGTACTAGGTTGACTTTGAGCATAGCGAAACAGATATTATCAAGTTTTAATATAATTTCACACATTGCACTTTGATCATATTCATCTTCACGTCACTGTTCCCCCTAACCTTCCCAGGCCCACTAGTCTGCTTAATAATCTACCACTGTCCAATTTGTTTTGCCACTCTACTCAGGAGTATAGAGCCATCCACTGAACATGGTTGCCTCATCCTTTAAGAAATCTGACTCTCCCAGCACTTGGGAGGCAGAGGCAGGTAGATTTCTGAGTTCGAGGCCAAAGTGGTCTACAGAGTGAGTTCTAGGACAGCCAGGGCTACACAGAGAAACCCTGTCTCAAAAAACAAACAA
>NW_022196915.1:33953978-33963983 GCF_008632895.1 Mastomys coucha
AACAAAAAAAAAAAAAAAAAGAAGAAAAGAAATCTGACTTTCCTTCCCCTCGAAGCCATCATCTGTCAGAAGTTTCCCAGAAGTACCTCTCCACTCCATGCTAGAATGTTAACTGGCTTGATCTCGTGCAGGTAGCCACAGCAGCTGAGTTCATGGATTTGATGGTCCTCTCGTGTCTAAAAGACAGTTTCACTCCAGTTCTCCCAATCTCTGGCTCTTAAGATCTCTCTCTTTACCTTTCACAATGGTCCCTTAGTTTTGGGGTGCATGTGATTTGAATGCCCCATTTGTGGCTGGACACTGCATTGACATTAGTCTTTATACTTTGATCGATGGAGAATTTTTATGCTAACTACCATCCACTGTACAAAGAAACTTCTCTGATAAGTTCTGAGAGATGTACTAATCTCTTGGTATAGAGGTAAGAATTGAGAAGGCAATTCCACACTATGCTCATTTAGCAAAATAGTAGTCATGATTGAACCTTGGGGCCTTTTAGTGGTTTTGCTGTTGTTGTTTTGTGAAAACAGCCTCACTGTGTGGCCCAAGCTGGCCAGAACTCAACTAGGTAGACTAGGCTGGCCTTGGACTCAGGGCTCAGCCTTCCCAAGTGCTGTAACTAAAAACATTCCCCATTACACCTGGCAATATTCAGGGTTTTATATGTGGAAATGTAAAACTCAAAGGTTCCGATGCGCCAGAGTCACATACCATCCGTATCAGACTCCAACCCTTTCACGTATCCAAAGCAGACTGTTATACTTACTACCTCTAGACAAAGCTCTTGGCATCAAAGTCAGAATTTAATGAAACAGATTATGACAGGTATTGGTCTCAGACTTGTGTAGGCTAAGCTGACCTTAAACTGGATATTCTAGGTGGGTGATGGTGGTGCACACCTTTAATCCCAGCACTTGGGAGGGCAGAGGCAGGCAGATTTCTGAGTTCGAGGCCAGGCTGGTCTACAGAGTGAGTTCCAGAACAGCCAGGGCGATACAGAGAAACCCTGTCTCGAAAAACCAAAAAGAAAAAAGAAAAAAAACAAAAAAAGAAATACTGGAGCTTTCAATTTCAGGGTTTTTGTTTTGTTTTGTTTTGTTTTGTTGTTTTTTTCAAGACAGGGTTTCTCTGTATAGCTCTGGCTATCCTGATACTCTGTAGACCAGGCTGGCCTGGAACTCAGAAATCCGCCTGCCTCTGCCTCCCAAGTGCTGGGATCAAAGGCATGCGCCACCACCGCCAGATTTTTTTTGTTGTATTATTTGTGTGTTGAATCAGTCTCCCATGTAGTTCAGCTGACCTTGAACTCCTGGTAGCCCTACATCCACCTACCAAGAGGCAGGTTTTCAGGCATGTACAACCATGCCTATTATCCGTCCAGATTTTCACGGTATATTTTTGTGCAGTTTCTAGCTTTAAATATATGTGTGTGTGTGTGTGTATATGTATATACACACACACACACACACACACACACACACACACACACACACACACACACACACATATATAGCCATTGGTGCCTCTTTTTCCTTTTTTTTTTTAAAAATTTTTGTCACTTGTTTGCCTCATTTTTAGAAAAGTCCTCAATAATATTTATTTTTTATTAATCTCAATAAATGTTGTTTTTATATGTTTAGTTATCACTGTGTAAAACTGTGTCCTGATTTTGCAAATGAGAAGATTGGGTTAAATTAAAGTTATACTTTCTGGTGTTTTTTCAGTGTTGGAGATTGAACTCAGAGCCTCATACATACTAAATCAGTTCTCTACCAGTGATCTGCACCCCCTTTCTTAAACCTATTTGGATACTCTACACTATTTTGTAATTAGAAATTACAAATTAGAAGGAAAATACTTTAGAGAGCAGGGGTCTCATGAGCCAAGGCACTCAACAGCCCCAGTTACCGTTTAGAGCTTCCTTCTATGGGCTCAGCAGAAAGAATTTGTTATAAGGGCTGTGGTGGGGTGATTTCCTGTTTTGATTGATAGATCAGTTCGCAAATCATTTTTCTACTGTTGCTTCTTTCCATAATGCATCTGGTTTTAATAAAATGCACACCCAAGTGCATAGATACAAGAGAGTAAATAGATTCTCTAAAAATTAACTTGACACAGTTTTGATTTGTTACACTTGTATCTAAAGTCAGTTTACACCGGATCAGAACCAGGATGTACTGCAAGTACATCTGATAGAAACTGTTCCTTAGTCCTTACGGGTAGACAAACCTGCATCACTGATCGATGATTGGAAAAGGGCATGTTGATGCAGGTTGGGGTCCTGTGCTGCTAGCAGGTTGCTTGATGCATTGTTCAGAGAAGGGTATGCTCATAGTACCTGCAGAAAAGGCAGGGCTGCTAAGTGCATTATCAGAAGATGGTGTAAGAAGATGTTTAGCATAAACCCAGGTAGGGTCTCAGGTCTGAACCACTTACTCCCTGGGCTTACCTAGATCATGTATACTTCCAGCCAGTAGTGTTCTGGTTGACCTTTATTCTAGAGTAGCTGACTTCAGTTGATGTATAACTTTATCTATAGTTCATAAGTTCATGGAATGTGCATTCATTTAATGTTTTCCAAATTCGGTTCTGTAAAAGATATTTTTGGTAAATACAGGAATCTGTGCCTTAAGCAGATTTCTTTACTGAAGGGCCACTGAAAAGCATCATAAATGTGCATACTAGTCTTCCAGAGGCTTTCTCTAACTTGTTTAACAAAGAGACCACCACCCTTTTTTCCAGAATAAGTATTTGTGTCAAGTTATTTTGACAAATACTAATTTTATTTATTTATGGAATACAATGTAATTTGATGGACATATACATAATGATTCTTTCAAAGCTTAACATAACTTTTTTTTTTTTTTTTTGGTTTTTTGAGACAGGGTTTCTCTGTGTAGCCCCGGCTGTCCAGGAACTCACTCTGTAGACCAGGCTGGTCTCAAACTCAGAAATCTGCCTGCTTCTGCCTCCCAAGTGCTGGGATTAAAGGTGTGCTCCACCACAGCTCGGCTAACATAACTTTTTTGTAGTAAGAAAATTAAAGTTTATCTTAGCATATTTTTAAATATACATTACTGTTAACAGTTGTCACCATGCAGTATGATAAAGCACTGAAACTTCCTCCTACACAGAATTTTAGAGCTATTGTGGAAAAGAGAGTGGAAGAAGTGGAGGGAGGGAGGGAGGGAGGAGAGGACTGGATTTAATGTTGTGTTTGTGGTTTTTCCTTTTTGTTTCTTTGGTTTTTGGTTTTTTGTTCTTTTGAATTATCATCCAGTTCATCCTTGTGAGCCCTAGTTAACTCTTTAAAGGATATACTTTTAAGTGCTTAGTTGAAGTTTAAAAACATTTTTTTGGTAGAAAATTTTAAAAAAATATTTACTAGGGGAAAAAACTAGAGAATGTGAAGCTTTTTTTTTTTTTAATCTTAATTGTTTTTCATGTACAACCTGTTTTTATTTTTTTATTTTTTTGATGTAATATTCCAAGGAATTCCTTTGTAGTCTGCTATCCAGCAAATTCCATTAGTGAAGCCCAAATGTTTATTCATCATTTAACTTAAATATCAAGGTATAATCTGAATGTTTTGGTTGAGTTTAGGGCAGGTGGTTGCAGGTAAACAGGGAGTCACACATTTTTTGGAAAGGTCTCAAGACTGAATTGCTATCACAATAATAATGTATTATGAATTATTTATTATGTTGAATTACTCTTTAGATCATCAAATTTATTTTAGGTTAGTACTGGAAATTAGAATTCTAGTCTTAAGTGTATGTCAACATTTTAGGCATAAGTAGTTCAATGAATAATTTATATAACACATAAAACATTCTCTATCATCCCACAATATAGAAAATACAAATTAGTTTTCCAGATGTTTAACCCTTTCATTATTAACTTTTATTTTCTGTAAAACTCTTGAACTAAAATTACCTTCCTAACCTTACTCAATAAAAATATTAATTAAATCTTTTGTTAGTGAAATTCGCAGGTGGACACTGTTTTTTCTCGTCACTGTCATGTCAGTTGAATGTGGAAACTTGCTTTCTTGAAGTGGTGCTTATGTAAACTCGCTTTTAAACATTTCCCTCTTGCTCATTAGGAAATATTGCCTTTCTTTTTAAATGTCATTGTTGATTCCCCCAGGGCTGTGTTTAACATGGCTCCCTTCATAAAAAATTAATATTGAACCAGGATCCAAAGCAGCCTCTCCCAAACGATTCTTTTCTCTTCTTTAAAAAGAGGAGGGGGAGTTTCTCTACAGCTGTTAACTATCTCCATTTTGTCAACATCTCTCCAAATCCTGCTATGATTTTTTTTTTTTTTACTTCACAAAATTGGTGATAAAGTCTCCCTATCATTCTATATCTCTTCTTCCTCTATACAAAGTTTAAATTCCAAGAATTTGCTTGGGGTAGAGCACTTATGCAACATGCACGAAGCCTTGGGTTCTAACCAACAGCCTTGTAAGAAGTAATGATCAGAACAATAGAAAAAACTTTGAAAAAAATGAATGACTGGCTGTTTGTAGCTGTGTTAGTGTTCTATTGCTGTGAAAAGACACCATGACCATAGCAACTCTTATAAAAGAAAGCTTTTAATTGGAGCTGGCTTACAGTTTCAGAGGTTTAGTTCATTATCATCATGGTAGGGAACATGGCAGCATGCAGGCAGATGTGATGCTGGAAAATAGCTGAGAGCTCTACATCTGGATCCATTGGCCAGAAGAGAGGAAGTCCACTGGGACCTGGCTTGGACTTTTGAACCCTTAAAGCCCACCCCCAATGACACACTTCTCCAACAAGCCCACACCTCCTGTACTAGCTGGTTTTCTGTGTCACCTTGACACAAGCTGGAGTTATCACAGAGAAAGGAGCCTCCCTTGAGGAAACGCCTCCATGAGATCCAGCTGTAAGGCATTTTCTCAATTAGTGATCAAGGTTGGGAGGGCCCATTGTGGGTGGTGCCATCTCTGGGCTGGTAGTCTTGGGTTCTATAAGAAAGCAAACTGAGCAAGCCAGGGGAAGCAAGACAGTAAGGAACATCCCTCCAAGTAACATCCCTGCATCAGCTCCTGCTTCCTGACCTGCTTGAGTTTCAGTCCTGACTTCCTTTGGTGATGAACAGCAATGTGGAAGTGTAAGCTGAATAAACCCTTTCCCAACTTGCTTCTTGGTCATTATTTGTGCAGGAATACAAATCCTGAGTAAGACACCTAGTCATTTTTTTTTTTTTTTAAATAATGCCACTCTTTACTGACTTAGAGAGCATAAGCTCAAATATATGAGTTTACGGGGGTATTCTTATTCAAACCACCACAGGAACCATGTTATTGAGAACAGTATGATTGAATTTTTGTGTTTCTAAGAATTTGGAGTTAGATGTAGTAATGTACAACTTTAATTCCAATACTTGGGAGGCAGAGGCAGCAGATCTCTTGTGAGTTCAGGCTAACCTGGTCTACATAGTGAGTTCTTGCTGGGAGCCATGGCCTTAACTATGGCCTAGTGAAAAAATTACTAGCTTACACTTACAGCCCTGAGAGAACATGTGTAGTCTAACAGAATATTTGTGGGTGTGGAGGACATTGTGACCCTTGGTTCCAGGAACTGAAGATTGCCACCAGCCCTCCCTTGCAGTGGGCTCTTCCCCTCTCCCTTGTCACAGGATCTCCCCCCTCCCTTGAAGCTTTTCTCCTGCTTGTGCTTATATTATCATCCCTGAAGTAAAAGTTTTTGGAGCTTGATCAGTCTGTCTTGCTCTTATTCTTCGTGTCTCTTTTGGTCTCCTTCTCCCTTGCCCTAGGACCCTGTTGAACGCCCTGGGGGTCAGGGCAAGTTCTGTACTAGCCAGAGCTAAATAGTGAAAGTGTCTCAAATATAAATACTTTTAAATGAATTTGGGGTAGTAGGAGTGTGCCTCATAAAAGAGCATGAAACCTCGGTTTGATCCCAAACACCCTGGAAGACATTAGAAAACTCTCTTCCCATGTCTTTAAATGGGAAGATACAAGAGGTTTTTTTTTTATTATTGTTTCAACATGATACATTGTTTGTTAGCTTTGAGTGTTTGAGGTAGGGCCTTACATAGCCCTGGCAGACTTCATACTGTACCCAAAGATAAGCTTCAACTCCTGATCCCCGTCTCTACCTCCCAAATACTGGGAGTACATTTGCGCTACCCTGTGCAGCTCACATGATGAGTTGTTTCTCTTTCTATACAATGGAGGACATTCTGAATATCTTTTGCAGCATGACGTGGACATCCCAATTATCTTTTTCTGTTATGATCTTACTGCAGCAAAGGGCTTTTGTAGTAGTTGTTAAGAGGTTATCCATGATATATAGTAAACTGTTAAGATTCTTTCTGCTTAGTAGCTTTGGAGAGTCACTTGTTAGTTCAGTAAAAAATTAAATTAAAACACTTGCCATAGTATAAAGATTCTTTTACTTCAAATACTACAATCCAAAAGTCCATTCCCAGGTCATACAGACGGTTACAGTGCAGAATAAGACATGAAGCCAGCCGGCCTGACTCTGTGCACTTTTGGGACTCCTATTTTTCCCTCAAGGGATAGATAGCATCAGGCAAATTTCCAGATAGCCAATTTCTTATATTTTAATTTCTAGGAAATAAAAAAATTCAAGGTAAATGTTGTACATTGAAAACTGTAGGGCTGGTGAGATGGCTCAATGGGTGAGAGCACTGACTGATCTTCTGAAGATCCTAAGTTCAAACCCCAGCAACCACATGGTGGCTCACAACCACCAGTAATGAGATCTGACGCCCTCTTCTGGTGCGTCTTTAGACAGCTACAGTGTACTTATTTATAGTAATAAATAAATCTTTGGGCCAGAGCGAGTGGGGTCTACCAGAGCGAGTGGGGTCTACCGGAGCAAGCAGAGTCAACTGGAGCAAGTAGAGGTCCTAGAAAAGTCAATTGCCAACAACCAAATGAAGGCTCACAACAATCTGTACAACTACAGTGTGTACTCAGATACATAAAATAAAAAATCTTTAAAAAAAAAAAGGAAAAAAGAAAACTGTAACAGTTGTGTGATACTCTGGACCATACAGTGATACAGCAAAAATCACTTTATAAAGTTAGGATTTCTAGTCTGACATGCTCTAATTTTCACATTTGAGAAGCAGGAGGATTAAGAAGTGGATACCACCTGGGCTACATAGTAAAAAAAAAAAAAGGTTGGGGGTGTAATTCAATGGTAGAGAGCTTCCCTACCAAGATCAAAGCCCTGAGTTTACTCCCCCCCCAAGAACTCAGGGTTGGGGTGAGTGTGACTCCTCAGAGTTGTCATCTAATCTTGCTCTATCATTCTTTTGGTGACCTTCCCAAACATTGATCTGTTTCCCACCAAGATCTCTGACTTTGTCTTGTGTGTCTTGTGTGTCTGATGGCTGGCTTCGTTCTAGCAGAACCTCAGCTCACCCTATCAAGAGACTTCCTTCTATCTGCTCCTCAGAATTCCTCCTCTCCTGGTTGCATGTCTTCTTGATTTAGACTTTGCATTCTACTTTTAGAGAATCTATCTATTATAAAGTAAAATTGTTGATAAATATGAAATTTTATTTTGTCCTTTCCTCCTGTTTGATATTTTGTCTAGTTTTCCTTTAAAGAAAATCACTGCTGGCTTTGCAGTGTTGTTGAGAACCATTTTATCAGTAGTCCTTTCCAATGCTTTCCTTCTCAGAGTTCATCATAAATTCAGTCTCCCTTGAGACCAGAAGTGTTTTAAATTCTGTTTGTTTTCTCAGATTTTGGAATTTTTATACATATATAATGAGATGTCTTGTAAATGAGCCCAAGTTTAAGAAACTCATTCATTTATATATACCTTACACACATAACATGATAATAATTTCACACAGCATTTTTAATGGGCCCATGTTTTGCCTACAGCCAACTACCTGGTCAGGTGTGGGATATTCCACTGGTGACAACATGCAACACTTTAAAAGTATTAGAGAATTTATATTAGGGATCCTCAAACCATCTTCATTATTTCTAGAATTCTAGGTTTTTAGAATGATGTACTATTATTTAGCAAGCTCCTTGACTATGGAAATTCATGTCCCTCTGTTCTGAGAGAAAAAAAATACTGTTGAGTATAATGGCAGTACTAAGTGATGGAATTGCTTGAAAAGTTAAGCAAAATTAGGATTTTATTTTAAAGTATACTACTTTGAAAATGCATTAGTCTTTAACAACATTACTTGGCTGTTGAGATTTTTAATGTTATAAAATTAAGAAACAATTATAATTAGTATATCTAGTGATTGATTTTTCTTAGATATAAAGTTCAGCCTTCATTTGTTAAATATTGGGAATTATAGGACTGTGACTCTCGATTCCTAGCTTAACTTTTGCTTCACTTAGAAATAAAGGGAGGCTGGAGAGATGGCTCAGAAGTTTAGAGATTTACTGCTCTTGCAGAAGACCTAGGTTTGGTTTCCAGGACACACCCCAGAAGGCTCACCACCACCTGTAGCTCCAGTTTCAGGGAACCTGATACCTCTAGCCTATTCACTGCATGCACATGGTGCACATAAACACACTGGCACACAAGTAGAATTTTAAAAAACTAAGAAACTCTTAGAAATAGTTATGTAAATTCATTATAAATTCTAGTGTGTGTAGCCAAGGAATGCCCTGTAGAAATTTACCTGCTTATTTTCAAGTATTCTTTTCAAGAATGTAAGAATGTGAGTAAAATACTTCTAAAAGCTACATAGATTGATAATGATGTAACTACTTATTGAAATTAATTGGCAAAACTCATTTAAGAATATTTACTTGTCATTCCTATTGCTCAATAGTAATTATTTATTTAATAAATTCTAAAAACTTTACAACTTAAAACTGTTCTTGTT
Organism: Mastomys coucha; assembly: GCF_008632895.1. Lineage (NCBI taxonomy): Eukaryota > Metazoa > Chordata > Mammalia > Rodentia > Muridae > Mastomys > Mastomys coucha. The sequence continues at coordinate 33,962,871 of NW_022196915.1, forward strand.
TGAATCACTAGAAATGGAAATAAGAGAAGAAACAATACAGGATATTAGTTCTCAACCACTAGCTCATAGATTTGTAACTATTCCTTCTTATAATGAATTCACTGGCCTGTTGTGAAATAAGAAAAATAAAGTGAAAGTGGAATTAGTTCTATCCAAGCTTGTGTTATGGCTGAAAGGGGACACATACTGAAAATTAGCTATGGCAAAGGAGTCCATCATCCTGCCTCCATGGTACTAGACAGTATTATCCCAATATGGTAGAGCAGTACATTAAAGTGGGAACAAGACGCCTGGGGCTGCCTTACAGCATGGCCAGTACTCTTGCATGTACCAGTTAGGCTTTTCATCTGTGGCCAAGTAAGGCTTAGCATACGGTCTAGCATAGATGAAGAGGTTGCTAATGGTTTCCTTTTTTCTTTTTCTTAGATCCGTCCAGAAAGTGCCCAGAAGAAACTTTCACTCAGAAAAGCTGAAAACACAGTATTTATAACACTGGAAATTGTAAAGAATTTGTTTAAAATGGCTGAAAACAATAGTAAAAATGTAGATGTACGGCCTAAAACCAGTCGGAGTCGAAGTGCTGACAGGAAGGATGGTTATGTATGGAGTGGAAAGAAGTTGTCTTGGTCTAAAAAGAGTGAGAGTTTTTCTGAATCTGAAGCCATAGGTACTGTTGAGAATGTTGAAATTCCTCTAAGGAGCCAAGAAAGAAAGCTTAGCTGCTCGTCCATTGAGTTGGACTTAGATCATTCCTGTGGGCATAGATTTTTAGGCCGATCTCTTAAACAGAAACTGCAAGATGCCGTGGGGCAGTGTTTTCCAATAAAGAATTGTAGTGGTCGACACTCTCCAGGGCTTCCATCTAAAAGAAAGATTCATATCAGTGAACTCATGTTAGATAAGTGCCCTTTCCCACCTCGATCAGATTTAGCCTTTAGGTGGCATTTTATTAAACGGCACACTGTTCCTATAAGTCCCAATTCAGATGAATGGGTGAGTACAGACCTATCTGAGAGTAAATTGAGAGATGCTCAGCTGAAACGACGAAACACAGAAGACGACATGCCCTGTTTCTCACATACTAGTGTCCAGCCTTGTGTCATAACTACCAGC